>NW_026055500.1:600000-1080323 GCF_023757995.1 Alternaria metachromatica
CGGGCCTCGCTGTCTCTGCTGCAAGCAAGGCATCCAGGACAGCAGCGCACCATTACCGACTCCTCGCGCCTGCATGCGCTCCGCTCGCTGACCGCTCTGCGAAGTTTTGTTGGGCGTGTCAATATGATGTCAGGCAGCTTTCATATCGGACGAGGGTGTGGGCCGGCGCAAGTGCTGCAAGTGGACCGACGACGGAGACGCCTTGGGGCCTCTGCAGTGCCTGTGGGGTATTGGGGGCAGTCTGGCCGCTTTCACAAATGTCCTCCGTATATCATGCGACATGGCAGACGCAGGGCTAGCAATAAACGTGTCCAACGGCCGGGTGCATACGAGAGCGACTGGTAATGCAGCATGCCCGCGGGAGTGCCTGGCATCCTCCGCCGTCGACTCGACGGCCCAAAGCGGACTAGATGCTTGGCACAGTGCACGCGAAGATGCATGCAGAAGATTCGTGTAGAGTGAGCACAACCACCACCTTGCCGCATTGCGAGTCGTCGTTATCTCCCCGGGCCTAATGCAACTCTCGCGCACCCGGCTGATATGTCGCGCCCATAATCGCTTCAATCCATCCATTGCGCTATGGCAGCACTTTGTCCAACCTGGCTCGCCAGGACCCCGCGACCGGCGCCAACTTTCTACTGCGACAGAAACTGCACAAGATGGCGCGAATTCAAGTAGCAAGGGTGATAATACTCATGCTCGCGATGCCCAAGCTAGCGAAGCAGTCACCGACAATGCGGCAGAACCGCCGAATGCAGAGGCAAAGCAATTGCCCGTGAGGAGAATGACCACGGTCAAAGGGCGCTGGCTGTCCAGCAAGGTCGAGGTTTCGATCGCTAAAAACAAACACCTGAAGCGGACAATGCCTACTCCCTCGAATGTCGAGTACCAGGATCAGCTGGTGACTGCCAAAGACGCGTTTGCAAAATCGCAAGACTACGAGGGCGTAGTTGTACGGCCCATCGTGGTCGGGAAGGTCAGAGAAAGCGCGCTTCCATGGTGTGTGAACATGGAGGGAGAGCCAACAATGACAGGCCTGGATCGGTACATCCCCAAGCCGTCCTCACTCGTAATGTCATGCTAAGTCGAGGTCCAGTCTGCAATCAGAGATCGAGAAATTCTACAAGTACACACAACCCGATCGATACGAAACGGCCGCGCGGAAGCACCTCATCGAACAGGTGCAGAGACAGGTTAAACAATTCCTTCCGAAATACAACATCGAGGTGTTTGGCTCTGAGCGGACTGGCATAGCTATGCCTCTGTCAGACATAGACTTCAGGCTTGTATTAAAGTCACAACCGTCAGACCCCGCGCAGGTGCCAAAATTCCCGCCGGATACGAAAGAGCGGAAAAAGGGAACACGTCTTCTGAGTAACTTATATTGGAGGGTATTCAATAAGAACGGAGCATACCTACTGGCCGCGATTCGTCACGCGCGCTATCCTCTCGTCGCCGCGCAGGACCGCAAATCGGGCCTGGATGTGCAGGTTGTGCTCTCAAACGATACATCCATCTCGAGGGTCACTATGCAGGAGTACATGGAAAAGATACCCTACCTGCGAGAGCTGTACTGGGTAGTCAAGACCATGTTCGACACACGAGGCCTTTCGGACGTATTCCGGGGCGGTTTTGGGTCCTACTCGCTCTTCATGATGGTCGTCGCCAGCATAAAGCATGCACCAAAGCCACCGAGAGACTCTGCGCGTGCCCTCCTCCACTTCCTCGACTTCTGGGGTAACTTCGATACGACGAAGCACGGCGTGTCTATCGAACCTGCTCACCTCTTCGACAAGGCGAAGCACCCTGTCCTCACGGATACCCAGAGGGCTCGGCTACAGGTCTGCACTCACCCATTCTCCTCTTTACATCTCCCATCATGCTGACCCCCACACAGAGCGGAGAAACCAAGCCCCTCCCCCCGTACATGCTCTCCCTCCGCGACCCCGCCGACGAAACCAACGACCTCGGCCGCAAAGGCATAGCCATCAAGCACGTCCAAGCCACCTTCCGCGATCTCCACAAGAACCTCCTCCTCGACACGAAATTCAACAAGCGAGCCTCCATACTCTGCCCTCTCGTAGGCACATCCTACATGCTGCAACTCGAACGTCGCAAGAAACTACAAAACTACGGTCGCGAATGGGTGGAGAGGGAACAAAAGGACCTTGCTCAATTGGCAAAGGAGGTTAGAGAGGGTGGATGGCAAAGTGTAGTAGACGCAGTAGACGAAGAGGTGCTGAAGGATTCTGTGGAGGAGGATGTGGAGGAGAATACGCTGAAGATGATGGAAGAGGAAGAGGCCAGGCTGCGATTAGCCAAGGAGGAGCGGGATAGGGAGTGGAAGAGGCTGTCCGAGGAGCAGACTCGGCGGTTGAAGGAAGAAGCGCAGAATACGTCGATACTAGACCATGGTGATACCATGTCTTCGATCCTGGGTACGGGTACGCTGGCAGTGGAGGATCCGCAGACAAGTAAAGATAGTGTAGACGGACAAGGCGACGAGGCGAAGAAGGCCTAGTCGCTTACCAATGTTGTAAAATATCATCACATGCAATCTTCACAGTAATCACAAACAAGCACGCGACTCGAGTTGAACATCAGAGAAGAAATCGAGCCTGTTGTGGTAAGAGTGATAATAGCCAGATGCTATGAACCCCAGTCCAGCATGCATGCCGTAGTACAAGTGTAAAACCCCCCATCAGTCACTACCATGAAAGTCTGCCCCTAACCATCATCCTAGCCTCCCTTCCGCAGATGCTAACGACAAAAGACACGCTCTCCGCCGCACCCAGTCTTGACGCTCCTTTGTTGCGCTTCGAGAGCCTAGATGGCGTACTTTCGGGTCCACTCGCGCGCCGTCGATTCGTAGCGGGACCGGTCGGTCTTGTAGACGTGTGCGATCTCGGGGACGAGCGGGTCGTCGGGGTTTGGGTCTGTCAGCATCGAGCAGATACTCAGCAGCACTGTGATTTTTGTTAGTATCAGAGCTGGTTTGTTATAGGGATCTATGGAGACGCACCCTTTGAGATGGTCAGAGCAGGGCTCCATTGGTCTCGCAGAATGTCCAAGCAGATGCTGCCGTTGGAGTTGATGTTGGGGTGGTAGATGCGGGTGGTGAAGTTGACCTTCGGGGGCTTGAAGGGGTAGTCGGTTGGGAAGTGGATTGCTAGGAAGAAGACACCGCCGGAATATGGTGAGTCGCCGGGACCCATGATGGTTGCTTGCCAGTGGAACTGCGTGTTGTCAGTGTCATGTCCAGTGTGGTTTTGCGTTCGCCCAGCCGCGTGGCTGTCTTCGCGGAGAGTGACGTACCAGATCATCTCCGATGGGGCCAGCTGAACAGGAAGAGGGAGGGTCACTAGGGGTGTCGTGTCAGCTAAATGTTCTTCTCGTCGTGTTCTCGCAGGGAGACGGCGTTGCGGCCTTGCTTGAGGGCCCCGCATGCGGTCGTGGCCGTGCAAGCAAAACAGCGAGCCTCGCCGCCAGCCACGAGGGCCGGGAGATGGGTCACGTACCGGCCGAGATCGGTCAACTCCTTGTTGATGCGCTTGAGAGCCATGGCTGCGGTGTGTGTGTGTGGTGTGTGGAGTGGTGGTGACGGGTATCGCGGGTGTCGGGGTCGAGCGAGTTGGTGTTGAAGAGTTGAAGTGGGATGTCTGCGCAGGCAAGGCGGTTAGTTAGCGGCGGGGATCCAAAGAAAGCAAGTGCGGCGTGTCAGCGCGGGAACCTCATCCGCCACTCTTTAACTCACTCACCTCTGACTCTATGTGAGGACAAAGACGGTCACGCTGTACGAGCACGATGTTTTGCACGATGGGGCTGAAGCAGGGGCGTTTGTATTTATCATGTGTGAGGAGCCAACCGCACGAGGCGAGACAAGCTGACCGCCCAACTGTCGCTGCCCACATTTCCACCGAGCGTTTCTAACCCAACAACCGCGCTGGGTGGCAACCTATCGAAGCCTGGAGAAGATGCCTCAAGGCTGACATGGACATTCACGCTGCTTCTGACCTCACTTAGTCACCACGCATTGGGCGGTAGCGAGGCCTTTACTCGGGTGGCGAACGGCACTGTGGATACGAGCAATCAGATGTGATACTTGCCGCGTTCGAGGCAAGAGTCGCCGGGTTTGATATGCATTTACTTCTAAATAAACATTGCCTGCATGCGTACCACCGCTAGGCGCCTACAGCTGACATGTTGCTTGTGATTGGGTGCGCTTCTACGTATTCTTGTTGGTAGTACAGCAACAACCCGAGTACATTTCACCATTAGCAGAATGCTTGTAGACCTGTGATTGCACGACCGAGGATCAAAGCTGATGCAGGTTAGTCAGAGTCGAGACACGTTTCGATTGTACTCACAGTGGATGTCGCTTTGGCCCTCGTATGTCTGCGTCACAAACAAGTTGGCGACATGTCTTCCGATCCCGTACTCGTCGGATACTGCGTTTCCGCCAAACACTTCTTGCAGTCTGCTCACAGTCAGTACATGTCAAACAAGCGCGTGGTACTACTTACGTTCGCGCGTTGATCAAAGCCCGGTCACAGTTCTGTCTCTTGATCATAGAGATCATCTCAGGTGCAGCTTTACCCTCGTCCTTGAGCCTTCCGACTTGGTGGGCGGCCAGGATACCGTATGCAGCATCCGTCGTCGCGTCAGCTAGCTTCTTCTGCACAAGCTGGTACTTGGCAATCGGGTTGTTCTTGAATTGTTTCCTCTCGAGGGCGTACTCTCGGGTTCTTGCAATGCAGTCCTCGAGAGCACCGATAGTCCCCCAGGCAATGCCATATCTGGCCGAGTTCAAACAGCTGAAGGGTCCCTTCAAACCCTCAACCTCTGGAAACATGTTTGCTTCGGACACGGGACACTCATCAAGCTGGATCATGCCGGTAATGGACGCCCGCAGACCGTTCTTGTGTTTGATTGGCGGGGTCTCGAGAGTACCCGGTGGACATTGATCGCGCTCAATGACAAAACCACGGATCTTGCCAGTCTCCTGCAGCTTCGCCCAGACAAGGAGAACATCGGCAATGGGCGAGTTTGTGATCCACGTCTTTGATCCAGACAGTGAGTAGTAGCCCTTCTTAGTCGGATGTGGCTTAGCAGTTGTCTCCAGAGAGCCTGGATCGGATCCGTGGTTGGGCTCAGTCAGACCAAAGCAGCCCAGCAGTTGACCCTTGGCCATCTTGGGTAGGAGGCGCTCCTTCAGTTCTTCAGATCCAAACTCCTCGATACCGCCCATGGCAAGTGAGCTTTGGACTGAGTAGCCGGAACGATATCCAGAATCGACTCTCTCCACAGCTCTGGTGATCAGACCTGCGGCAACACTGCTGACTCCGGCACACTCGTAGCCCTGGATGCTTGCACCCAGTAGCCCTAATTCGCCCATTTCCGTGATGATCTTCCTATCAAAGTCCTCATTGCGGTATGCATCTGTAACACGTCAGCTAGCTCTAAACTCCCCACAACGGTATATGTACCTAGCACTCTCGGGAGCATGCGCTCTTGGCAATATGACTCTGCCGTCTCCGAGATGGCTTGTTCTTCCTCTGTGAACAAGTTGCTTGAGTTCAATGGATCTTGCCAGTCAAACTTGACGGGAGCATGTAGGTACCGCTTGCCGAGGGCCGCAGACCGGAGTGGGGTGCGCAATTGCCTGGTGGCATGTCTGTAGGTTGGTCGCAGCATTTTGGATTCGATATCAGGAATGTGGAAAGTGTCTCAGCTACACAAAAGTGATAGTTATACCCGGTTTCTCACGAGAATCTGCGTAATTGGATGAAGTTGGCCTCGGAAGTCCCACCGTTGAAAGAACCGCGGCAGGCGGTTCGGAAGCACTCCGCGGTGGCAAGAAAGCTAGCATCATCACTCCAGACACGCGGCAAATGAAGGATTTGGCGGGATCACGAGTTGCAGATAGCAGATCCGAGATGCATCGCCTGGAACGCATGCAGAGCCTCACTAAGCGATGACAGGCAAATGTGGGGTAGTGACGCCAAGAGATGTAGACCGTGATTGCGCGCGGTGAGACGCGAACGCGTCGTGACGATCGTTGGCGTCACTTTCTCCAGCCACCACGCAGTCGCCTACGCTTCTACACACAACGCTTTGGGCTAACAGCACCTCAAACCTCTCCGATCAATACAACTGTCAGGGGAAATCATTCGCCATGGGTATCAAACACCTGTACCAGCTCATTGAGGAGCATGCGCCAGAGGCCGTCAAGAAGGGCGAGATCAAGAACCAGTTTGGACGCAAAGTCGCGATAGTACGTCTGCTATCGTCTCACCTGTGCGGTCAATCACTAACATACTCAGGATGCGTATGCATATTTAAACCCCTCCATGGCTCTCCCATCTAATACCGTATAGATCTATGAGCATCTACAGTTTCCTCATCGCGGTTCGCTCCGATGGCCAGCAGCTCATGAGCGAGACGGGCGAAACCACTTCACATCTCATGGGTCTCTTCTACCGCACAATGCGCATGGTCGACAACGGCATCAAGCCCCTGTATGTCTTTGATGGCGCTCCACCTAAGCTCAAGTCTGGCGAGCTCGCGAAGCGTTTCCAGCGCAAGACAGAGGCACACGCGGCGGCTGAAGAGGCGAAGGAGACAGGTACAGCAGAGGACGTTGAGAAGTTCTCGCGGCGGACGGTCAGAGTCACGAGGGAGCACAACGAGGAGTGCCAGCGCTTGCTCAAGCTCATGGGCATCCCGTACATTGTCGCACCGACCGAGGCTGAAGCTCAGTGTGCTACGTTGGCAAGAGGAGGCAAGGTGTACGCCGCTGCTTCAGAGGACATGGACACGCTTACTTTCGATTCACCCATCTTGCTGCGACACTTGACCTTCAGCGAGCAGCGCAAGGAGCCCATTCTGGAAATCCACCTGGACAAGGTGCTCGAAGGCCTGAACATGGAGCGGAAGCAGGTACGAATACATCACTACCTCAAATGTATCATATACTAACCACTGCCAGTTCATCGACCTCTGTATCCTCCTCGGCTGCGATTACCTCGACCCCATCAAAGGCATCGGCCCAAGCACCGCCCTCAAGCTCATCCGCGAGCATACCGACCTCGAAGGCGTCGTCGAACACATCAAGTCCCAATCCTCCAAGAAGCTCACCATCCCCGACGACTGGCCGTTCGCAGATGCGCGCCTTCTCTTCCTCGAGCCCGACGTGCGCCCCGCCGACGATCCAGAATGCGACTTCAAGTGGGAAGCCCCAGACGTAGAAGGTCTCGTCAAGTTCCTAGTTGAGGAGAAGCACTTCAACGAAGACAGGGTGCGCAACGGAGCAGCCAAGCTACAGAAGAACATGAAGACGGCGCAGCAGAGTCGGCTAGAGGGTTTTTTCAAGCCGATTGAGAAGACCGCTGAGGAGAAGGCTAGTCTCAAGCGCAAGGCAGAGGAGAAGCTCGAGGAAAAGAAGAAGAAGCAGAAGGCTGATGCGAAGGCGAAGAAGCAGGCCAAGGCTAAGCCGAGGACTGCTGGTTAGGGAGATGAAGTTACGGGAGACAGCGTCGGGGTTTGCGCGAAAAGGGCGTTTATGGGATAGTGATACCGGGGGAGCTTACGGCGTTTTCAAGGCATACCATACGCATATGGTTCGTTGTACCATGTCTACGTCATGGTGTCTCGACATGTAGCTTCGTTCTATATGAAACCGAAGGAATTTAACAACATTGTCATATACACAATTCCCAATCCGCCTGACTGAGTGCTTTCCTTTCCTTTGGCCTGATATCTACCTTTTCATTATTACTTCGTACAGTGTATCCAGATTCATGCCTCAGTATGCACCTCGACATGGTGATGGGCATCTGTTCTCGCCTCGTCTTATACTATTTCAACATCTGCGAGCCCATGGTCTACTTTGATTCTCCAAAGAGAACATTCAAAGAGCCCAATTTCGACAACTCCGCAAATATTCTGTCGCGACGGAGAGATATCAATGATCTAAAGAGTGTTGTGTCCGCATCTGCGGAATTCATAAATTAATGACACCACTTCAACCTTTCGAAAACTGACCGCAAGCATGTGCAACATGTTTTTGACATATTCCATTACAATACTTCTCATCACAACATCCAGAACCGTAGAATTCGCCTACTGTCAGCAACTTTACCTCTGACATCACACCCAATACCCGCCATCCTGTACTTACTACTACTGCACATCACACCAAACCTACAACCATCACCATCGTCATCGCAAGACGGAATGCAAGTAACCCGGCGTACCGAACTCTATGCCATATTTTCAACGTCTCCTACCAAACTATCACAGCACGCTACCCTAGCGGCGCAACTGCCCGGGCAAGAGCGACTAACAATCTCATCCCTCACCATCTGAATCTATCACATTCGATGCTTTTTGTGCCAACAGGTGAGATGGGCAAATACCACCCCTTCCCATCCCAGCAAAATCAACACAGGATAAACCCGTAACAATAACCCCCCTCACCCATCCATCCTCGTAACGAGTCACGCCCGTCACGAAACACGCTTCCTGAAACGATAAAAGAACGGGCGAACGACAACGCGGACACTTACCTGCCATGACACCGCCGCATCCATCCAGGGTCCAGCAGTTCAGCACTTACCTGTCCTTGTTCATCCGGCTTATCCCACCACCGCCGCTGTAGGAGCCACGCATGCGCACGCACTACCACATCCAACCTAGACTAGCTAACAGTCGTTGAACCGGGCAAATGAACCACTCAACCTTAATTCTCTCTCCTTCCAACCTTCCAAGCAACGTTGGTATGGTTCGAAACAAGCGGGGAAACTTCGGTACCAGGTTATCTTCTCAAGGTACCATCAGCCATCACAAAGGCGAAACGAGGCGTGGGAGCTAGAAGGTTCAGGTGGGGGATGGTTACGTTCTGACGCTGGAGTGTGGCGTTGACGTGGATGTGACATGACATCTGACTGACTGACGGATGGATAGACGGAAGGAAAGAGCAGAAAAGAGTTCACGCCAGTGCTGTTTGCAGCCGGCAGCGGTCGCGCCAGCCAGCGTTGACACATCCACGGATGCCTGCGTCTGCGCTATTGACGGATGCATCCGCGTTAGAGTGGTTCATAGTTGCGTTTGTTAAGGAAGTAGACTGGTCGGTCGGCTGGCCTGCCTGATGTTGTTCGGTTGCAACGTGAGCCGCGGAGAGTTTTTGGAGAACATGTTTTCGGCTTGGTCTTTGTTCATTTGGTATGGGATGTCCACGGGTAGGTAGATATGAGAGATGTTCAAGGACTACATTGCGCTAGCACAGAATGAGCCAATTTCTAGCCATCTACTCCTCCGTCACAATCAGATAAAGAACGCACCAAACGTAACCAACTCAGCACATCAGCGTTGCCTCTCCCACGGCAAACCCACGGCAGGTATAGCGCAAGCCGAACGCAACCCTAACGAACCGACTAGCCCCTTTAAATCGCGCCACGTTATCGCGCCACTTAGAGTTTCCAAGGGTCCAGGGTCTTGCACGACAGCGTTGGTGGTTTGGTCGAAAGACAAGAACATGTTGGTTGATTGATCGACACATGCGCGAACGCGGGTCCCGGACGAACTTCCCCACAGACAACGTTTCAGTTGCTGCATGCTGCAAATGTGTGGATCTACACCGGCCGGTGAATACACTCGCGTGGCATGTACATTAGCACTTATCATGTGAAATGATGCGCGTTTTTGGAGTGCTGGAAAAGGGAAGGTTTGCTGTGCGGTAGGCGTGTTTCAAGGGTCCTTGGACAGGCTTTTTACTGCTTTGGGATGTGGGTATCTTGGGTATCTATTCATGTTCGCGGGTTTACTCATCGTTGTGTGTATTGCGTCCAGGAATATTACACAAGTCAGGCGAGTTGCTCAACGGGGTAATATGGCGTCGATCCGGCGAGAGTTGCGTGGTTGCTGGTGACAAGGGAAAGCGAGGTTGGTTCTCATCCCTGCTGCTGCTCTTGCTGCTGCTTCGAACTCGTAGCACCAATGCGCATCATACCCAGCACGCTACTTTGAGACTGGTGCGCTAGCTTCAGCGGGGAATAGCGAGACTCTGGGAGGCGGCGGCCGGCTTTGATGCTGTCTAGAACCCTGTTCAACGTGTCAGTCAGTCAATATCCTAAACAATGTCTTGACAGAGGGCATGTATATGTTGTGCATAAACCCAATCACATGCGCAATCGCGTGTGAAACAGCCGGACAAGCTGTGACGGACGGGAGATGCGCAAGCCCAAAGGCTTACTTTGCTGGCGACTTACCATTCCGCATTGATGAACTTGACAGCCTTGCCACCTGTGCGAGTAATCTCCTTCTGCATCTTGCTTGCTGCTAGGCCGCCGCCTGCACCACCCCCACTGCCAATGCAGTTTACTCGACCAAGTATGACGTGCGTTACGGTTCGGCGGCCGAGCGATATCGAATGGCTAGCGCCATGAGCAGCGCAGAGCTGCTTGAGCTTGTGGTCTGAGACTAGAGGGGCGGTGGAGCCGTTGAGGTAGAAACAGAGGCCGGTGAAGATCTGCTTTTCGGAAGGTTTTGACGAGGCTGAGGAGACGTCGCTCTGGGGATGCGTGTCTGAGTCTGTCCCCACGTCTGGCGCATGCTTAGAGACAGTCGCAATACCGTCGTCTTTCTCCTGTGATGGCTTTCTGCTGCTGCCGGCCTTGCTGGCAGCCCATACCTCGGCCAGGCTCTTCTGTCCGCCGGCCCTCAGACCCTTTGCGCCCTTCTCCCAGCTGCCGTTGTCCTTGCGGCCATCCTTGCCAAAGTCCTCACTCCCTGCACCCACCGTATCCGCGACTCTCTTGCCACCGCCTCTGCCTGCCCTGAACTGCTCGCCTAGCTTGAGGCTCCGCGAGGCGCGCCATGAAGTGGAGCCTCCGAGGCGGTTTTCCGCGCGCTGATGGCCGGTACTGGAGCTGTTCCAGGGGTCGAAGAAGGTGCGTCTGGGCGGTGCGGCGGCGACGGGGGACGTCGGACGCGGACGGGGTGTGGCTACACGCGTCGCGGATGAGGCTGCTTCAGGCGCGTCTGACGCGTGCGCAGGTGACGGGCGGTCGGCATGGCGGGCGTCGTCAGAAGTCGGGTCCGCGTTCGGGATGCGTGTTGCCATATCGGGTGCTGATCTTGCGTCGACGGTTAGCTTCGGGGCCCTTCCAAGCCGGGGGGATGTGATGCGAGTGCATTCTCGCCTGCCCGCCGAAAATGCACGTGAAGGATTCCACGTCCTGTCCAGTGTCCACTGGCGTTGCAACGGGCACCCGAACCCGGGCTGCATGCGGCAAGGCGTGGCGGGGGCGACTTACCCTGTTGTTGTTGTGCGTGCAGACGCATGTGGGAACAGCTGCGGGCTCAGTGGGCAGTGTGATTAAAAACAAAGTTTACGTACGCCAGGGTCCTGAATCGAGTTCCATTGATTTTGCAAAACAAACTTTGCTAATCCCATGCTGCGACGTCTACGCGAGGGCAAGGCAATCCTTTGCGTGAAACCATAGGTTCAATACGGAAGGTCAGCAACGGCAGCCTCGTTCCTGCGCGGCCTCGCTCCTCACCTGAGGGCAAGGCCGCCAATAACACGAATGCGATACACGCGCCATGCTCAAACAAGCTGATTGTGATGTGTGTGTATTATCCATTACTCGTCCATGTCTGAGATGACACAATTACACTAAGTATCTCGGATATCGATGCGTGTTCCGCAGCAACGCAGTCGCGTGCCTTTTCGTATGTACAGCCGAAGAAAAGAAACATGCTTCCAAAAACAATTCGTTGTAGTACGCCATTTGCCATGCACCCTGTTTCCTGAACGCCATGCTTTATCCGTCATAGATCACATGAACTGAATGTACTAACATGAAAATAGAAATTTTGACCCGCGAAGGTATTGCTTCTGACAACGCCCGCTAAGAAAGGTCATACAACTGACTGCGGCAGCGAGACGTCGGGACATCTTCGCAATGCCGGAAAAGAAAACAATGGGGTACTTTAATAAAACGACTCGGAACGCCTGCATGCTTTTGCGGCGATGGCAGGTCTCCATGTTGTCTAGGCATCGCGTTGCCCATCGGTCCGAATAGCGCGGTATGAGCCGTGGAGTCGTGAGCGCATGTGAACATACTACATTGACTCGTGGTGATACGAGTCGTCGTGAGGTCGTAAAGGCCGTTGTGAACAGCTGCTCCGCTGTCTACGCATGGGCGTGTGTGCTCTTGCTGACCGAGGCCTCGTATATCGCGCGATGCTTCTTCATCTCGTCGGCGTCGAATGCCAGGGCATCGCTGCCCTTTCTGCTAGCCAAAGACGCCGAGCTGCCGTTGCCGAACTTGAGGCTGGCGAGCGATCGGGCCTTTTTGAGCGACTTCTTTCCAGCATTCGCACCTGTCTGGGGAATGTGGTCAGCGGCGGCCCGCTGATTGAATTGCGTTATCTCTTCGACTTCGGGCCGGGGCTTGACTCGCATGCGCTTGAACTCGCGAGTAATCCTCTCAAGCTTGCTGAGACCCTTGATGGACGGGGTGTAGCTGAGCATGGGCTCGGGCGACTGCTTCTCGTGCACGCTAGATTGTACGCTGGGCCGGCGCTCGGAACCAAAACTGACACCGGAGTCATGCTTCTTCTCTTTGCCAGGTCCGTTCATGTAGCGATCAAACGACTCCGGGCCGTGAGTAGCGATGCAGTCTTGAATCATGTTCTGCGCGACGCGAAGGTACTTGTCGACGATCCTCTGGACGGTGGGCCAGCCAGTCTGGTCTTCCGGGCGCTTGTCCCGGTTGATGAGAGGAAGTAAGACATCAGGTCCCCTCCTCTGCACCTGGCTGATCAGTTCGAAGAAGATCTGGCGTTCTTCTTTCAGAGCTTCGTGGTTCAGGAACTGCGAGGGGAGCTTGGTCTGTGCATGGACAGGAGGAAAGAGGGTGTTGAGGTAGCTAATGCAGTTGAGCTTGTTGAACTCTTCGTCAGAGAGATGGTTGATCATGATCTGCTTGATGTTAGTTGAAATCACGTGAGAAGGAAGATAGATAACATACCCATCGGCGGAGCCCGACCCATAGCTGAGCGTAGTACGACTCAGCTTTCCGGTTCTTGCCTTCGAGGTTGTTGATCCAGAGTGCAATGCCAGGTGCCTTTTCAGCGACACGGGCCATGTCGGCGTCCCATGTGTCCCTGTGGACGTCAAGGGCCTCGAACGTGGTAGCCATCTCTCTGCGTCGTCTTGTCTCTAAATCTTTCAGGTAGTCGAGCGCAGTCAAAGCTTGGCTCCAGTCGACATCAGCTGGCTCGGGCATGAAGGTGCGGGTCACAAAGTTTACGATGAATGCGGGTGGCAATGCGCTGGTCCGTGTGGGTAACGCTTTGAGCTGGTTCATCAACGACGAGGTGAAGCTCATGGTCGCAGCTTCTGTGGTGTTCCATGCGAATGAGCTGGAAATGGGTGATGTGTTGCCAGACTTGGTGTAGTTCTTGGGGATGGGTTGGGCGCGGTCCACGCGGTTGAGCTCGTACATGGTCTTGAGAGGGATGTCGTAGCTGCCAGGGTACTGTAATACGTGTTCGAGAATGTATGCCATTGAGTTGTGGTTCTCGTCCGACGCGCTCCGGGAATGATTTGATGCCATTTTGAAGAGTACGTGAAAGGTGTGGCGTATGGATGCGAAAAGTCCCGGCGATGGCGCAGCGCTAGAGTTGCGCGTATCGCAGAAAAGCAAAGAGCGGAATGCGATCCCCGAGAAGCGAGAGCGAGGTTGGAGTTGAGGGTGTTGACGAGGAGAAAAGGCGGCCCGGGGGAGATGGGCTAGCGGGCGGCGCGTGGAGTTTGGTGGGGTGGTCGTAGCTTTGACGAGAAGAAAGGAAGGCGCGACCGGAGAGGCAGGATATCAAGCACGACAGACAGCGCGGACGTGCAGGCAGATGGTGATACGGCTCTGGTGAATCCACGTCGAGTCGCTCCAGGCAAGGTTGATGGTGGAATGTCCAGTGTGGTCGGCGGTGCAGTGTGCGACGGGGCAGGCGGTTATGAGCACGGTAAGCAAAAAAGAAGGACAAACACAGCGGTGCAGGGTCAAGTGGCAGTGGTGGTGTAGGACGGGGTTATGAGGAGCAGACGATCGCAGAGGGCTGGAACGGGCAGACGTCGGGTAGGTATACAGAAAGGGTTTTGCGTTTGCTCTAGTCAACGCTTCTTCTCATGATCCCTGAGCGAGGGCCCGTGATGGTCGCTTTCGCACTTGCATGAGTGGCGTCAGTGACAGGGGCTTCCAGCTTCCCCGAGAACCACGACCAAGACGGCCTAGCCATCTCACAGCAACGCCTTTCAGCTCGAGTGCGTCAGGCTTGCCGACCCCGCCCCGAGTCAGGCACAGCTGGCACAGTTGCTCCCAATCGTCGCCTCGCGCTATGCTCACAGTCGCGCTGGTACGACGTGCATCTCCGGCCGTCCCCTGAGGACCCTGAGACGTCACTCTCAGGGCGCCAACAGCAGTACCATGGTCGAACCAAAACATGGAGAAGCACCAGAGCACAGGCTGATCCTGGCCGCAAAGGGTCCGCCGCTGTCGACATTCCGAGGTCTGCTCTGGTGGCTTCTGAATCGTGCTGCGTCTGCCCAACCGCACGCGAACTCTGCGCCGCCCTAACTCAATTCACCGACGATGCAGTCTCCACTTGGGACTCGACCGCATCATCCTGGGTGCCGATGCATGTCCCCTCGAGAGCACTTGGACCTTGCAGAATGCACATGCACATGCAACCCCATTTTCGATTCTTCCGCACTGCCAATAAGGACGTCGCCGTAGCTGCAACTGTCAGAAGACAGGGTTGGGCCTGCATCGGCATTTTGACTTCGCAATGCAAAACCCAACCTTCGGGCACAGAAACATGGCAAAGTTGGATATTCACGAACCTAACCCAAATCCTCATGATCCGCGTCATCTCGACAATATTGTGGCAATGTGTAGCGATGAGGATGCGGCGCGGCAGGCCCGTTGACGATGAAACCTCTGAACTTGGCTCTTGTAGCCTAGATTCACGACTCGTATCCTTGAGCTCGCACATTCGCAAACGCGATGTACCTTGCAGACTCGGAGCTGCAGCCATGCGAACTTATCACCGCCCACGGCCCCTGCCCCCGTTGTGCAAGCCTGCAGCCGAGTGGGGTGTTTGCAGCTCCGATAAAAGATTGCTCATATCACAAAAAGCACCATAACAGCGCCTGCTATCGCATGTCAACAAACAACGCGACGCGCTTGACATGTCAAAATCTTGCTTCCGCACACTATGATTTAGGAGATGGGTGGAAATCTCGCCCGCTGCCGTCGGACAGATTCCGATGCATATGATTGAGGCCCCTCGAGTATACATGTACCTAAGGTACCAACAAGTGCAGACTGCATGCTCATGGCCTTGGGCCGCGGTGCAGCAGCATGTACGCGTTCGAGATCGGACTCGTAAAGGTAACGCAAAGGATCGTCCTGACTCCTAGCAGTCTTGTGTACTAGCATCAGTGCTCCTCCTCGCTTGCAGACCACACACTGCGAGGCCGAGGGCAACCCCATCGTTACACGAGCCGAGATTACTCATTTCATCGATCGAAGCTGTGCGATCGTACTGCACATCGCCAGATTGACGAGCTGTTGGTCCCTTTGCGCTGGCCTTTGACGCCATACCGTCTGACAATCTCCTCACAGGCCACTCAGCCGCGGGTACAAACGCCGGTGGTTCTCCTCAACAACCCACAGCCGCGCAGGAACAAACGCAGCTAGCACAACGATGCCAGGATGCGTTTGTACGAATCGATAAAGACCGTTGAAAATAATCTCCGCGTCGATCTGCTCGCACCTGGGCAGACCGTGGCCAGCATGCCCCGTTTCGTCTCCACACCTAACGTTGCAGTGTCTCATTCGTTGCGGCCCAAAATTGCTTCCCCTTTGGGAAGCAACACCATCGTTGCAACAACATTCATGCGCATTGAAGATCGACTTCACGCCGCCACGCACACGGGGGGCAGCTGAAGCAAACAGGGTGAGGAATTTCAAATCAGTCCCTTGCTATGGCCAGCCATGTAGTCATGCCTTCTCCTGGTGGCGTAGTCGGCCTCTGATCTGGAATCGAAGATGCAAGCCATTCTGGTGTTCTCAAGTTTGGTTCAACTGCAAGTCTCTGCGATCATCTCATCAGGTTTCCTGCGGAGGTTTCCACTCTCGCTGTTCTCCGTGACACGGTCGTCGCGCGAACAGCTAGTGCGTAGTCGCCGAGGGAAGTACTACAACTCAGCTTCCTCATTGCCCCATGTGGCAACTTCAAACCTCCTGACATGACAGCTTGGAGATACTACTATAGCCAGGTACACTGCTGTATCATAGCATGCATGAGGTAGGGTTGACCTTACAGTACTCTCGGCCACGCCTCAGGTACTTCTTCGGGCAAGCCGGAAGGACACGTAACGGCGAGCTAGTGATCCTTGGATGGTGTTCGCGCAGCGACTGCACAGCCTCACGACCGCAGCCTCACCTTCGGAGATAGAAAATACTGCCAAGACCGATACAAAGGGCTGTGCTCCTGAGCATGGCAGATACCGACGCCATCGCACCTCACGTGGCCTTCTAGATGCACAACCTCGGTCTGCTTGGCGGGCTGTCCCTGGTACCATTCTTTCAAGCTGCACCAAGACCTCCATCAGAATGAACGGCGAACACACACGGCGAGAGGGATTTGAAATCGCATAGGAGGGATTGGAAATGGAATGTAGAATCTATGTGACATGTAGGGCGTGGTAGCGAAATCCTGCAGTGCAGCATGCAGGTCCATTGATGAGTCATCTCGCCCACGTATTTACAAAGCCAAAGCGATACTGAACACCAAACATCAATCTGTCATTTCAGATATTTTGACCATGGCGTCCGCCTCACAGCTCGACTTCGTGACCGTGGATGTCTTCACCTCGCAGCCATACGGCGGAAATCCGCTGGCCATTGTGCGCATCCCGCCTGGCCGGACTTTAAGCCAGGAACAAAAGCAAACAATCGCGCGAGAGTTCAACCTATCGGAGACGACCTTCTTGCACGAACACGCGGATGGTGCGGCAGAGGACCAATGGACCGTCGACATCTTCATGACCTCGCGAGAACTGCCGTTCGCCGGACACCCTACCGTGGGCACGGCCTGCTATGTCTTGGGAAGGACGGCTCGGGAGCGTGGGGTCAGCAGCGGTGTCATGGAAGCGAGCTTCAACCTGAAAGCTGGGAGGGTCGGGCTGCGGTACGATTGCGGCAAGAAGACGGCGAAAGCTTCGATCCCTCATGACGTGTATGTTCCTGCATTTGACATTGTCCCCCCTCGGCCTGTCTAGAGTGTCTGCATCACGATGGTTAGTTCGGGCTGTTCCAGACCCACGGTCTGAGAGCGATTCGGCGACCTGTGATGCTGCAGGTGTGTATACATGTAAGCTAACCAATGCAGTCATATCCACAATAAGAGGTACACCAAGGACGACTTGTTCGCTCTCCAGCCGCAATTGGCTGAAGCCCATCGGCAAGGCAAAGTTAAAGTCAAAGATGACCATGCCATCGTCTCGATAGTCAAAGGCATGACATTTGTTCTGGTCGAACTGGAATCTGAAGAGGCACTGAGCATGGTGTCGCTAGCTGGCCAGTCTCTCTCCGTCGAGGGCCTGGATCAGGGCTGGGACGAGACGTTCATTGGGACATATTTCTTTGTTCGGGCGGGAACGAGCGACCATGGCGTGACGAAGCTAAGGACGAGGATGATCGAGGGTCCGTTGGAAGATCCAGCTACCGGTAGCGCCGCCAGCGATTTGGCCGCATATTTGTCGCAGACAGCAGGAGAGGCATCCAAGACGTTCAAGTACGAGATTATCCAGGGCGTAGAGATGGGGAGACGAAGCGAGATCTTCATCGAGGTCGAGATGAACGAGGACAGGAGTGTTGCGCAGCTTTTCTTGGAAGGCAGCGCAGTACAGGTCATGGAGGGGCGGTTGACTGTCTAAGTCTGTCGTATTTGCGATGGTTCTCGTTCGAGAGTAGGTTCCCGTGTGGTCATCGTAGGCGTTGCAGAGGTTGAGAGTGGCCTGTATGGCATAGTCATCGCAGCAATAGTAAATGAGATGGGTGGCAGAGAGAGTACGACATCGCGCACCATTGGATCGTTATGAGTATGCAAGACCACAGACCCGAAAGAAGGCGTATGTACAGTCGATACCTGTAGACCTGCTTAATCTTGTTAACATGAGAAAAGCCCCAGATTCATTGTAGTCCCTCGTCGATGGCTGCGCGGCACAGCCGATGGTGGGATGACTGATCATCATCACCGTCGAGCTGTGGATTGGCGGTCGTGATGATTGTGATAGAGCCTGGGGGTTGACTGTATGGAAGTATGGAAGACAATAGTTCCGACAGAACACATATGCGCAGTCGCACCCGTTAACCTGCCCGGACTTGTCAACGTAGAGGAGGTTCCGACTGCCTCGTACTTCTTCTTTGAAGGCCACACAGTACGGACGATAGTGGGGTGGCTGATCATCTGGAATGGAGAGCAGTACTGTCTGTCTCAGAGAGCTGTTCGGGTTCTCATGATCGTCATGAAGCTGTGCGTTGACGGTCGTGATGATTGTGGTCGGGTTCAGGAGTTGACCATCTGAGGGTAGCGAAGTTGATACATTCGAAAGAACGCGTGTGTATAGTCGCCGCTCGTAAGCCTCCTTGTGACAGTTGAGATGAAGTAGGACCGAAGGTGTCGCGACAACTCCTCGAAGATGGCGCGGTACAGTTCATGGAAGAGACAGATCCGAAAAAGAGAATGCACGTAAGCCTGCTTGAGATTGTTAATCAGAGAATCCCAACCTCGAGGATTTGCGTCACAGAGACTGGAACCTGAGGAGTTTCTGCGGGTGTTGGTTACAGATGTAGATCCTCCGTGCCTGAAGACACCTCCTGCCTCAGGCAAGCCGAGCGACCCGTGGACACCAAGCCATAGACGGCAACCCTGATTCCGTAATCCTTCACGACGTTGAAGGAGCGAACGTGTAGCGGGGTTTGACAGGAGGTGTCTCAGTTTCTTTTGCCGCGAGCACGGTTATTGAGTGTGGGTCAAGCGCAGCATCATCGCTTGCAGATTCGATGGAGCAGCGTGCAGATCTTCGAGAATGGGTATACAAACTCTTGTTAATGGTGGAGAAGTACGTCGGTACGTCGCCATGTTGTCTGGGCGCCGCGTCCACAGTGGAGTTGGTGAGTGGGCGTGACAACTTGGCACGGCAACATCCCAAACAGCAAACATCGATCTTTATCGATCTCGGATTAAGAATTGCCGCCATCGCATGTTGTCGCAGAGAGGACCGATTGCCTCTGGCATCCAACAGAGTGCGTGCAGATGCAGGATGCGGACTTGCTACTCCGTGGTCCTTCAACTGTCACCTGTCACATCCGTCAAATCGAGACAGTGACAGCACGAACCAACCTTGCTCGAGTACGTCGCACATCGCTTCCGACAACTCAGTGAGGCTCATGGAGGAGGCGTGGGTCGCAAAGTGGGCCGCAGCGAGTAAACCAAATTTCCCCGCTGGCGTTGCGGTGGTGACGAACGGATATCGGAAGTCAGTCACACAGTCCTGCCGTGCATTCGGTTGCTGTTATGGCGCATGGGAAGGCATCATAGGAGTTTGAGCGTGTCCTCCTCAAAATTTAGAAGATGCCTGGCTCGAGCCTGAAAGGCGGCTAGCGCATCTCGTTTGGGTTAGCGCCATTGGGGTTCTTGCACACCTCTTACACGAACCGTTTCTCGGACCTCCTCTTCAATGCCTGGCGCATTCTCGTTCCGGAGAGGCTGCCATGCCAGCCTCAGTCAGTGGCAGGGCGCCAGTTGATGCCAGCGCCCCGTGCGCGACGTTATCGATGTCGGTATGGGTGGGTTTGAGACGTCTCTGCCTTCATCGTGGGTTTCATGCCCGAGGAACCACGAGCCGCCTTACCAGGTTGCTCTTTGCCTTGTATTCGCTCGCCAAGGACTTAAGGCAATGCGATTCCTCAGATATCTTGCTTTCCTCACCATCATCAGTCGCTTGTTCCATTACAAACTCCGGTTCTGCAGTTGAGGGTTACATTCCTTTCTCTTCCTCTTAATTCTTCATTCAGATTACGTTGAACGTATCTGCCTTTTTTGTAATCCACCGCTAGCCGGACTCCACTCTTTTATCAACCTTAACTTCTTTTCCTGAAGCTATCATCATGCGCTTCTCAACCCTCATCCCTATGCTGCTTGCAGCCGGTGTTGCCAATGCCCAGTTTGGCGGCCAAGGTGGAAACAACGGTCAGAACAACGGTCAGAACAACGGTCAGAACGGCGGCAACAACGGACAGAACAACGGCCAGAACGGAGGCAACAATGGCCAGAACAACGGTCAGAACAACGGTGGTAACAACGGAGGCAACAACGGCGGTGGTGGTGGTAACCTAGCCCTCAACCCTGATGTTGTTCAAACCGCCAGTCAGTCCGATGGATTCGACCAGGGCCAGGAAGATGGACAAGCCGCGTCTCTCACGTATGTTGGCACGCATGTCTTTTCACAGATCCTTTGCTAACTTGACCAGTGACCAAGCCAACTTCATCAACTTCTGCCAGGGCAAGACCCTCACCAACGGTCTCCAGGTCAAGGAGGGATCCTGCAACGGTATCGGTAAGTTCAGACAATCAAGCCTGCTCCAGAGGAAAGGTGCTAACATTCAAATAGTCATGGGAGACATTCCTGGTGTCGGCAACATGATCTCTGCGGTATTCACCAACCCCCAGAACGGCGACACAAACATCCAAGAAGGTGAGCCGATCGACTTCTCCGTCAAGATTACCAACTTGGAGGCTGGATCTTTCACCAACCCCGACAACACCTACTACGCTGCCCCACAGACGCTCCAGGGAGGCAATGTCGTTGGCCACACCCATATTTCTGTCCAGGACATGGGCAATGACGCCAACAACCCCCCGGACGCTCAGAACTTTGCTTTCTTCAAGGGAATCAACGATGCTGGTGACGGCAACGGCCTTCTCACTGCCAGCCTTGCTGCTGGTCTCCCTGCCGGTAACTACCGTGCTTGCTCTATCACCTCTGCCTCCAACCATCAGCCTGTTGTCATGCCTGTCGCTCAACGTGGTCCTCAGGATGACTGTGTGAGGTTCACTGTTGGCGGTGGCGGCGGAGGCGGCAACAACGGCGGCAACAATGGCCAGAACAACGGCCAGAACAACGGTCAGAACAACGGTCAGAACAACGGTCAGCAAGGTGGTCAACAGGGAGGACAGCAGGGCGGCCAGCAGGGCGGTCAACAAGGCGGCCAGCAGGGCGGTCAACAAGGCGGCCAGCAAGGAGGCCAGCAGGGCGGTCAAGGCGGCCAGGGAGGACAGGGCGGCTTCGGTGGCTTCGGACGTGGACGTGGACGCGGACGCTTCAACCGCCGCAGCTTTGCAGCCCGCGACTTCGTTGCTTGAACACATCACGGAACCCGGGAGAATGATGAGATAGTTGTTGAGGGGCTTGGGGTTTAAGGCGGTAGACGCAGTAATGGTGCTTTCCTTTTTTGATGACAACTTCTACCACTGCAGCAACATAGAACGCACTTTCTGCCCTAGAGGGGCACGGAAGGTCACTCTACGGAGATTGAAGCGAAGCGCTTCATTGGACTGGTTCTGAGGGCGCTGTTTCTTTACCCGGCGCTTAGTTACAACTTATGAAATGTACAACTATTGAATGTGTTTTCCACAGATCTTTTCTTCAGTTTGTCTCAGGCTTTGTGGATCGCCAGTATGCGCATTAGATTCCAAGATCTGGGCTTCAAGGGCCTGCGACGCATTGAAGGCGACGAGACGTTGCTGTCTCAGGCTGCTGATCAGGCACGGAAAGATTTCGAGCGGCCATGCACGTGTGTTTCCAGTGCTGCCAAGTCCTCACTTATGATACTTGGTGGGTATGACCCAACCGAGGCATGTCGTCATTTCGTAAGCTGAGTAGACAAGCCCTCTTTGAGACATGCTAACATCCGCGTTAAACGATCCATCAGCACCTGGATGTTTGACAACTTCGCCGTACACTCGAAATAGACTTTTCTTCCTGTAGTTTAGCGTATGGATGTTCCTTTCCGCGTATATAGGCATGCGTCAGCGCCTGACTAGTTTAGTGCGGGCTGTGCTACCACGGAATGTTAGGCCTACCACGGGTGACTCAACAGTTCAAGTCGTCAATATATGGCTTCGACAGCGTCTTGCACAAACGAAATTCTTATAACAACGCAGCATGACGCCAACTGCAGCAACTGGACAACCCCAATGCTCATCCATAGGGCGAGCACCCTCGTCAGCCTTACCTACTGAACTGTGGCTACTCATCCTCGAACAAACGAGTATCCAAGAAGCCAGTCATCTCTGGCTCACAGTACGCCGCATATCGCGACAGTTCAGGGATATTGTTGAGAGGCTGTTCAGTTCAAGCTACCTCACAGCGTTCGCCATGACGCTTTCACTCCCGCGCCGCGATCCCACTTCTGGAGCTCTGCTATGGCCCGGTACACCAATACCCCGCGCTCAAATGAATATGTCGTTCAACGGCCTTAGTTCCGATGGCCGGTACATCTATTTCAGATCTCCGAGTGTACTCAACGAAGGAACACGTGTGGAAAGCGTTGAAGAGCTCAAGAACACCTCTGTGCTACCGCTGGAGAGACTAGAGGCCGCTACAGTGTGGGTGCATTTCACTCAAAACCAGTTGACCGGTCTCCAAATGCATGTACCACGACATGTGAGCTGGGACAGAGAACAGGGAGCATGGATCTGGAAGTTGGAGTGGAAGAATCTCATGACGCAGTTCTACGAGAAGAAAAGAGAGCAGAGACTGGCGAAGGCGCCAATCAGATCCATGCCAGGTCGGCAAAGATGGTCGAAGAGAGGACACGAAGGCGCATGAGACCGGGTTCATCAAGCGATCAATCGCGCGCTTCCGTCTTGAGATGAGAGCCGCACCCTTAGCTTCGTCGACAAGGCTTCAATCTGGCTGGTCGCTGAGTCTGGGCCGATGCGATTACGCGTCTCTTCCGACAAACCATGAAACAGAGTAGCCAATGAAGACGACTTCCAAACTGGTGCTTGGCTTCTTCTCCCTTTTGCGATCGTTGCACATACCAAGACTAAGCTTCCCACAAGCGATACCGCGGGCAACGTAATCCAAGCCCAGCGTATCTCCACAAAACGCTCTGAGCTCCATGCCGTGCCATCTATTCGCTTCGTGCCGGAAAATCGTGATCTCATGTCATTTGTCATGGCCTTCGTGAGGTTGGTGAGATAGCCTCCGAAGTCGTGAGGTGCGATTTGGTGAAAGCGCCATATGCCAGAGTAAAGCCCGAACTCGTACGCAGGATCTTGATAGAGGAAAAAGGGAAGATCCGATAAAATCCAGTCACGGAGGCGTTGCGTAGTACCATTAAGGATCTGGAATGTACTGTTCGATCCCAAACTAGCAGTTATGGGCCAAGGGCTGTCTTCGTCTAGTGACTCCGGTTGTATGACGATAGTGTCTAATACGGATTCCTGCAAGGAACCGCCAACAAAGCGAGATTCGATAATTTGAGCATTCCCTGAATTCAAGAACTCTAGTCAGCTAGCCATTCAGGCGAAATGGAGGCGTAACTTCACTTACACGTGATCAAGCATTCCAGCAATACCGGTGTTGAGTTCTTGAGCGTCGCTTCCGGACCTCCGGGAGTGTAACCTATGTAGAAATCCAAGATTGGTAGAGTCGAGTTGCCGAAGACCGTGCTGTTCCAGTAATTGTTGCCTGCCGGCATGAGATCAAGAGTTTCGACCAGTATTGTCGACAAGGTGATCACCTTACGAAAGCCTAAGCTACCTTCTACACCAGTGACAAACGTATTGTTCACTTTGTAGCCGCAGGGATCCGTCGCTATAACACCTCCTTGTGAAAACGGTATATCAGTGTGATTCTTGCAATGGTACTCAAGCAGATAAGACACGTCTTGACAGCTATGGCCAACACCAAGCGTGGCATATGTAGGCCACGTACAATTAGCCGTGGAGCACTGCGTCGTGGGGGGACTCAGGTCCGCGTCCGGGTTATTGAATATATTGTCAATCGCCACAGTCATTGCCGGGTCTCTACCATTGTTACAGCTTCCTTGGCGGGTGCTGACCGGAAAATGGGGTATAAAAGTCGATGCTGCCCATATTGAACCAGGTCCAACGGCTACCATCCGATCGGGATAAGCAACAATCTGTTGGAAGAACGGCTCAAATGCCAGGCCTAGTATGGTAATGAGGGCAGCCAATGAGACAAGATGTCTACGCGGTTGTGAGCAAGCAGAGCGATGGTACTGGAAGTAGTAAGAGCGCTTACCTGCACCTTGCCCTGATAAGAAGCATGGCTGCACCCCAAGGCCCACGACTGGCGGCATCGAAAAGTTGGAAATCCCACAGTGCAGCTTCTTCCTGAAACCAAATCCACTTCAACTGTCCAATGGCTTCGGAAATCGGTAGTAATAATGCTGCCTTGGAGACGGCAGCAAAGACGGCAACGTATGCGTTGAGCGTAATGCCTGTCACTAAGTACTCTGGCTGCCGTTTGCCATCATAATACCAGAGCACACCTATGATAGCCGCCATGCAGCCGAAACTGACAACCCAGCTAAGTAGCTCCCACCACCACCAATCAGTGACGATTCGGTCGTAGAACGTTGTTGATGCTCGAATGAGGGGCCGGTCTTTTGTGTCACTATCTTGATCTAGGGAAGCTGTGGGCGCGGAATGAAACATGTCGGTAAAATGGAAGATAGAAAACTCTCCAGGAGCATGGATTGAACAGTAAGAAGCATCATGTCCTCTTATTGATATGGGGTATTGCTACTGCGCCGCATCTCAGGGTTACATGCAGGCAAGTCGGAAACTAGTAGGGCGCATAGTATCACTTCGCGCCTCACCTACTTGTAACAGGCATAAGATCCACCCGCCAATAACTTAATTGGCGGATGTCTGGCTCGAACTCATGAAATCGCTGTCTCAAGCGCCGAGGTGGGTTATTGTTCAAGTAAGCGCCGGCCGCCAGGTCTATCCACAATAAAGCGCAACGGGAACCGCATGCTCTTGCATTCTTAGAGAAAGGGCCGTGCTTCTCTTTCCTGTCTCATGGGTTGGTCATGAAATTGATGATGTAGTGGTGTTGTTCTCAGGTCATGAACCGATAGCCTTTGCAGAAGCCATTCGCTGAGCGACCAAGCTAAAGACAGCGATTGATGACATGAATATGGCAAGGTTGTAAAACTGTTATTGTGTTAGCCCACCAGATGACCGAACTGATACTGATAGAGAAAGCATACGGCCTTCCTCGAGTACGCGCTCTCCTCCGCCTCGCTGCGCGCCTCCACAAAGAGTCGACGTAGATTAGGTAAATTGGAAGGCTGCGATCCGAAGTCAGACTTCAGCGTCATACGATTTGTGTTGGTTGTTGCATTCGACTTACCATGCTGCTACGCCGATGATGAGAGTGGGAGCGTCGAAGCATTTCAGGGCTGGGCTGCGGGCCCGGGGCGGCGCACAGACCGCATCATCAAGGTGGCAGTCTGGCAATCGCGAAGCTCCACCAACATTGACCCAACCCGCACTTCACCTTCACCCACGTCCCTCGATTCAGAGACGCCGACTTCTCGACACCCAGGATAAATCGCCAAAGAAGTTTGCGCTTCCCAATACCTCGGCCTTGTAGGGAGCAGGCTCCAGATTCCACGAGCCGGAGTCGGAGGGGTTTGGCTGAGCGATTAGCCTGTACGGTCCTACAGAGATGGCTGTTAATAGGATAAGAGGCGCATTTGCGCCCCCGCGCAAAGGAGAGACGTTCGAATTGAGGGCGGGTCTGGTGTATGAATCCCCCCAAGCCAGTGTAGCGATTCCCATCTGACCATTGCACCAGATCTCAATATGCCTACGAACGGTGAGCGCCTGGAACTGCGAGGACTACACTGGGGGTATACTAAGACTGCGGCAGGAAAGAAGCCATCCAGAAGACTATCATGTCCATGACGCTGGGCAAAGATGTCTCGGCCCTCTTCCCTGACGTCCTGAAGAACATTGCGACTGCCGACCTTGACCAGAAGAAGCTGGTATATCTATACCTCATGTACGTCCAAGTTCTGGTTGCGATTCAGGTGGAAATTAACAAAATACTTAGGAACTACGCAAAGTCACACCCCGACCTCTGCATTCTCGCCGTAAACACCTTCGTACAAGACTCCGAAGACGCGAACCCGCTCATACGAGCATTGGCGATCCGAACCATGGGCTGCATCCGCGTCGATAAAATGACAGACTATATGGAGGAACCGTTGCGGAAGACACTCAGAGACGAATCTCCATACGTACGGAAAACAGCAGCACTTTGTGTCGCTAAGCTTTTCGACCTCGCACCCTCCATGTGCATCGAGAATGGCTTCCTGGAGCAGCTGCAGGAACTTGTTGGCGACCCGAACCCCATGGTCGTCGCAAACTCGGTCACTGCATTGGTGGAGATTCAGGAGGCAGCACCGGAAACCAAGGCCCTGGTTATATCGTCACAACAGCTGAAGAAGATGCTTCTGGCGCTGAACGAGTGTACAGAATGGGGTAGAGTCACTCTGCTCACCACTTTGGCAGACTACAAGCCGGCAGATGTCAAGGAGGCGGAGCACATTTGCGAGCGAGTCGTTCCACAGTTTCAGCACGTCAACCCGAGTGTGGTGCTGGCTGCTGTCAAGGTCGTCTTCCTGCACATGCGAAACATCTCTCCCGAGATGATGAAGTCGTATGCAAAGAAGATGGCTCCCCCACTAGGTAGGTTCACGACGGAGGTTTACAGGGGTGTCGCTAACATGCTATAGTCACGCTCGTATCTTCCGCTCCTGAAGTACAGTACGTTGCGCTCCGAAACATCGACCTACTCCTCCAGAAGCAATCGGATATCCTCAGCAAAGAAATGCGCGTCTTCTTCTGCAAATACAACGACCCGCCATACCTGAAGATGCAGAAGTTGGAAATCATGGTGCGGATAGCGAACGACAAGAACGTCGACCAGCTACTGGCCGAGCTGAAGGAGTACGCTATGGAGGTGGACATGGATTTCGTGCGACGAGCCGTGAAGGCTATCGGGCAGGTCGCGATCAAGATCGAAAGCGCAAGCGAGAAATGCGTCAACACACTGTTAGACCTCATCAACACCAAAGTCAACTACGTCGTGCAGGAAGCAATCGTCGTCATCAAGGACATTTTCCGCAAATACCCCGGTTACGAAGGCATAATACCGACACTCTGCCAGTGCATCGACGAGCTGGATGAGCCCAACGCGAGAGCCTCTTTGATCTGGATTGTTGGAGAGTACGCTGAGAAGATCAACAATGCTGGCGAGATCCTGTCAAATTTCGTGGACACATTTGCCGAGGAGTTCACTCAAGTACGTCTGCCCTCAAGATGTACTTACGGAAGCTAACAATCATCAGACACAACTTCAAATACTCACAGCCGTCGTCAAGCTTTTCCTGAAGAAGCCAGATCAAGCACAAGGCCTGGTAACAAAGGTTTTGCAGGCCGCTACCGCAGACAACGACAACCCGGATATCCGCGATCGAGCATACGTGTATTGGCGACTGCTTTCTAGTGATCCCCAGATCACCAAGGTACGTTAGACTACTACGCTGCGCAACATGATGTTAACTTTGAATAGGATATTGTGCTCTCGGACAAACCCCCGATCACATCCACAATACGGTCACTGCCTCCTCAACTACTAGAGACGCTACTCACAGAACTATCAACTCTGGCTTCAGTCTACCACAAGCCACCAGAGGCTTTCCTTGGACAGGGCAGATTTGGTGCAGAGGCCATGCAACGGGCTGCCATTGAAGAGCAACAGGAAGAAGCAAGAGAAAACCCAATTGCGGCAGCTGCTGCTGCTGCCGCCGTCAGCGGACAAGCGCCTTCAAATGTGGAGAACCTTTTGGATATCGATTTCGACGGCTCCGCGCCTGCTTCAATGCAGAAGACACCCACACATGGCTCATCGGGTCTCGAAGGACTCGCTGGCACCCCGCAACGCGTCGCATCTCCAGCCACAAACGCGCCTGCTCCACAACAATCGAACATGGACGACTTGCTAGGCTTGTTCGGGGACGGAGGCGGCGCCGCACCGCCAGCCCAGGCCGCACAGATGAGCAACGACGACATCATGAATGGATTCGCGAGCATGAGCATGGATACCAACCAACCGCCGCCACCGGCACAGCAACTAGGCGGCGAACAGAGCAAGAAGAGCAACCAGGATTTGCTCGACTTGTTCTAGACAGACGGTCTCGAGGCCGTTGCTCCGGTTTGGGTGTTTGTATGTTAGCGAAAACGTATATCTAGTGAGCATCTACTGGCGCTGGAAAAGCGTGCCCTGATACGATCACATATGTGCAAATCGAGAGATGGTGGTATGAAGCACCAAGATGCTTGCTGTTACTTGTGATGAGCATATATTCGAGTCACTGCCATACCCCACCAAACGGTTTATGCTCTCTCCTCTCTGTAGCATCACGGGCATGATGTGACAGCTTTGCCTCTTTAAGGCATACAGCCGGTGCGGCACAGTACAGTATACAGGCTAACATAGCAGTGAGATCCTCTTCGCTCATAGTCTAGCCTTGACTACCACACCCAAAGGCACATCATCCTTACTCCTCTCTTTAAGCACTCGTCTCAGTATCTTCCCACTCGCACTCTTCGGCACCTCATCAATAAACACCACGCCCCCTCTCAACCTCTTATGATTCGCAACCTTCTTATCCATCCACTGCACTATAGCCTTCGCTTCCGCCTCCCCAGCACCAGCCTTCGAAGCAACGATATACGCCCTCGGCACCTCGGTATGCTGCTCATCATCGTTCACCCCAATGACGGCCGCATCATCAATGAGTTCGCTCTCCAAGAGCTTCCCCTCCAACTCCGCAGGCGGAACTTGAAAACCCTTGTATTTGATCAATTCCTTAACGCGGTCCGTGATGTAGAAGTTGTGTTGTTCGTCTTGGAAACCAATGTCGCCTGTTTTGAAGAATCCATCTGGCGTTATGGCGTCGGCGGTTGCGGACTCGTTCTTCCAGTATCCTTTGAAGATGTTGGGGCCGCTGAGCCAGAGTTCGCCTGCTTCGCCTGGTCCGAGTTCGGCGCCGGAGGCGGATATGTATTTTGCGGTCATGTTGGGGAACATTTTTCCGACGCTGCCGACGGAGGTGTACCATTCGTCCCATGGCTGGAGGGGGTGTTAGCGTTCATCGCTCAGTGTTGTGGACATGGAAACGTACCTGAGTGTGCGTCATTGGACTTGTTTCACTTAGCCCGTATGCTTGGTTGATCTTGAGGTTCAGTCGTTTATGCACAGTATCGACTAGCTCTTTCGTAAGGGGAGCGGCGCCACTGGTAATCATCTTGACTGACGACAGGTCGTACTTGTCCACCATCTTATCTCTTGACAAGCGTACAATGACTGGAGGTGCAACGTAGATGAAGGTAATCTTGTGTTCCTGTATCGTCCGCAGGAAGGTTTCCATATCGAAAGCCGGCATTACCACGAGCTCAATGCCGCGATGCAGTGTCTGATGTACCAGACCAGTAAGTCCGTAAATGTGGAAGAATGGCAAAACTCCCAAGAACTTGTCGTTCGCGGATGAGTACCAGTTTCCCACTGCACCCTGGCAAAGAAGTAGATCGGCGACAATGTTGCGATGACTGAGCATAACGCCTTTCGGTAATCCTGTGGTTCCAGAACTATACGCCAGGAATGACAGGTCTTCAGGATCCGCCCGTCTCCTGCGATACCGCAATGCGCCTGATGTCTTCCTGATGCTAGTCCAGTGTTTGCATCGATGTGTCTCGTCTTTCTCAGCACCCAGTAAGATCACTCTATCACTTGCGATTCCAACTTTCTCCGCAGCCTTTAGCGCGGTGTCCAGGAATGCCTTTGTCGTGACAAGCGCTTTAGCCCCCGAATTCTCAAGCTGGTAGGCTAGCTCATCCTTTGAATATCCTGGATTCGCGGGCGTGACAATGCCACCAGCAAAAAAGGTTCCATAGATGACTGGCGGTACGTCGATATCGTTTGGCGCATATAACGCAAGGACGTCATTCTTTTGCCAATCCCAAAGATTCCGGAGTCCTTCGCCGAATAATGTCGCGTTGCTTTTTACATCGGCGAATGTGTACTTTCGGTCGGAGTTGATGGCGCGATATATGACTTTATCGTCGGGGAAGTCGCGGTCTTTGCGGTCGAACATTAGACCCCAGAGGTCAACGGCCGGAATCTCCACATCGGGAAACGGTGATTTGGTAGGCATATTGACCTCGATAGCAGAAATGCTGTGGTCACGAGACCTCCAAGCAACGTATTCTTGGGGCTGCTGTTATATTGGATACGTAAGGATGCAGAGTAAACATGCAGTTGATCAGTGGATGAACTTGAGATGCATCGAGATGTCAATCTGTGGGGAACCTCGGCTTTTGTCTCGATGACGTCGCCTACCCATTGGCCCTATTACCGAATCGCATTGTTGCATGTTCAATGCGTTTGTGGAAAGTTCCCCATTCAATACGTGCCAGAGCTGTAAGCGTGCTTTAAGTATGCACATACAAATCTGGAATAGGTTAAAGAGCTTGGCCAGCTTCTGTCGTTCCGCGGAGAGGTGGAGGAAGAGAGAGATCTCCGCACCTGTCCGCGACTAGCAAGCAGATTGCGTGTTGAAGGCGATTGATTGCTCGTGTTGAGAAGCAGATAAGGCAAGCTGACGAACACGGTGTTTCCAAAGTGGCAGCAGGTGGCCTTTTGCACTCTAATTGACCGGCCAGCTTACGTGTCTCTGAAGTATACGTATGTGCCTCAACGGAAACCAGGGTGCAGTTAATCGAAATCCAGGCCCGTACTGTGCAACCAGCGATGATGTACAGACCGGGAGAACCGGTCATACAAGGACGGGTAGAGAGTGCATGTTGGTGTTACGATTTGGGCCAAATCGATGATGAGATCTGACGATGTAACAGTGCACACGGCTAGGGGTCCAGGCCTGTGGTGGCCTAATTGTGCTTACTGGCAGCCGTACCACCGGCTATCGCTGATCGGCTCGCGATTGAATAGAGGAGGTGATGTGGATTTCTGGAGCGTTTGAACAGCGAAGCCACGCGGAGTAAATAGTGGAATGGAAGACAGAAGCCGCGGCTAAGGAACCCGCTCCCGCAGGAGCGCACGGCCTCCGAGATGGTGGGGGAAGGCACGACCAGCAACCGAACGACTCCACAGACCCACCCACAGCCCTCCATCACAATCAATCCACCCATCAAGGTGTTTGCTTGCATGACATCTGCCGCGCTTTTCCTTGCCCACGAAACCGAAAAAACCCAGACTCATCAGGTGGGATAGCGTGACATCGACCACAGCTGGCAGTTCACGACAGGTTCAGCTATATCCCAGGCTTACCGACGCGCTCCCGATCGGTCTTGCAACCTCAACCTCCGTCGACCAACCCAGCCGGCCGGGACGTCCCTCAGGCCTTCGGTGGGCGCCTCTGCAACGCGATTGGCTGCGTGGGTGCTGTGCCGTGGGGAGGCTTGCACTGTCGAGGACCCATACAGCGTCATCATTGAGGCGTGGACGGAAGAAGGGCAATTTCTCTGCAGCGTGATATCTGCACCACTTGGCCCTCGAGCTGGCAGGGAAGCCGGCCTTTTAGCAAGTGTCACCGGTAGCTACTTCTAATACACAGGATGGGTAAGTGGGCCCCTCTTATATACGCAGCCGTAACTTCCCCTCCCTGGCTTCCCAAAGCTTTTGCCATCCTCCGCGCCATCACGGTTCTGCTTTCTCTCACGACCCGACACGTTGCCTGCTGACCTCTCCCTACCAGACTCTGCAGGAGATAACTATCGTCCAAGCGACCGAGTAAGTGCTCATGTTTCTTCTTTCTGTTTCCGCCGCCAGGCGCAGGTCAGGTGGACGGCGAGGCTGTTGCAGTGCTGGATGGGCCTCTGTAAGCGTGGGCGATGGTGAGGGGACCGGTGTTAGCTACCTATGAGCCCCTCCAAGGCAGCCAGCACCCTTCATTTCCTCGCTCATTGCTCACGCCTGGGTGGTGGTCCGTCACGTGACTGTCGCTGCCGGCAACTGCCGCCCGGGCGGATTGTCGTTGCCCAAGCTCCGAGCTGCTTGCCCTCACCCGCTCGCGCAACCTCTCCTCAACCCCATCACCCACGCGAGCCCGCACCTGCTCGCCATCGCCGAACCTCCCAAAACCTCTTCGTCGCCTCGACACATTGCGTGTACTTTGCAATCATGTCGTACGAAACTGACAACTATGACCAGCGCGACCGCTCTCCCCGTCGACGATCTCGCTCACCGCGACGCTCCAGACGCTCCTACTCGCCCCGTAGCCGCTCACGCAGTCGCGAGGACTACCGCCGCACTGAACGCCGCTCGCGCTCCCCCCAAAGTGGTGCGCAAGGTGCAGGAGGCTACCAATCGTACGGTGCTGGCCGAGGAGCTTCATCGCGACCTGTCGAGAACAAGGGTGAAATGATGCAGAGTATTAGGGATTCTTCGCAACAAGATCGCCGTGTCTATGTCGGCAACCTGTCCTACGATGTCAAGTGGCACCACCTGAAGGACTTTATGCGCCAAGGTACGGCACGCGCTGCGCCGCGTCAAGAGCTGGGCTAATGCGGAAACAGCTGGCGAGGTCCTCTTCGCAGACGTCTTGCTGCTGCCGAACGGAATGTCAAAGGTAAAGGATGATGGCTTGTCTTGATCGTGAGAAGGATGGAGGTTGACTGGCTTTTGCTTGGGTGTAGGGCTGTGGCATCGTGGAATATGCCACTCGGGAGCAGGCGCAGAACGCTGTTGCATCGCTCAGCAACCAGAACCTCATGGGCCGACTCGTATACGTTCGCGAAGACCGAGAGGCCGAGCCTCGATTCAGCGCCCCCGGCGGCGGACGCGGTGACTTTGGCGGCGGAATGCCTCGCGGCGGCGGCTTTGGAGGTGGCTTCGGCGGCAACCCTGCTGCTGGAGGTGGTGCAGGACGACAGGTCTACGTCGCCAACGTTCGTACCCTTTTCTTCCTCTCTGCTTACCTTGATAGCGTGTACTGACCCAGTTCTAGCTTCCTTACAACGTCGGCTGGCAGGATCTGAAGGACCTCTTCCGCCAGGCTGCTAATAACGGCCAAGTCCTCCGCGCTGACGTCCACATCGCCCCCGATGGCCGTCCCAAGGGCTCCGGTGTTGTTGCTTTCGAGACTCCCGAGGATGCTCGCAACGCCATTACCCAATTCAACGGCTACGATTGGCAGGGTCGCAACCTAGAGGTCCGTGAAGACCGCTTCGCTGGCGCTCCTGGTGGCTTTGGTGGTCGCGGTGGTGGATTCGGTGGACGCGGTGCCTTTGGCGGAGGCTTTGGCGGCCGTGGAGGCTTCGGTGGCCGTGGCGGATTTGGTGGTGGCTTTGGGGGTCGTGGAGGCTATGCTGGTGGAGGTGGCTTCGGCGGTCCCCCTGGTGGCCCGGCTTTCGACCCCAACGCTGCTCCTGCCGCACCCAACCCATTCACAGACTACGCTACTGCAGGCGGAGAGCCCAGCAACACCATCTACGTTCGCAACCTCCCCTGGTCGACTAGCAACGAGGACCTTGTCGAGCTCTTCACTACGATTGGCAAGGTCGAGCGTGCCGAGATTCAGTATGAGCCCAACGGTCGCTCTCGCGGAACCGGTGTCGTCGAGTTCGCTCAGGCTGGAGATGCCGAGACATCTATCGGTAAGTCTGTTTATGCACATTGAATTCCGTCACTAACAATACGCAGCCAAGTTCACTGGGTACCAGTACGGTGGCAGGCCATTGGGTCTCGCCTACGTCAAGTACACCAACATGGGCAACGGCGGCGATGCCATGGAGGGTACCGAGAACACTGGTGGTTTGACCCAGGATCAGATCATGTAACGTGTTCCTTGCTTTGCGGTATTTCTTCGACGCGCAAGCATCAGAGGCTGATGCATACGGGTTCCCATCTGCTCTGGTTATGAGCATTGTCATGTTAGGAACACCTTTTTCTCTCTCATTTCACATGTATACACATGACGGAGCTTTGGAGAGATTATGTTACGGGTCTTGATCACGGGCATGTCTGTAGTGGACCAAAATTTCCTTGTCGACAAAAGGGCTAGCTTTCGAAATGTAATGAGGAGATCGAATAGTAACCTAGCGGTTTCAAGCTGTGCTTTGCTGTAGCCTACGCATCGGTGATGTCTGAAATAGCGTGTTATTGCTGCAGCAATTTCATCATCCACTCGTAGACGGCCCATTGTACGGCGTTCACCACGAATGCCCGTATGCTACATATGCCCAAGCCACGGAAGAAGACGCCCGCACCTTCTGTCTTGTACGCATGCCTGGCAACCTCGATAGCGCTCAATCGTGCTCTGGGTGTCTCTGACCCTAGCAGCGCACTTCCCTCCCCATCCCGCATCGGCGCATGTAGTATCTGCGTCTGCACCCTCGTCTTGATAACATCCAGCGGAAATATCGACGCCCATGTTATGACACCAGCAAGACCACCACACAACAGCACTTTCATGGCTGTTTCGCGATCGGAGTCGTCTGGCGAGGACCAGGCCTGTTTGGATAGTTCGTAGGACCAGAAGCTGCGTGTGCGGTCAGCCAACGTCCTCCACCATTGTGGTTCTGCATCCATAATGCCAGCCAGGCGGACAACTCACTAAAATCCATACCCAACCGCATCCCTCACACTCGTAATGCCACCTCCATAATACAATCCCCTGATTCCCTCTGCTCTCCACACATCTCTCGCTACACTCCAACTAGTTGTCGTCGCGTTGGTCGCTACCTGCGCGCGGCACTTTACGAGTTCGGTAGGTGCGCTGACGATGAAGGATGCGAGACCGCCTGTTGCGCCTGCTAGGAAAACTTTCGAGTAGTTTGTAGGCGATGCGGGGGAGTCGTGGAGGAGGGTGAGGGTGCGGTTGTAGGTCATGAATAAGAGGGCGTTGAGGGCGCCGTAGGTTAGGATGGGTGCTGTTGCGCCTGTACTGGAGAAGTTGAGTCAGTCAATTGATCTTACTTTCATCTATACTGATTGAAGTTGCGAATTTGTCTTGCTCACCTCTTACGAGTGTCCCCGCATTCTCAAACTGCCCTTTGAACCCCCGTGGTGTTGTTACGGCGCCTGTGGTAGCTGGAGATGTAGCTTCGACATTTTGGGACGAGGGACCGGCTTGGAGACGCGTTTTTATCAGGTCGAGGGGGTTGCCGATTATGATGCCTGCTGCGCCGGATACATAACCCGCCCAGAAATCTGCGGACATGGCTTTTTTTAAAAGGGAGGGGCTTTTTGAGAGGGGGGGTGTGAAGGGAGGGGTACTTGGGGAACGGTTGCTGGAGGTACATGCTGCGGGTTGTGGGGCAAGGGACGCGAGGGTTGTGCCGAGGCTTGGAAGACGTTATCTACGTAGAGCTGGGAGGTTTTGATTGTGCAATTTGAAGATGGGCGTTTCGGTCAGTATCAGGAAATGTCCATGTTACAATTCAATATCGTCGTGGCATGCTCATTGTATTGTTCATCGCACGCATTATTGTATGAGCTTAAGGTCCTAGGGCAAAGTCAGAGGGTAAGTAATCGAGACTTTGTCTAGAGTACACGTGAATATGTAGCTAGAAGCTAGACTAGAAGCACCCTGCAGCGAAGCATGCCAGACCATGCTTACTTGTGCGACGATCCAGCTCGTCTCGTTCGGGACGCTTGACGCTGTCGGACCACCGACAGTATCTCGAACAAGCAATGCATGAGAAGTACCGGGCTGCGATGCTGCAACTTTCAGAAAATCGAGCTCGACGTAAAGACTGGCTTGAAGCCCATTTGAGGTTGGCGCAGAGAAAACTCAATGGCATGCATCTCGTGTGTGTCATTCGCCACCGCGTTGGCCTCGCGACCCGACTCGAATGAATCATGGAGCACTGACCATATGAGGCTGAGACACGCCTGACTACCTGCCGATCTCCCTCACCCCGCCGCCACCCAGAATCACTCACTTACATTTACCTCTCGCGCAAGACTCATTCTTTGTCACTGCTTATTTCTTTCCTTTCACTCGTGTCTGTGGATCTCGACTCGGTCTGAAGACACTCTTTCCATTGAACCTGTCGCAATAGACCATGAGCGTGCGACTAAGACGATTGTTTCGAGATCAGTTACACGGTATGTTTGACACTTATTGCGGTACAGGCGGCGCAGTATATATCCAGACTGTGAAGGCTGTTCAGGCTTCAATACGCGCGAGCTGTAGCCTCGGGACCGCTTACCATGGTTCATCGTTCACCTTGCTGACGACTCCAGTATCTTCTACGCATTAGCACCAATTCCTTACGACAAGCATACACCAAGTCAATACGCCGATTCGCAAGCCTACAACGATCAAATGCCTTCACAACCGCTCGACTCCGGCTGGGACTTCAGCACCGCCATCGGCCTGATAGATTCGGGCACCCAAGAGATTAGCTCCCCTCCGCTTCGGTCGGTGGCGACACCTCAGGCCTCCACACTGAAAGATGGAGGAATACGTCTAGGCAGCTTTTCGAAGCTGTTCGAAAACCTCGGGTTCGCCGATGACACCTCCGCGCCGTTGCCGCCACTCGATCCTGAGTCCGAACTCAGCAATTCTGACGACGCTTTATTACCTTCTCCTGTCCTCGAATCGACCAAGACACCTGCCAAACTTAACGAGAGCTCAGACGAGCAGGGAACAGACAACGCAAGTCTGACTAAGACCCAACGGAAGAAGGCTCGCAGACGCGCCGAGAAGGAGCTCGAAGAGGAGCGGTGCCGCCACCAAGCTGTTCAGGACACCTTGGCCCAGCTTGCGGAAGAACGCGAGCAGAGGAAGCAACAGGCACAGCAGACGTTACTGCGGAAACAACTAGATGAAATCGCCAGCATAACTACCAAGGATGTCAAGGTGGCGGAAACGCCAACCAAGCCGTCCCGAGCACATTCACGATCCAACGTGGGCGCTAAGATCAGGCCTGCGACGCCTACCCCAGTGCATGCACAAGACACAACCGAGGCTCCTCAGACACAACAGAAGCAGCTCAGGACACCCAAGGCCCGCCCCAGCATACTGAAGCGGCCTTCCGCGGCACAGCCTGTGACTCCTCAGCCTCCTCAAGAAGTCCCCGTAGTCGTTCCCTCTACTGCACCGGCCCCGACTCAGACCCAAAACATAATATTCGATGCACTCGCACCTGCCCTGTCTCAGGACCTTCTACTCGAACCTCAGCAAGCGCCTCGTGCCACCACACCGATACACCATGGACTTGTTCCCCGAACTGTTCGACCGGTCACCGTACCAAGAACCTGTTCACAACCAGCCGTCGTTCAACAACCACCCACTACCCCAACGCCGCAACGTAAGTCGTTTAGCGGACAGCGCCCAGCTCTCACGATTAGATCACAGGTAGAGCGTCATTACCACTTGTTTAACAAGTTGATGGAGACTTTCCCTGATGATCGAAAGTGGCTGGTGGCCCCTATGCAAATGCTTAACGAGCGCAACTCAGCGCATGGATTGCACGTCTTTGTCGATGCCTCCAACATCATGATAGGCCTCAAAGACATGCTCCGCTACCACGGCCTGCACCACAACGCATACGACATGTCCTTTGACAGTCTAGCGCTACTGATGGAGCGCCGCCGACCGGTAGCAAAGCGCTTCTTCGCCGGCTCCCACCGCGAAGCCAACCCCCTCCCCCACGTAGCGAAACTCGTCGAGACCTCCAAAGCCGTCGGCTACGACAGCGTCATGCAAGAGCAAGTCCTGATCGTACGCGAAGACTCGGAGAAGAAGAAATTCTTCAACGATGTCAAGAAGATGGGCTGGCACAAGGCTACTCAAATACGCTCTTCCGGCAGCGGCAGTGACTCTGAAACGGGTCCTTCTGCTGTTACTCCGAAGACGCCCTCGGCCCCGAAATGGGTCGAGCAAGGTGTCGACGAGATTCTTCACTTGAAGATGTGCCAGAGCATTATTGATACCGAAGTACCCAGCACCATGGTTCTCGCGACGGGTGATGGTGCCGTGGCGGAGATGTCGGATGGGTTTCTCGCACATGTTGAGCGCGCGTTGAAAAAGGGATGGAAGGTTGAGTTGATTAGTTGGGGTCAGCAGATTAATGGCGGGTACAGGAGGAGGCAGTTTAGGGCTAAGTGGGCGGAGCAGTTTACGATTATCGAACTCGATGAGTTCTTGGAGGATCTTATTGATACGCCGTAGGATGGTGGGTTTACGTGGTTGGATGTGCTGGTCAGGGACGCGTTGTTTGGTTGTTAGTTCGCATACGATACTAGGGATGAGCGAGCATGGCGTTGTTCGTTGTCGTTCTCGGTGGTATTCTTCTGGTTGTACATAGCTTTGGCTTTATTCTGTGGTGGTTCTTGTATTGCATTGCATTTATCTGCGCGGAGGGCATTCAGCGTTGGCATTACATAGCATGGCTCAGCGTGTCTGATGATACGTAGGTCTTTACTCCATGTAGAGAGGGAGACGAAACTCCATTTGCTCATCTTATCTATCCGATCCGAAGTCTTCATGCACAAGAACGTCTAGTTGCATAGCCAGGTGACATGATGAAAGGCTCAGCCTGGTGGCGCTGTTCAGCCACCGCCATATATGACTTTACATCACAGTGATCGACAGGTAAGCTGTGATGTCGCTCGATCAAACCTGTTTACTGGTCAAGGACCTCAGCTGTATCTGCCTTGCGCCACTAAAGCCGAACGGCATGCCGCAATTGCTGTGTTGAAACAGGAAGGCTGAAAGCTCAAGGCTGAAGAGGACATAAATCCCGGCGCTCTCACTCTCTCACTCCATCAATACTCATTTCTACAACCACACTTTCGGGTATCAAGCTTGAAACAGTATACGACATACGCGACATGCCTCGTGACCCAACCTACCACGATGTGGAGAAGATGAGGCGCCATGCTCTCAAGCCGTACGATAGACACGCCAGTGACAATCAAGAGGCCATTGGCGATGACGACAACAGTGATGTTGAAGTAGCTATCGACGAAGAAGGATCTGGCGGCGATGATGATGCCGGCAGTGCTGAGGACTCCAGTGAGGCTGAGAGTTCTAGCGACGACGACGACGAAGATGCCACCAACAATGAATATAACAACGAGGGTGAAGAAGCCAATAGCGAGCAAGATTCTGACAGCGAGGAAGAAGCTAGCGACGTTGAAGATGCCATCGACGACGAAGAAGTCGACTACGATGAAGATGAAGACATGGAAAAGCCCACCAACATCTTCAACCCAAGTGGCTCCCGCAACAATTGCACCGACATGGGAGAATCCTACGCCTCAGGACTACCCAACGAATACAGCCCACCCGCTAGCGACTGCGGGGGAAGAGGCCTTGACGAATGGAAAGAGCGTCTTGAAGAAAACGGCTTCAATATATCCGACGACCCGCCTGACGAAGAATACCTCAATGGGGCTCGCGAAGCCTCTGTTGCATACTGGCATGCCAATGGTGGTGGGCACGTCGTCGCAATGGATGGTGGCGACAACGACGCGACGTATACATACTCTGATCATCAGGGCCGTGTTGACGAGGACGTTACGGAGGAAGTTAATGAGGCAAGACGTGATGGGCGCATTGCATTCTATGTCACGAGGCCGAAGTTTGACGATCGCGAGAGGGAACAGCAGCACGAAGATGACTATGAGGAGGATGAGCTGGACGAAGAGAAAGGAGGTGAGGTTAATGGTGATGACGGAGACTATGAAATGGACGATGGATGGAACAAATACCGGTGATACTGTGATGGGCTCCAAACTGATACTCGTAGCACACACTCGTCTACCTTGAAGTTGCCATCACATTGCCAAAACCTCATCGACTCATGATCCTCCCCAACACCGTACCTGACGATCCCATCCCCAACCGACTACCTTCAGTGGAGCATCCCCTGAGATCCCCCTCCCCTACTCCTCCCACCGCATCCGCGTTCCGACTCTTCCGAGATCATCCACCACAGATCATCGCGACAACCCTTCACCGTCAGCCGGCGTGCCGAACGGCAGCACGACGGTCTCGGCAAAAGTAGTCAGCAAATGGCAATTACCCGACTCCCGCTTTTGCAGCAGGGACGACGGCGGCGGAGCGACGGTTTGACCGCGCTCGGACCCCCTCGCGGTGCGCGAGACATGCGCGCAGAGACGGGGGAGAGAGAGGCTGGGATACGCGGGATACGAGAACGAGACTACTAGGTTGTTGCGCGACATTTTCGCGTTCGCGTAGCACGATTGTACCTGAATTCTGCTTTAGTGAAACAAGGGGGCATGTTGTGCTTCTTTTCTTTTCTGCGGTGTGGATGCAGGACAGCAAACGAGCGGAGAAAGGGACGGGCAGCGGATGCGGGTGGGTTTTGTTTGTTTGGGCAGCATGTTGTTGGGGGAGTGACAGTGACAGCGAGTCAAGGCATGAACATGGTAATGTTAGTGTTGAAAGGGATGTACATGGCATTTGTTGGAGAAGGGTGTCAGAGTCAGGGCAAAAGGAGGAGGGAAATTGCGATGGTCGCGATGTCGAATCTCGACTCTTCTTTTGTGATTTAGCCTACAAATCGAGTGAAGTCTGCGTGATCGAGTTTTTTATTGAATTGAGTTTTTTTCCTTTGGCTGTGACTCGGTAAAGAGATTGTTTGATTAGTTAGTGAAGTTAGTCTAGTTTGGCGACGGCGAATGTCGTGACAGGAAAGCGCGGTGGAGGTTGTGTTCGTCCGAGCCTCCGCCTACAATGTCCGAGAGAGCGAGACCGAGATGGCCATCGGCGATTGGGCAGTGGGTGGATCGGACAGGAAAAAAGAAATTGCGCATCGGGCGTGAAAAGCACAGGGTTGCGGGTGGAACCATGGCAGTGGAAAAACGGGTGAGGATGTGTCTACGCCAAGAGGGCGAGGACTGCACGGGTTGCGGATCTTGCGAGGTGCCGAGGGCGCCTATTCAGACGTCGCGACGGACGGTAGGAATGGCGCGGGTACAGTCAGCGGTGGCTTTTCTGGTGCGGTGAGAGTTGTGTCGGGGCGTGATTGGTAAGTAGCGTGCAAGAGGTGAGAAAGTTTGGGCAATGCAGTGGAGCGCGGTGCATGTTTCGTGTGTCTTTGAGGCTGGGGTGGGTGGCCGCACGCCTTGTGAGACAACGCCGACAGCGAACGAGGCTGACCAGCACATGCCCGTATCTCGTACAGGCGACGGACCGGGATGCGGAAGTCGATGGAAGACGATTTGGCATGCGTTGGTTGCCATGGCTTGACGGCACGATGCGGTCACCTGTATGTTGATGTCATGACAGGCTAACCAAGGGTCTAACGCACCGCTGCATCACTCTGGCATGGCGCATCACTCTGGCGCGAGCCCAGCAGCAGTTTTGCTAGACGGGACCCGTACCAAGATGACAAAGCCATGTGTGAGTGCGACGAGCAACGTGATAAGGAAGTCTACGGGTGTGCTGCAAGGGTCACATGCCTGCAGATGCAGATGCAGAGGCCCTGGGAACGTTATCAGTGCCACGGTTGGGGTCGCATGCCACCATGAGTGCCCACGGTGAAAGAGAAAGCGTCAACCACGGGCACTCGCATTCTTTGCCAACGCGGTCGAAACAATGATGCGAATCCTGGCGGCCGTCACAGCGTCCTGGTGTAAACGAAATTGAGCGCCCTCGCGGACTAGCCGGGTCCGTCGTAGCCGCTCACGTCGCGGACCTAATTTGACCCCCCGGCAGCGCGCTGTGCAAGCCTCAGCCATCCGGAGCTTCCAGTGTCCACTGAGTCACGGCTGCCTTTCATAATCCCTAGTCCGCCCTCTTCCGCCTTCTTTCCCTCTTGTCCGCTCGCCCACCTCCTGCACGACGTCCAACTTCGACGTGCTTTCACCCGCCTCTGGTCGCGTGTCTGCTGTTGCACCTACCGGTAACTGCGCCACACAGACAACCCCCGAGCGACCGAGCCCTGAACCGCCATTCCTCCAGCGCCATCCTCAGCATGACGAACAAGAGCTACCTCGCATTCCTCGACAACAGCACCGCCGCCGACATGCTGTCGCGCACAAAGGTCCCGGGCCTCTCCGCCCTGCCCAGTCTTATCCCCCACCGCGTGCGCAGGAAGTGGAGGGCCACCAAGTCGCGCATACGCAGTCGCCAGGCGCCCACGTCATCCATCGCCGGCCTCGAGACGTCCTTCTCGCCCTCGGATACCCTGCGCTCCCTGCGCACCCATTCTTGGAGCATATACGACGCCCAGTATCTCTTCCTCGCCATCCTCGCCATCTTCTCCCTCTCCGTGAGCGAGGCGCCGGGGCCCTTTGCCAAGACATTCATAGCCACGCTGCTCATGACGGGCCTGTGTATGCCCATCACACGACAGTTTCTCCTCCCATTGCTCCCTACTCTTACATGGCTATTCCTCTTCTCTAGCTGCAAGTGCGTAATCCACCTCCTCAAACGTGTGGCAAGATCCATACTAACATGCCCCAGATACATCTCCCCAGACTACCGCCCTGCCATCTGGGTCCGCGTCCTCCCCGCTCTCGAGAACATCCTCTACGGCGCCAACCTCAGCAACATCCTCTCCGCCCACAAGCACACAGTCCTGGACATTCTCGCCTGGTTGCCCTACGGTGTCGTACACTATGTATCGCCTGTCATTGTCAGCGCATGCATGTTCATCTGGGCGCCTCCTGGCACCCTCCCCATCTGGGCGCGCGCTTTTGGCTACATGAACATCACAGCTGTTCTGATCCAGATGGTCTTCCCCTGCTCGCCCCCCTGGTACGAGAACACATACGGATTGGCCCCCGCCAACTACAGCATCCCTGGTGACGCTGCGGGACTCAAGGCAATCGACAAGCTGACTGGCATTGATCTCTACACTTCGGGCTTCCACGCTTCGCCCTTGGTCTTTGGCGCGTTCCCCTCGCTGCACTCCGGATGGGCTACTCTCGAGACGCTGTTTATGGGACACGTCTTCCCCAAGCTCTTCCCCGTCTACGTTTTCTACACCATGTGGCTTTGGTGGTCGACCATGTACTTCTCCCACCACTACGCCATTGACCTGGTAGCTGGCAGTCTGCGTAAGTTTGAAATCTCTGCCCCACTATTTTCTTCTGCTAACTTCCCCAGTTGCCGGTGTCTGCTACTTCTTCGGCCGCGCCAAGTTCCTCCCCCGCCCGCAATCCGACAAGGAGTTCCGCTGGGACTACGACTACGTCGAGATTGGCGACCCCATGGACGGTGCTGGCTACAGCATGCTCGACATCTACGAGGAATTTCCATCCCACGCCCACTCCGACTCGGACGACTGGGCTAGCGGCTCCTCTTCATCCTACTCCACCGGTGGCAGGAGTCCCATCGGCGCACGATCACCAACCGACGACTCTCAAAGCCTCTGGGAAGGCGAGACCATCGGATCCGACACAGAGCCCACCACCCTCCGCAAAGACTAACACCTACGACCCATCTACATCTCTCTCGCCACAGACTTATACTCATCCCTACGTTTCGCACTATCACCTTACCTCCCCGGGTGACGGCCTCTAACGACCTATGCATTGGAGCGGAGTTTTTTCTTGTTTGCGAAGCATTTCAGCGATCCATTATCTACACCATGGATTTGACGGCATAGAATCACTAGCGTCGGCTGCAGCAGCAGTGACGCTGCAGCCCTGCATGCATCGGGGAACCACAACCATTCTTCTCGTGGGCATCCCTTGTAGCGCTATTACGCGCGGTTTATTGTACCCCTTTTTTGATACCCAAGTCGGTCGCTTACCTTTTGGACTTTCCACGACACAGTTGTGTCTGTGTGTTGTTGTATACATTCGCTTCAGCGCCCGGCCGCCACACTTTCCGCATTCTACTTTTTGAGCGGCTGGATGTCTGCACATAGGGGGTTTTGATGATGTTGTGGTATGAATGGCATGGACGGCAGATGCTATGTCCATGTTGGATTGGGAATAGGTGGTAATGATGGGCTCGGCTGGAGCCTACCACCGCAGAAAGAAAGGGACTATTATTATCTAGTGTAATGCTTAATGGAATGGAAACGGTTAATGAACCAAACAATCATGGATCTTGTTAAGGATGGTGCCTACAGTCTACTCATACTCGTCGAACCAAGGTTCTGTCCTTCCGCTACCCAACTGTCAACCATAATTCAAGTTTGCAAATGCCATGCGGACTATCCGCCCGTTCCTTTCGCTTTGTCGCATTCAACTTCTCCCTGAATCTCCCAACATCAGCTCGACCTCAAGATCCACCTACAAGTCGCTATCACCACACCAGCCATGGACTACCTCGAACTAGACGACGCCGCTACGCAGGCTTTTGAGGAGCTGGGCGGCGACTTCGACCTACCACACATCCCATCGAAACCTTTTGGGTCTACGAATTCTCCTCGCACCTCACCACCGAAACGTCCCCGTCGCCGGGTAGAAGCATCTTATCTCTTCCGCCTTCAGCATCCTCTTTCTACACCTCGCGATGTAGCCAACGCTCTCGGCCTTTCTCGTGTACCACAACTTGAGAGCGGCGTTGGAGAAGACGGCGAAGCGGGGTTTTGTCGGCTGTCTCAATCATTAATGAACGCTCTTGATATTTGGATCGAGAAGCACTGTCCGAAACAGAGGTTTACAAAAATCCGCATTGGACTTGCGCATAAAGATAGTGGGGTGCTGCCATTGCTTGGTCGCGATCCAACACTTCCTCAATACCGGCCCAATAACCCAGCCAGGCCTATAGAACGACGTTTACCAGAATTCCCTATTCACTACTTCTTCTACGGCACTTTAGCGGATCCGGAGCGGCTTTCACGACTGTTTGGTGTGCCTGCTGATGAGCTGCCGGCTTTGCGACCTACTATCTTGCTAGGTGGACGTATTAGGATTTGGGCGGGGAGGTATAAAGCCTTAGTCGATGAGCCGGGCTCTGTGGTGGCTGGGTTCGCGTTCTCTTGCGGGTCGGTTGATCAGGAAGAGGCACTGAGGGGTTATGAGGGCGATGCGTATGAGGTTGTTGCTGCGCGATTGATTGTGGATGGGAAGGAGGTGGTTGGGAGGACGTTTCGGTTTGCGGGGTTTGATGATGAGTTGGGTGATTGATGTGGTGGTGGGGTTTAGCTTGTACGACTGTGGCGTTCGTTGTCTGGCGTTCGTAGTTAACCCGATTTGAATGTTGAGTGAGGTTTTTCTCAAGTAACGGCTGAACTGTCGCGTTAGAGGGATCGCAGCACAATACGATCTTGATCATCATTACGTTGCCGTATCGATGGTTCACCTCATCCTGTTCTTGATAAATTTCCGGTTTGCTGGAAAGCGAAGAGGTGTATCATCTTATGACTTGTAAGGTATTGCTAATCAAGACTACCACTGATCATGGTGAGCTGATTCATGTCTTAGTGAAGTCTGATCTGGGGTGACTGCCATATGCTGGTTGTGGAAGGTTTCTAGTCTTGATCGTGAGATTCTATAACATTGTATCTTAGAGGCCTGATACTTGCGTAGCCGTCGAACAGGAGGAAGATCGCTTGAGGGTATTACTATGGCTGCGGGAAAGTCGCTGTATCATAATCGCTGTGACGAGTTGATGGTGCTGGACGGTGAGCGGCGCAACGTGGTGTAGCAACGCTGTACATAGAATCGCAACGTAGTTGTATATGTCAGACACCTATATGCCCGTTACGCCGCTACAAATATACTCATTTGGATGCTATTAGTGGGTTCGCTGGCTCAGTATCCGTGCTAATGACTGCAGAAGCGCGTAGCTAAACGTAAAAGCGGTGAGGCTGAACGGGGCATCATGAGTCTCAAAGTGCGACAGGGCTGAGACTTTGAAGTTTCATGCGTATCGACGGGTTCTCGGTCTTATGGCTGTAGTTCGATTCGTGAAGGTGCATGGCTGAGTCTGGCTGATCATACGTACCTTTATGGCTTCCTGCGCTTGACGTTGTGCCAAAGTATGTATGGATCCGACAACAAGCAATTCTGCAGTGATGCCTTAGGTGTCACTTGGCCCACCGTTCAATGTGGGGTCCTGTCCATTCTCGTACCATGGTTGAGCTTCACAAGGGTCGTAGAAGATGTACCTTGCCGGTATCGAGAGTGCTAAGGAGGCGTGGTTGCCTGCGCAGTGATCAACTAAATCCGACTGAAGCAGGGCGCCCTTTGATCGAGTAATGCGCAACGCAACATAACAAGCAGGTACGTTTTCTCTGGCTACTCGAGTTGCTTCTATCGTGTGCAGAAACAAAAAATGCGTCGACTTGCGCTTGTGATCAGAAGTCGTGACCGTCATAGCCATTAGGTGCACTCATTGTGCTCTTCGAACTTACTCGCCAGGGCGCACCTGCCACCATGAGGTCAGCTGCTGCCTTCTTTCTGGCCATACATTGGGTTCGTTGAACAAAAAGGCTGAACGCTCCAAGCGCAACACCGGTGTATCCTGAGGTACGGCATCATGCGACGAGTCGTAATCTTGAAGCTTAACGATCGTGTTGCTGCTTGTATGTTTGCCACGTGGTGCCATCCTTCGTATGCATGGAGCTGTCCTCTTCTAGGGGCTCGTCCTTATCGTTCCGGCCTTGACAGCTCACTTACATCCTGTGAAGATCGCAGTCGCGATGATCCTAAGGCTGGCGCAGCTAAGGATACATGTGCTATGATGAATTTGGCCCGAATTTGGCTCTTTGACCACAGGACGCACGGTGGCTTGGCTCCGGTAAGTTAGGCCCCCTTCTGATTGGCTCAAAAGCGCCTTCCCGTCTGAGGCAGGCTGTGCTGCTCTAGGTATATGACGGACCGTTTTCCAATGATTTTCACAGCCCCCTCGCAAATGTTCTCAATCTTCACGTTGCCACTGATACCTAGGTATCCACGCGACAGGCGCTTAGAGCTTGTCGACGGAACCGCAGATGTATGTTGTCCAACATGCAGCTCTCTGGGATACCTATACACGCGCGATCACGACGAAACTCATCGTCGTAGCCTTATTGTTGTGTCTAACCGCTCCTTTGATGACTTTCGCACATCGGCCGTGCAGGGGTGTTTCTTTTGTGATCTTGTTCTGCAGAGCTTTCTGCTCTTGCAATATGTAACTGCAGAGATGCGGGTTGAACTTCTACTTTACCCAGACTCGCCGGCTGAGCTACACTCTTCAGGTGAACAAGGCTTTCATGAGATTGTGGAGATCTATCCATGTTCGAGTAAGTGTCTGTCCTCTGGAGGAACTTCTATGAATGCTCGTCGCTAAGCAATCACTATGTAGCAAACACAATACCCAACTATCCAACAGTGGGCAACGATGTTCCAAGGGAATCGACTGTCGCAGCGTCAGTGAACTTTCTAAAGCAAAATTACTACACCTGCGTGACTGAGCATGTGGAGCAGTGTGGTCGGGGACCAAGCTGGCTTCCAAAACGAATCGTCGATATTTCCAGGAGCCGATACCGTGTGATCGAGCCACCTGCGGGTACGGAGGGCACATATGCTACTTTATCGTATTCTTGGGGTAGCAGTGGATTTGCTATGACTACTTCAGGGAACTATCAAGAGATGAAGCTTGGATTCGACCGAAACAGGCTTCCTTTAGCTTTCCAAGATGCGGCAGACATGGCACAAAGTCTTAGCATTTGCTATCTCTGGATTGATACTCTATGCATAGTACAAGATAGCCCTACAGATTGGGAAGAGCAAGCTGCAAGAATGGGCCAGATTTATGAAGGAGCTGCCATCACTATAGCAGCCTCTTTGTCGACGGACCCGCACCACTCTTTGTTCCAGAGACGAAACCCAATATACGAAGAAATCGAATTGTTCAGCGAACTCAAAGGAGGCCCAAAGGATGTGGTATTCAAAGCAAGGAGAAAGATTGCTCGAGGTATACATGCCAAGACTGGACGGTCAAAAGACATCGATCCACTAGATACACGAGCATGGGGTCTGCAAGAGAAGATGCTCTCAACGCGACTTATAGCCTTTACTGGGGCAGAGTTACAGTGGACCTGTAGAACATCAAAAGAGTGCGAGTGCCACCATATCAAAATACCGGCGCAACCACTCTTCCCTGTACTCACTGGAACAACGACTACGGAAAGGATTCTAAGCATCTCTAAGAGCTGGAGTCAAATAATCGAAGAGTACTCAACTCGGGAACTGAAAGTTCCTGAGGACAGGCTCCCAGCTCTGAGTGGCCTGGCCAACAAATTCGGAGCAGAAACCTGCTATACGTATATTGCGGGTGGATGGAAGGAGACATTGCTTTATGACCTAGTCTGGCAACGCGATATTGATCCGACTTCAAGAGCATCAACATGGCTTGCTCCGAGTTGGTCGTGGGTCTCGTCGCCTGGTGCTGTAAACTTTCGACTTGCGCGCCACTCATATCCCGGCTCTCGAATTGAGCACACGACGATGATCAAGTATCACTACAAGACTGCTGGTGACGGCCCATATAACAGAGCTTTGGCATGTTCATTGACTCTGCAAGGCCATACTGTAGCAGCTCTTTTGCGGCGGTCTTCTCACGATTTCGAAACCTTTACAATGTGCATCGACGGTGCAATTTATTCGCCAAACACCGATAAACGGGCCGCATGTGAATTCTCTATTGATGCATCCGTACCACCCTACAATGCAAACGAAACCCAAGGCACTTCAGATCAATCGCAAAGTAGAACGTATGACGACGCTCTCGACCAAGAACGAGAGGAGCCGATTATGCTTCTGAGCCTCTACTCCATCTACCACCGCAGATACCTATATCACAACTTCTTAATCCTTGCAAGATCGGGCCATGACTCCAACACCTACCGACGCATCGGTATAGGGTCGGGTAAGATGTATCGTGGAAGCGGTTGCGAGCATGATTTCCCAAGCGAGGCGCAACATGTCAGACCATTTGAGTGGTTGTCTGTTGGTAGCAAAGAGAGTGGCCGAAAGTTCGGAGATATCGTGGAACAAGTCGTGCGCATCCGATAGTTCTGCGGTATGCTACAGTACAGTCAGCATTGTCGGCTTACTCATGCTTAGCAATATTCGTACATCGTTCTTTGAGTACTCCATACGTGAGGGCAGTCTACATGATGGCCTTGCTGTTTGTCCAGACACCCATGGCAGAAGTCTTCCCCCGTCGCTGCCCACTCGTTACAATTACTAGTGCTGCACCTCGCGGAAGGCATCGGCAACGACTACTTTCTCGGGCGAAGTGGCTTGAATTTTGCGATTTGCAGTTTCCTTCGAGATGAAAGCGAAGACGAGAAAATTAACACGTTAGGTTGGTGGCGGATACGGGAGTTGACACCCTAGTGAGGAGAGAAGGAGGGGGTAGAATGTCATGTGGCAGCCATTTACACAGCCCGACTGACCCCGCATTAGCACCGCCTCATGTCTGACGATATTGGTGCCCTTGTATATTGTTTACCGCGGCAGCCTCTCGCTAATGAGAAGACACGCGATTATTGAAAGATCGTTTTAGTGGGGTTCTTGTACATCGGATATACAGCTTAAGCCATTTCCAGGAAGAAGACCATTTATTCCGCGCGCTTGTACTATGTTCCCTGCAGCCCACCCCAGGCTCGGTACTTGAGGTTGCGACAGATGTGTGCAGTATCCTCAACGACTGTAACTTAGACTCTGGCACTTGAAGTGGGTGAAAATCATCGTATGCTGCCAGAAATAGGAGCCATCAAAACACAATAGTATGCTCATACATGGTTACATTCCAGCTGTATTGCTGCTTCAGTATTAATGGGGTGATCGGCTCTGATGTGCTGCAGTTGACGTGATAACCGCCCAGATACTTAAGCTCACAAGCGAGAAGGCACGACTACGGATCATACTAGCGTACAGGATCTAGTCTCTCCTCTCAGGCATCTTCCTGGTACATAACCTGCTCCGACCCGTTCGTATAGCACGGTACCATCCGCGTGGGGAATCGCCTTTGGCCTGACCACGAGTATGTAATGCTTCTTGTCTTCAATCTCCATCAACCCTTTCTCGATGCCTAGCACAATTGCCATTGAGTGCAGAACCTCCGAATCCAGTGTATTGTCGAATATAACATCATCCTCGTTCACCTTTGCAGCCGTGATATCAAAGACTTGTGCTGTTCCATGGAAAGCGTTGGGAGCTCTGACAGGGGAAGGTGACCACGGGGGTTGTATTACTTGCCAGTCATATTTACGCCATGTTAAGGCGAAGTAGTCAATTCCACCCGAAACTGACATCCAGGACCAAGACGGCACGCTTTCTCGATCGCTTGGAAATTCGATTGATTTCAGTTGTTTGAAATCCTCTCCACGATGCCACAGGAGACTACGGTGAAGGAAGCCGCTCTTGTCTGGGTCGTCCAAGATGCCGAATCCGCCACGCACACCCATCGTGCGGAGAAGACGCTGTTGCAAGCCGCCAATGGCTGCCGGTCGGTCGTAATCTGCTGAAAGATCCAACCGAGAATACTGTCGATACAGCTCCTGAAACCTGAGAATGCGCTCACCGTATTTCGCAGGGTCGAAAATTCTGGGGAAGTCTGGGTCCCCGAGCAAAGCAGCGGATTCACTAACGACACAATTAGCTTCTATCGGCCAACGGCTTACGCCAAATGAATTAGGAATCCATCACCCACTTTTTCATTTTTACCATAGTTTCGCATCGAACGCCATGACCACATTCCCAATAGGTTTGATGCTCGGTGAAGAACACCGTACGTCTGGCCAAGGCATGCTCTTGCAACACCCATCCACGCCCGTGCAGTGCGCCCTGTAGTACGTGACCACGGAAATCTTCAATCGTACTGCAAATGTAGATCGTATCACTACTGCCATCTTTCTCGCAGTTCAGGGCGACATGCTCTCGTTTTGCTCGAGGGAGCAAGAACCCTGACCTCTGATCGGTGGCGCAGCTGGCGGCTAACACGCAGTAGGCACCACTGTACACATCTTCCATCCGCTTGGACTCAGAACTAAAGTCACCGTCTTCGCCTTGTACAATGCAGATAGAGTCGATCCATAGGTATTCCTTTCCAAGAGCGCGAGTTACCTTAATTGCATCTTGGAACGTGCAAGGTAACGCCGACAGCGCCATGCCCTTGATATGACGAGTGAGGCTTAGTCGAGTGGTAGAGAAGGGTGGGAAGTCGCCCCAGCGATAAGAAAGCGCGATCCAGTCACCGATATTTCCAGTCTGCCCGTGCATCTCCTGGAGCTTGACATCGTGATCGCCATCGCTGCCAACGTGAATCAGACGAGTCGGCAGTCTGATACTTGTATCCTTCGCCAGCTTTGTACCCCCGGGAGGCTTACAAACAGGCTCGAAGTGCTTTTCATCGCAATCATCAAGCCAACCCCGTATCAAGCGAAGATGCAAATTCGTACCTGCCCCTGAGAGCTCAGGAAATCCGATTTGAATATCATGCGCGCGGCCGCCAACAGCTACATTGAAGACATCAGTGAGCAAAAGATAGTCGTTTCAAAGTTAGAGCGGTGACTTACCATCGCTCCGTAATACGGTAAGTACCGGATGCTTCAAGCCTCTTATTCGTATAGCAGAACCCGCCCTTTGTAAATGCACACTTTCGCATCCCCCATTCAATTTGTCGCGGCAATTTTGCCATAGCAAATAGCACAGATCACAGCTCTTGGCCTCCGAATTTATTCGGAGTATTTTTGTAGCATAGGAGATTGCAAAATCGGCGTCCAGTAGCCTTCCCTGAAAGTCTCTGCAAATGGTGCACAGCTTCGCTGACTGCGGAGTTTCATGCAGAGATATTCCCATGATACTCCTTAACCGAGACGACAGGGTCGCAGCAAAGTTGTTATCGAGTTCGAACTCCCATTCCTCTGGATCTAATGATGGATGCGCATAATCGACCATGTCAATTGCAGGGGTGATGAGGTCATCAGGTTGCGCTCTGTGGCCAGTAGGTACCGGTAGATGAGGCATGCCAATGATGTCCCCTGGCGCTGATCTTGGCCCCTGGTTTCGATACCAGTAGTGTTCACCTCCTCCGAGTTGAGCTATTCGGAGCAATTCCGTCTCAAGCTTATCGGCAGGAAATCTGGTCCGCGGGTTTGATGACGAATCATGGATGATCTCATGAGTTGTGGAATCTGGCGTGGTGATGCTGATCAATGGGCTGTCATCATGCGGAAAGGAAGGCATCCCGTTATCAGCTGAACGGGCCAGACCACTTTCTTCGGGGAGCTTAACGACCAAAAGACCTGTACGAACAATTTGGAGGAGAATTCCGAGAGCCGTTTCACCTGAACGGCATCGTCCGTCCTTCGCCATGTGCTCCATCCAGTGTTCCACAACGCGATGGATTCGTACAACTCTCTCGTGACTAATCTCGTAGAACATGTCAGAAGAACCGAAGTATCCTTGATTACTGTTGTTGAATCTACTGAGCTCTTCATGGTCGTACAACAGCCAGATGATAAACTCGAGGATGATACAGCCCATACCCCAGAGGTCGTATAAGCGGGACCTTACATGCGGAGTCCCCTTCGGCAGAAGCGGATGCAGGCCAGTCTCTGGTGGTTCGTATCTTCTTGTGCCGTACTTCGCAGTTGTGTCCACGCGACCGTGGCGCAATGCAGTAACTTGATTGTGAATCTTTGCCTCACCCCAGTCACCGATCTTGAGCGTGCCATATCCATCGCTGTCAGGGAACCAGAGGATGTTGCCGGGTTTCAAATCACCGTGGCGGTAACATGCCCCATTTGGCATATAATGGGCTGCTCTGAGCGCTCTTGAAAGTCCACAAAGTTGCTCGATTACCCACTTGACTAACGAGGCCGTTCGCTTTGGTGTTTGTGGTTGATGCCAAAAGTCGCTGAGGTTCCCGCCGTCCGCCCACTCGAACAAAACATAGTGTTCCAGATCCTCTTGTGTACCGCGCTGAAAGGACGTGATGAACCGGACAATATGCTTTTGTCCGAGTTGGTTCATCTTGGCCAACGCGTCGACTTCTCTTTTCACATCGCCAGCCACGTTCTTGCCGCCGGTCCGAAAGGCCTTGACAGCGACCACGGAGGGCTCGGTCTCGTACTGCGATCCGCCGTTAGCCCGCATATCCAAGTTGGTCTTGGACTATGACGTGAATTACCTGATGAAGTGAATTCTTGTAATGCGCAGGGTGGATAGTATACTTGTATACAATGCCATGTGCGCCGCTTCTTTGCTGTGTGTTCTTCGTAGTAAACGGTATTGGACAGCGGTTGTCAAAACTGCGATTCTGATCATGTGCTGAAATGGTCGGTGTGAGGAAAATCCACTGGTCGTCCTGGAATAAACTGATGGAATGAACACGCCATATGCGCTTTGTGCTCTTGCTTTTGTCTTTCTCCTTCTCCATCAGCACGAATGGATGACTCTTTAGTTCACACTTCAACTTGTCCCCTTTCCATTCTTTAATCGGCAACCTCTCATCTGTGAACCTAGCATCTTTGAATAGATTCATTGCGGCGTGGAGTTGGTCTAATTGTATGTAAACTGCGATGAGGAAAACCTTCTGTGCGCTTCCCAGGATGTAATCTGCGAGTGCGATGTCTTCCTCGCTAGGCCTGTTTAGTTCTCTGCCCATAACTCGAAGCACAAAATTGCGTCTGTCCCTCTGAGTTGATGCGGTTCTCGCCAAGATCTCATCGAAAGTGCTTCTTGGAATGAACTTTTTTCCCTCTGTCCTTTCGAACATGCTTTCCTGCGTGGCGACAAAGAGCTTATCCCACAGCGACGCAGCGGGGTTGGAATCGGTGTCGGATCCCGACGTAGACATGTCGTCAGTTTCCATCACCTGCTCACCACTCGAAGACACAGCTGGCTGTCTTCTATCGTAAGTATGTTCGTTAGTAGACAAGTGTAAGGCCGGCAGTAGGGTTCGAGGAGCCGATAGACCAGATCTTCAGCCGCCGACGATAGGCATATAAGCACCATCAGACCTCGCAAATAGCTCTTGCGGCTCTTCGGCTCACTGGTCCTCGTTTTGCTAAGAGCTGACGTCGCATCTGTGGATTCGTAGAAGACCGATGGCCGCCGCCGCCCGCTGCGGTCATTTTACTTGGAAGGATAGCCATCGCCATGCCAGTATCATCGGAGATGAGGCTCTGCTCAGCAAATCAGCGGACAAAGATAAGACTCTCACTGGATCCCAGTCTGCTGCATGCAGACATTCGTGATCAGATGCGCATGTTCGATATTGTGGCTGGACTTGGTGTGCAGCTGTAACGTCTGAATGGGTGTTGTGGGGGATCCGAAAAGAAGGCAGCGGCAAGGCAAATTGGTGAGGCGGCCTGAAGCGGGACGGCATGCCCTGTGCGGTGACTGCGGGGTCGAGGCTGGAGGTCCTCCTCCCACCATGCATGCGACATGCTGCTGACGCGCATCACAGCTGAAAAGCCATGGGCATTATAAGTGGGTGGCAGCGCTTGATCTTTCGGCATCATGCAGCCTATCCATCCAGGAATGCAGAAGATATGTCAATAGTACCTAGGTAGATGCACCAAATGAACGGATACTTCGAACGGGCGCGTGCATAATCCATTCACGCGATACGCTTCATTACAGGGTAAGCGAATCATAGCATTATGAGATATTCCATTCGATGGTTGACATCTGACGACAGGTTACACAGCGCGATGCAGAGCGACATGGCGCAACCTGCGAGAGCAGCCTCACCAGCCGACACAACCGACGAGGGCAAAACCCTATTATATCGTCAGATACCTAACATAAACGGTTTGAGCGCTTTGATCCAAGAAACTGCCACGAAAGGCCACAGAAAGGTTTTTTCTGAAGATGGGTCGCTGGCTATGACTCCCAGAGGCCGACGGGCAGAAGTGAGTCCACGGAGAACTCGCTCAGCGGTCCTTCCACCTACACTAGATGTCACAGAGAACGAAAACACGAAACTGGAAGAAAGACCAGTAACTACGCGGATGAAGCGCCAACAGAGGACAGAAAACTTGACTCTCGGCAGCCTTGTTCTCGATGAGAATCACCTTGGTGAACAACTTCGAATAGCCTTGAAATGCGAGTCTTGGACCAATCGAAAGTTTCTGCCGAAAGGGCGTTTGGATGAGCTTATCACGTCGCGGTCAGTGGAACGTGAACTGTCAAGGATAGCATATCTTCCTACAAGGATTCTGAAGCACCCCTGGCATTCATCCGTCAAGTTAAGAATTGAGATGCATCCCAAAGATGAGGCCGTTGGACATGGGCAGACTGGGCAGGGTCATGGTGATGACACCACTCAACCTGACGGGCCATATTACAAGCTGATTTTCGCGATTTTGCTGCTGATCGATCGACCTAAGAGAATATGGTCTTTCGTAAGAGAACAGGTCTGCGATGCTGATCTTCCTCTCGAGGAGAGTATGCTCAAATTGCGGCATGGTGGGAAAGTGGTAACGGCACTGAAGTGTCTCAAAAGCTCTTACAATGTGCATCGCTTTCTGGAATGCCAGTGGTACGTACTCGCACCTGTCTTTCGCAAGCCGAACAGTAAGACAGATGCACACCTTGAAGTCTCTGAGAGTTATATCCTACCATTTATAGCTTGGACAGATGAAGGTCGTCAAGGCGGGTTTGCGCAAGTATACAGAGCTGAGGTTCACCCTGATCATCATGAGTTTGACGCAAGCGAGGTAAGCAAGCACCGCGAAAAAGCTTCTTATAAACTGACAACGTGCCAGGTTCCTCGCGACGTCGTTGCGGTGAAGAAGCTTCTACTCAAGAATCGCAATGATGTCAAGCGTGAAATGAAAGTGCTGCAAAACCTGAGCAAGACGCTTCACGCTCACCATCATTTAGTTAAATTGCTCGCGACTTACCAGCAACGTGACTACCTTTGTCTAATCTTCCCTTGGGCTGATGCTGATCTCGACCAGTATTGGGCATGGAATCATCCTCGATCCTTGGGTGATGATGAGAAGCTTTCTGCCTGGCTGACGCACCAGTGTTATGGCCTAGCCGAGGCGGTGTCTCAAATACATCGCTACAAGACACTATCCAACACCTCAATGCCTTACAACAACACCTCTGGAGCACCACAACCTGCTCCACGATCCCGCCCACAATCGTCCCAATCGCCAGGGCAACGGAATCCGAAAAGTTTGTTCGGTCGGCACGGTGATATCAAGCCCAGTAACATCTTGTGGTATCCTCCTGTATCTTCTGCTGGAACAACCGATTACATGTTTGGTATTTTGAAGCTTTCGGACTTCGGGACAACGCAGTTCAGCGACAACGAACAAATTTCCGTCAAAGACAGGAAGACCGTCCCACGCTCGACATCCTATCAGTCACCCGAGTGTCAATTAGACGGTGGTGAGCTCAGTAGTCAATGCGATGTTTGGGCTCTCGGGTGTGTGTTCCTGGAGTTCATGTGCTGGTACTTTGGCGGATACGAGCGTCTCAGAGATTTTGAAACCGACCGCAATCGCATCCATCAGAATACTTCTTACTTCTTCATACCTTGGAACCATCGGCAGTCGAATTTCGCAGAGCTCAAGCCACCCGTAATTGAGGTTAGTGCGAGTGCAACAACATTATGGACTGAGGCTGACGACTGCTTTCAAGATGATCGAGAGACTGCGAAAAGAGATTGACACCAACCGCGAATTGCTGCATGTCCTAAATGCCGTTGATAAAGACATGCTCCTGATCCTCGATGACGATGCTCACGCAGGGCCTAGCACTAGCGGTGCTGACGTTTCTATCAATTCAGATTTTCTTGGAGTAGCGCAACAAGCCAGGCGTGGGCGAAGAAAGAGTGTAGGAAATATCGCTCGTAATCTGGGCTCAATTTTGTCAACTACGCGAGAGTAGCTATGTATATTAATTTGAAATCTTCTTCGTTCGCGAACCAACATCTAAAGCGCGTTGCTGCGAAGTTCGGGTCTGGACAATGGGGCGAGACGACCACGACTATGTTGCGAGTCTCTCCTGGCAGTATCGTGAGCAAAACTCACAAAGATCGCGCTACTCGTACCATGTCTTCTCCGCTGCCACAGACCTCAGTGCCAACCTAAAGAGTGTGGCTAAAGACGAGAGACAGCTGCAAAGGGTCTGACCGACCAGCTTGCTACTTAAGTAGTAGCATATGAGAATCGTATCATGAGTGCGTTGCAGGCTGGGAGTTTGATGGCTTCGATTCGTGCCAGCGTTTGGTAGCTGGAAAGGTGCTCGGTTAAAACAAGTGAAACAGCAGTTCCGCGTCTTTTCAAGGTTGACGGTGACTGCTTTTATGTATCCAGCGTTGTCGCGTCGAGTCTGGTATCTACAGACATTACTAGATGCGCCTTTGGTATCAGGACGATTGCGGGGGGCGGGCTAGGTCTACTCCGAGCACCCGAGTTAGCGCCTGGGCAGGGCTGTGCAGGCGCTTCGTTACCATTTTGCAATTTGCCACCTATTGTCTTCCACCCACCACCCACCATTTATCATTTCGGTAGCCAAAGTGTTTCAATTTGCTATCAGGTCGCGATGCACGGTGATATGTGCATGGCACACCGTTGAGATGTTGTTATTGGCGAAATCGCTGGTTGGGTATTGCGCGGTCCACGATTGATCCGAGTGAGCCTTGACTATCTAGGTGCTACTAAACAACGTGCATCGGAGGCATACCAGATCACTAAAGAGGTGGGATTGATCGTGTGAGCTGCGAACGTATCCTTGGTATTCAAGCTGACAAGATGCGCAAACTTGACGCCAGGGCGCAGGCGCCGAGCATGCACGCCTGACGCTCAGCCTCGTCCATAGATAGGCGTTTGGGGGCCGCTTACGCCTACGTTAGATGCAGCTCCACCCTGTTGCATGGGAACCCTCACCCACGATCTGTCACACATCAACATCGTCATGAAGCTCGTTTCCTTTGTCGTAACACTCTACCAACTCTTCCTCATCGCCGAAGCTGCTCCGCTAGAGCTTAGGGACGATGAATGCACGCAGCTCCACAGCTCAGAGGCGACCTGGGATCCCGTCGACAAATACACCATCGAGTTATTCCAAGCGGAAGCGACATTGCGACCAGAACCTAACCTCTGTCTATTCTACACGCGCGGGTTGAGCGAGACGGCGCGCCGTTACGCGAAAACGAGACCAAATGGGGAGTCTCCTATGACAACGATCTGGGTATTTGCATATTCGCTGCATAGTCTCTGGCTTCTGCTAAACAAGCACAGGATGTCTGGCCAAAAAAGTACTACAACAGCGAAGCCCGAACTACCAATCCACTACGCTGTATCATGAACAACGAGACCTGGCGGACACAGTATTACACCAACATGTCCAAAGCCTTTGCGTCGCTATGCAAAGTATTTGCGACAGTCATGGACGCAAGCATTGGGCCAGGCACAGATACTCCAGGCTACGTGAACAAAGGAGGCCTTTGGTTCCAAGCAGAGTTTCCAGTCTTGCAAGAGCAGAACAAAGTCCTCATGATAGACGCCATATCGCCAGATGGAAAAGTCGCCTGCACATATTGGACGAAAACGGATATTGTCCAGAACAGTATCCATGACAAGCATGTGTACGGACGTGGCATGGCTACAGGAAGCGAAGCATGGCTGGACATCTTCTCCGTAGCTGAACACTCGTTACGTGAAGAGTGGCATATGGGCTTGCAGGGCAAGTAACATTTATGGAGTTTCAATGAACAAAGTATTAGATACACTAAAACACTCTCCCACCTACCTTCTTTCGGGTGCCCTATTCAACGCACCTATAGCTCGGACTCATCCTCCGGCCCAGTCCGCGTTCTTCCTCGCGTATATCCGAATCTTGCGAACGTACTCGATAAAACCCCGAAAATACCTTGAAAAAGCGATTGTCATGCATACGATGCTCACTACGTAGCATTTCCGTGTAATTGGGGGCGCGCCGTCTAGACAGTTATAGCGGGTCACCACGGCGACGACGCCCAAAGCCGAAGCTGCGACTGTGATAGCAGACCTAACAAGCGGGATAGCGCGAGCATTGTTTGATGGGACTGCATGTCCTTCCACGAGATATTCGGGGCCATTACCCAAGGCGCGGTCGTTCTGCTTAATCGATCCCAGGGCATTCTTGTCGGCATCAGCGCGGACGAAACCCGGTCCAGGACGCTCATCCTTGAGCATATACCAGAACGAACAGATCAGAATACCATATAATAGCAGCTGATGTCCCAGCAGGTAGAAGAGGAACGAGGATATCCTCTGAGGTTTGAGGAGCTCGTGCGGGCGCGCTCGATCCAAATGTACCGCATACGCAAGGCTAAGGGCACCAAGCATGAAGAGGAAGGTCCCGGGTATGTAAAGATAGCGCCAACAGTACCAGTTTTGTTGTACGAATTTGTTGAGGGCATCTTGTCTTGCGCTCAATACGCTAGTTAACGGTATTGTGTCGCTCATGTTGAGGTACGGGCTGTGGTGATGCGAGGTGGTCAGGATGAGTCTCATACATATAAATGCTTTTACCAAGAGTCTTGGTAAAGCGGCAAAGTACCAAATACCCGGCTTTTGGGCTTGGCTGTTACTATGTATGTCGGTGTCCGTTAGTTGCATCACTGTTGGACCATGCTGCGCGGATAAGCGGCACCTTACCGCTCGAATCACGATGGTACTGGGCTAGTTACCCACTATGGCCAGTCAAAGTGCGTTTATAAAGTTGATATTGCTCCTAAAGAGGAATCATTCTAGTAACGAACCAAAATGGCCAAGAACCTACCGCGTCGATGCTAGCGGAAGAGAGGAGGTATATCATGAGAAAGACCGTGCCCAAACGCCCAGCAGGTTACTTTCGAATACAATACTCACTTACATGATGGAGAAATTATTTGCCCAGCCTAGCGGACCAAAGCCCTCGAAGCCAGTGGACTGCGCGTTCTCATCATCACTTGCTTCCCATCCGAAGAAATTCTGGAGGTCGTCCAGGTTGAACATGGGTTGCTCGAAAGCAGTTGGCGCGCTGGGAGAAGAGTACATGGTCCCTACTGCATTCTCAGATGGTGTCGTCATGGTCTGGCCTGATGTTACAGTAGAAGAACCGTGTCCAGTGGTAGGCGCTGAGAAAGGATAGCGAGTAGTAGCCGTGCGAAGAGTCGAGGGCGAAGTTGCTGACAGTATTTCTTCGACAGGAGGAATAACTGAGATGGCCGCATTCCGCTGTCTAGGAGTACCAGCCATCGGTGCAGGCGCGCCGACAATGCGCCGCGCTTCATTCTCTGATGGATCCTGAGGCGCAATGTAGTCAGCAGAGTGACCACGAGCCAGACTGTCGCGTACAGTCTCCAACCAGCGCTCGGAGGTGATACATAACGATTCAGCAAGCGGGTACATGAACGCCATCTCCCGTAACGCCTGGTTGTTGTACTGCACTAACTCGACTGTACGACCAATCACAGTTCCTGCGTCGGGCTTTGATACGTCCAGAATCCGAGCGATATAGTAGAGCATGATGCGACTACTGTTGTAAACGAATGACGGCAGTATGGAGTCCGCAAAGTGTTTGACCCCGTGTTGGAGTATGTGTGAGACTAGGACCGACATACGCTGCGCATGCTCAAAGCAGACGTCTTGCAGATGACTTACAAACGCTTGTCGATCAGTAGGGAAGACGAACGGCTCCTGGTTTTTGAACAGATCAGGGAGAGCGATCCTGTGTACGTCGCACATAACGTGATGGTACATGCAGTGGATGAGGAGGAGGGCACCTAGCTGATGTGTCTCGCGCCGAATGTAGATGTTGTCTGCGGAGAAATCTAGCCAGGATGGCAGGCTTTGTTTCCACGACTGTATGTCCTCAATGAGGACGGCGAATCCTGACTCTGGAAGCCACGGTGGTTGTTCTTCGTCCATATGCTTCACAAACCTAATCCAAGTCAGCAATCAAAACTCGCGAGCCGATCCTAGCCACACTCACCGAAGAACACGTCGCCAGATACTGACAATGCGCACATAGTACGCGGCCATGCCCAGGTTATCCGCCGGCTTCTCTGGAATGTCCTCTGGAGACATGAGTTCCAATAGTGTGCCCCTCTCGAGCCGCTCCGTAATACACGGGATCTGTAGTGAGAACTGACGCTCGTTGCACGGAAGCTGAATCTTGAGGTCTCTTTCATTGAGTATAGTGAGGTGGTCGACGCCACTACCAGCCCAGACATCAATCATATAGCACGCCCACATGAGTCTTCTACGCGACTCTCGCACAGAAACCTCGTTTGGACTTCCTCCCAATTCCTTACAAAGCACATCTGGTGACACTTCATTGTTGAGCTGTAAGGCATGCGCCATACGTATGACAAGGCCGGTAAGAAGAAAAGACCCAGCATAGTTGCCATTGCGAGCTTCCTGGTCGTGAAGCAAGACCAAGACCTTGAGTTTGGTAATTGAGATGGTGCTGTAATCAGCGAAGAACATCTCTTCCGCGACTTTAGCCCACTGGCTTCCGGCTGACTGGATCAGATCTTTCGTCAAGGGCGAGAACGACTCACTGTAGTCGAGAGCGTAAAACCGAGCACCCAATGCACACATTATGTGCAAGAGGGCTTGATCGGAGGCATCCACGAGCTGTCCTTCGTCTAGCATTCGAATGAACGAGGGCTTGTGCTCGAACGCGAACACGCGGATGGGGTGGACGTTGTTGAAGTAAGCATCTAACAACGCATGAAGTTTGATTCTGGGTGGCAGCTGCTGGGAAAACAACCTGTGCGGATTCGTAAGTTGGATGCACGCCAGTAAGATCGTAAGGCATACCATAGTAGGCCCGGCGGACACCCCGCTACAGCAGGCTCGCTATTCGACAGTGAGCCGAGTATCCTAGAAGGCTCTCGAGAATCCCGGGGAGTGTGTGGCGGTATCATCACGGAATCGGCGTGCGTGTCTGAGGCAGGAGTCGCAATGCTCTGTACCCAGGCTGGCTCCACCTGCTCAGCATCGTATACACATGAGGTTCTGCGCTGCTGGCATCTTATGCAGTTCGGTCGTTCGCCGGAGCATTTGACTTTGGAGTCTCGACAGGGAATGCAGGATCGAAATGTACGTTTACGCTTGATGCCTACAACAGGCTCGTACGCCGTGCTTGGTCTCTTCGCAGCAGTGGAAACACCGCCATTCTGCACACAGTCCAGCTGTAGCCTTTCGCAGTTCAGGCAGCCGTTTGGGCGTTCATCGCACTTGACCTAGATGGTTGTCAGCTACGTTGGGCCCTGATTTATGGTTTTCCGGATATCCTAGGCCCCGACGCCAGAACTACGACCATCACGACAACCTGATGGTCGCTCGCCGGATACCCATTGCCTTGGTATGGGTATCTAAAGAGAGGAATGATATACAAGAGACCATGAGATCCTACCTTTCTCGCACGGCAAGTAGCGCAGGCTGTCGAAACTCTGTTAGTACACCTATCGCCATATAAAGAGGCCATGTCGCGTACCGTTGACTGGTCTTCTGCGCTTCTTAGCAGCAGTCTCTGGGACGGCGGGCGTTTCCGGCGACTCCATGTATCGTTCGGTTTGTCGCTCGGGATGTCGCGTCGTTCTGGAGTTGCGAAAGAGCGACGGCGGCGCGACGACGACCCAGACTTAAGGCGAAAAATGACGTGCTAATCCGTTGGGATTGGCTCAAAGCACGCGGCCTAATAGTGGGGTCATGCTGTGTTCGGGCAGGTGCGGATCGCTTTCCCCCACGAGCTAGCTGTTTGCGGGCCTAGCTCATGTGTACCCTTTCTCTGAACCCCGCAATTAAGGAAGGCCAACTCTCAAAGCAGACGATATTTGGCTTATTTCCAGTGATCTAGAAGGGGCACGAGACCCTTATAGTGTTTGCGGCTCAACTAGAGTGTGATACTCCAGGACTTGGCATGACTTGGCGTCATTGCAACGAGCCCTCAACATTGAACCCTTCACACCCAACATACACGCACCAACGTATGTCAAGACGGGATAATGGCTTTTCCATGAACATGCACAGATACGTCATCACAAGCACCCGTGTGCTGAATAACCCCTGCGCTTTTAGAATCGAAGTCCCTGCCAATCACTGATAAGGCACACCGGATATGGCGACTGTCTAGCAACAGATGCACCAACAACATCATACTAGCTTCGATATCTAAACATACGAAGCGTCCAACATCATGATCTCGCCAGCCACGTAGTTTAAGTTAGTCAGAAATGTAATGCAAGGGAGATCAGGTCGCCAGCAATGCAAGTACACGGATTCCCCTAGCCAAACAAGCAACGCCAAGCAAACGCCAGATAAGCACGATCACAAGACCAAAACGACACGCCAGCGAGCGCAACACGCGTACTTCCACTGCACCTGCATCATTTGATCAATCATCAGGCTAGCGAACGGAGATTTTATCCGAAAGCCGTAAACAATTCCGCTAGACTCAAGATGGTGTGTTGGATGGAACGAGACTGCGTTGCATCGACAATGGTGTATCGAAAACTTTGTCTATTCAGTATCCGCAATGCACCTTTCAATGCCACATATCAAGCTATTTACGCCAATGCAAAAAGCATCCAAAACACCATGCCATGTCTATACCAAAAGCCACTTACTCACATGTTCGTGAGTCTGCTTATCGAGGATCAATGATGTCGGTGCACGCAATCCCATTCGTACTGCAGAGAGACGTTAGCGGAACGTGCGTACGAAGGATGAAAAGGTTCTTGACTTACCACTCTGCCCTCCTCATCGCCGGTATAGACATGGTGAGGCATCGGCAATATGCACGTGATGGGTGCCGCAGACGAGGGAGACGTTGGATCACTGTGATTGAGCACATTGATGAGGTTCGCAGACCATTTGCTGGGTACTGAGGTTGGAGTGGTGATGGTCGGGGGTGTTGGCGTTAGATGGAAGATTTTGACGACACCCCTACGATGTCCAGTGAAGATGAGTTCGCGCTCACACCACTCATTGCCCACACCCTCATACACAGCGACAGCTGTGATACTATCTGCGTCGTCTTCGCTGTCGCAGATATCCTCGTCAAGCAGCACTGCACCGTTGAGTGTCGTGACGATGAGTCGGCTTCCGCAAGCAAGTACAATGTGTCCCGTGACGCTATTGATCCTAGCCGCTTGAATCGGTACTGGGTTGCGCTTTTGCCGTGGACCTAGATCGAGTTCGCGAACAAACTCGTTTCGATTCAAGTCCCAGAGGAACACACGTCCGTCGAGTGATGCGGACAGGAATGCAGAGAAGGCGCGGCTTGCGGCGAGTGTGATGACGGATGACTTGTGGCCGAATAGCGTTGTGGCGTTCTGCAGGTCGATGTGGCCTCTTTCAGCTTTGCTCATGTTCCAAATCGCGAGTGTACAGTCTGTTCCTGCAGTGATGAGGGTTCTACCGTCAACGAAGAGGGAAGTTGTCAGCTGGCCAGAGTGTAAATGCTCGAACAGCCCGATGAGCTTCTTGGAGTGTGAATCATAGAAACGCACGCTGCCATCCGTGAAACCCCACTCCATGTAACGATCATGATGCGGCGGTATGTTGTGCCGAAATGGTGCTGAGCAAAGGAGCTTGTCGCTCTTGCTGATGTAGTTGAGAGATGAGATGCGATCGTTAGACTCCAGTAGCGTACCGGGAACCCGATGTAAGCTCTCCGCCGACGTGTCGAGCTTGGTGGGTTTCGTGACGTTTTCTTTCTGTGGGTGCGGTCGCTGGAAAACCTGTGGAGGCGTCTGTCCAAAATTGTTGATAACACTAATCTTCTGTGCGCGCTCCTTCTCGTCAGTAATCGAATCGAGATCGATTGCACCCTGGTATGTCATGTAGTGGAAGACATTTGCAGCCTCGATTGCTGCTTCGCCTCGCTGCTTGTAACCAAAGATGAGGTCGATCCAATGATGCAGATTCTGGCTGACGTAAGGACTTTCTAAAGCTTCACGCTGTTTGGCTATGAAGATGGCTGGGTCGCCCTTGGCCCACGGAGGTAATTGAACGTTATCGATCTTTGAGCCATCGGATCGCAGACCAAAGTTGTACCCATTGACGTTGGTCAAGAAGTCGGGAAGGAAGTAGAACTCCGGGGTAAGCTCGCGTACGTCGGCCATATTCTTGGCGGACACCGAGTCCCAGACATTTTGGATCGAGTAGAACATACGATCAGCATGATCCCATGTACCGCCCTGGATGAGAAAGAAGGCCGCACTGAAGGGTTGGAGTCGCATCAGATATGACGCCACAGTCATGGCGGACGAATAATGAGTTCCATAGTGGAAGGCGTGACTCGCGTCTCCCATCTCGGCAAACGAGCTAAACCTCTCTCTGATCAGGTGCTCTTGCTTCGGGTCCTGGATACCAATAGGCTTGCGAAGATCTCGGAAGTTGCTTGGGTCACTCAAATCCAATTCCTCGCTATGATAATTCGACAGCACCCACGGAAAGACCGGATACTGGGTCAAATCGTTGAACGTCCTTCCAGCAAGCGTATTGACGAACATCAGGTAATGGAAGTTGGACATTTCTCCTTTCAGCCACTTCTTGGTCGCCGGATGGGCGGAAGCAGTTCCGAAAGCTGATGCGAAGCGTGATCCAAACGTCTGTGGTGCTTCTTCCGGGTTGCGCAAGGAGTCCAGGCGCCAGGATATCTCAGAGTTGGCATGCTTCTCTGGATTCGCGACATGCGAAGCTCGTTGAAGGACCCGGGAGTGGATGTCGTTTCGAGCTTGGGCAGACACAGCTGTGAGAAGGTAGCTACGCCCATCATCGAAGAAGACTTCGATACCAACGTCGCGGTGAAGGAAGCGCCGTTTGGAAATACTAATTACCTCAGTCCACTTCCAGTTCCTCACTGCGTCTTCTTGGCTCCTCGGTGGTGGGCGACGGGTAGTTACAGCCTCCTTTCCAGCTATGACCTGAACGTAGGGATCGCGCTCATCTGGCGGCGCTTGCCACACGCGTACGATTTCGCCGTCTGACCTTTGGAAGAAGTCGTCCAGCAAGTAGAGACAATCCTTTCCTACAATGAGGAGGCCCTCTATTGCTTCTAGTCCGACTACCCGAGAGATATTGCAAACGTATTGCACCTGATCGCCACGGTTAAGGCTCCGCATGACCTTGCGGTTCTTGTCTTCGAAGCCATCCTCATCTTCATACATAGCTTCGACCATCTCAAAGTCGTCGTCGCTAGCAGATTCTGGTTCTTCCGTTGGATCTCCCGATGCACTCACGGAAGAGGCAGACCTAGTCGATCGCGCCTTGACAGGGGTGGCACCAACAGCTTCCTTCGCCGAAATTGCTGGCACAGTGGTATCCAACCTGGGTCGCTCTCGTGGATCTGTGTCTTTGCGTTTGGGTTGATACGACTGCTCTCTGCTAGTGTTGTCGACAACGATACGTAGACGCTTTCGATCACGACCCTCGGTTTCGTCGAGCCGCCATCTGGCAGGTGGACTGTCTTCGAACAGACCACATGGGCCTTTCAGTTGGTGGTCAAGCTTGGCCAAAACTGTTGCCATGTAAGTAGCATTATCCTGCTGGTCTTGAAGGACGCGCTGGTGCTTGATGCGTTCAGATGCGTGTATGTTGGATCTCCAGTGGTTTGTGGAGTTTTCATGGTGATTCCAGACATTATCCGCGGCAAGCTCATCAGATTGCCACTGCTTCAGCTTTTCCTTGCGCTTGGCGATTCGCCTCTGAGAAGTCTCTTCGGTCTTCTTGTTTTGGCTTTGCGCAAAGTCTTCCCACGATTTAGTCATTGAACCATAGAAGAACTTATCCATTTCGGTCTTGTTCTTATCGAGCCACTCTAGGAATGTTTCATTATCAAGTTCGACAAGCTTCTGAAAGCCATCGTAGAGATCTTTGGTGTCGCCGTGGATGGCATCGGCCAAGATCATAGATGTTTCGTGAGGCTTTTGCACCATGAGCGACCTCCAGAAGTTCGCCGCCGCAAGACGCACGTCCGTGTGTTCAGACGACAACTGTGTGTAGAGAAGATAGCAGATCATCTTCAACGAGAATGTTTCGTTGTTGACAGAAGAAAGGATGATAGGCTGCCAATACATCATCTTCTCGATAACTGCCGTGGTAGTTGCACCACTTTCTGACTCATCAGATTCCGCCAAACGAAGCAGAGCAACTCTCAAGAAGGTGTTACGAATTGATGAGATAGGCTGCGTGCACAGTCTGACGGACTTGATAGTCGCAATATCCGGACGTTCGAGATATTCTAGGAGGAAGCCAGCGAAGTCGAGCAAGGACTCCGCGCCTTCAAGAAACCATCCCTCGAAGACCGCTTCGGACACGTGGATCACAAAGCGTTGCAGATTGAGGAGGACGCGCGGTTCGTGCAACAATTGCTGATCGAATTGAAGCGCATTCTTGACGGACGAGAGCGTTTGCCGAAGAATGTATGACTCGAAGTATGCTTGATGTTCTTGGAAACCGGGAGGCGTCTTGAGGAAGAGACCGAGGCCAGGAAACTCTTTGCGTGTGAATATCTGGTCCTTGAACACGTCGAGAACAACTTCCAAAGTCGCTTCCACCACGGAGCTACCAACCTTTAGTGCCAAGGGAGCAGCGTACTTTGGTGATAGTATTGGGTTGAGAGAAGGTTGCTGAGCGGCCTTCTTCTTATCCGCCGAGACGAGCACAAATGATGACGCTCTGCGGAAAGGTAATACGCGTCGAGACGCAGGCGAAGGGGATACGTCAACGTTGGTCGTGCGAACCACAGGCGCTTCATGCCCGTTGGCTCGGGAAAGTGGTCGGATCACAACGTCTTGGCCCTCGAAGGTCAGTGCAGACCCTCTTGAAAGTAATTCCGTCTCAGCGCTAACACTGTCAGATGTGACAATGACTGGATAGAGGACGAAGAGCAGTTCTTGGACGTAGTTGGAAGAGTGAGTGTAGTCGCGGAACCCTTCCGATCGTGAATGTAGCTCAGACAGGAACTGGATAGCAGAGTTCAGAACAACGGCAAAGTCATTCAGTCGATCTGTCTGGGGAGCCCGGGTATCTAGAATCATTAGCATAATTGTTGCATAGTGGCTGAACTTGACTCACCAACTGTTGGCTGCTTGGCATTTAGCGACATTGTTCTACGACGCCCTCGAGTGACAGTGCCTTCGCCAGTCTCTTGCTTTGGTGTGCCATCATCGGCCCGGGCGAGGTCACGGTCGCGGACAATCGCTCGCAGGCCAGTCTCCAACATCGCGGTGATTACTGGGAATATTTCAGGGTACCATATCCTGAGCTGAGACTGGGGTGAATGCGCGATAAAAATGTCGACCAGATTGAAGACGTCAAAGTCGCGCTCGAAGTCAATTGTTGCGACATCGCGACCAAAAAGGATCGCGAAACAGATAGTCCAGATGCCTGGTGTATTCCACCAGTGGCGCAACCTGTTCTTCATCAAGATGAAGCCTCCTGTCTTATCGCCAAACTTCTTGACGTAGTGCGAACCATTGATCACTAGCAGTCGAGCTAAGATCTTTGCCCCAAGAACAACGACTCGCTGTTCAGGTTCGGCAAGGAGATAGAGCAGCCACTTTCCGGTGACATTCTTCGCGAAACGGACGATTTCGTGCGGATTCTGAGGATCGCAGAGAAGTTCCGCCAGAAGAGTGAGGATGGCAATGCCCAAATCGGGTAGGGATAGTGGTGGCGAACTGCCGCCGTTTTGTGCCGGGCTGTTCGAGCGTGGTGTAGACTCTGGTGTCAATGTTGGTGGTGTGCCTTTGCGAAGACGAGCAATGCTCGCTTTCGGTCGCAGTGCTCGTTTCGCATATGATGCGCGGCTGTCGTGCAGCGCATATGTGACGAAAAGAGATAGCGATCTCGCATTTTCCCCGTTGAAGTTGATGATAAGTAGCGCTTTGAAGGCGGCGAGAAACAGCCTGAACGTTGATGGAGTGAAGTTTTCACCTTTAAGAGCATCCGTGAGACGCTTGACAACGCCTGTGATAGGTCAGCTAAAGTTGACTCGCCATGTCGGTATACTTACGTATCCTGTGGAATCGCTTAGCGTTGTAGTGATGGTGCTTGCTGCCCTTGGCAAAGTGCGCAAATTGCAGGTAATACAGCTTCTGCGTTTCCAATGAGGTAGCTCTACGCCAGATCTCTAGATCAACCAGAAGGACTCTATACGCAAGTGGGTTGATGATGAGTGATTCGGTTGGCTCGTGCTCATCGTATCCAACGAATCGGAGAATGATTCGCAAGAGCTGCATAACAAAGCCTTCGCAGTCTTCTGGTGTCACATCTAATGAGGAGGGGTTGCGCGGCACCAATCCCCCCATGGCGAATCCAATCTTCTGGCGCAGAACCTCTGCCAGGACAGCAAATCCGTTGCGCTGCTCCATGGCCTCGCAGTTGCGCCAGTTGCCCCCGACGGCTTCAAGCAAAATCTTGACAGAGCGAAGCATGCTGTCTAAAGTCTGGGCGGATTGCACCAGCTTCAAGCCGACAGCCACACACCCGCCAATGCGCCAAATAGCATCGTCGAGTGATTGTGGAACGACAACGACAGGGTCACCGGATAGACGTCCAAATCCTCGTGGCTGAGATAACGCATCATTGACCGAAGGTACGGCAGCATTGATGATGATCGGAGTACTATGAAGTCTGGTATACTTATGCAGAGTTTTAGCTGATTCGCGTGATAGTGATCGGATTAGTTGGGATTCATCGATGGCATTTCTGTCATCGTCGTCCATTACGGAACTGGGAGAGAAGCTCAGTATTATCTTCGATTCAGGCATGAGATGGCTTGCATTGGCCCGAATAGCTGCTACGATGTCGGATCGTTCCTCTCTCCCAGGATGTAGTATCTCGTTGTGAACATGAAGCTCAGCAGAGGTACGGTAGGTTTGAAACGACCCGAGCCTATCTTGGAAGTTTCCACAATAACGCGGACCAAGTTTATGATATACAGCGATCAGCTCATCTGACAGCGGTTCAGAGAATAGATGGAAGGAGGCGACTGAGAGCTTAGAGGCAATGACGTTTCTACCCAGCCGAGGCGCCAAGTTCCTTGGTGTTCCCAAGAACGCGAGTATGTGGTGTTTGGACACGCTAGAAGACATGGAGGCAAAGCTATCCTGGCTGCTATCCAGTAACGGAGGATGCGAAGGGTAGTGGGCTTTCATAGTCTCGGTGAACTCACCATCGACGAAAAGAAATGCCTTAGCAGCGCCGATACCGATAGTCTTGGCTCTCCGATGAACCACAGCGATGTGATACCACCGGCCTGCTTCGAAACGAGGAGCTTTCTTGAATCTGACACTGGGTATGACACCAGTAGAATGACCCATGTAAGTCTGCAGGATAAAGCAACGCGTATCCCTTTCCAGATATGCCATGAGGAAACACGTTTGTGTATCGTCGTATGCGCCGAAGAGGGTGGTATGGCAGTCGGCGTCGAACCTGTCGACCCTTACCCAAGCAGCAAATGTATATCCGCCTCCTGGGGACATGGGTGGGAATGGACGACCAATGTCTGGAAGTTCAACAGCGCTGAAGCCATGCAAAGATAGATCGAATTGTATGAAGGGCGGGTCGCGGGAGGAGCGCATACCACGCAAGAGAAACTCAGCAGCTGATTCAGAAGACGCTGCTTTGCGGAAGAGGTAGTAAGCATCGTCCAGCTTGTTGATGCCGTACTGAATTAGGTCGTCGGCTAGCTCTTGCAAGAGGCTAGCTTCTATAGGAGCGCACTTGTTCTCAAAGAGCAGGGGTAGGACACTGCTCAAGACGCCAGTGACGTGCAGCGCAGCTTTGTTGTAAGATGAGATGGATGTGATTTCTAGGATGGCAAGCAGCACCGATATGGAAAGAGCCTTGGAGCGCGTGCCCGGGGCATCTTCACCAGAAAGACCCCGCCAGAAGTGGAAGATGGTCGGAATGATGTCTGGGTTCTGCAGTATCTCATTGCCGCTGAATATGGCCCGTACCTGGCTGCGTAGTGGATCGAGATCAATGTCGGTATCGCTGTACATGGACCGCGGGCTAGAGACTACGATCTCAGTAGGCTGCGAGTCGCCGTTGGCTGCTGCGTCCTCATCCTGCTTGGGTTGTGCGACTTCGACCTTCTTATCGATATCCCTGAAGATGCGTGTCATGGTCTCCTCGCCCAACGCAAAGGCAAACAGAGTGCCGAAAAGCTGCTCCTGGCCGGCATCGTCACGCTTGCTCTGCGACTGTCCGCCAAAAATGCCAGTGCTGGCCAGGGCTTGTTCCAAAGCACTCCAGCCGCCGTGCTCGACGCGCTTGGCGAAGAAGCGCCTGTTACCGGCATGCTCGTTCAGCGCGTCTGACAGGACATCGAGTGTTCCCTTGATCACCTCGAAGAAGTCGATGCGGTCGGGCGTGGGCAGCTCGGCGGGCTTGTAGAAGCCAGAGAGGGAGCGCAGGGTAATGAGGAGGGTCTCGAAGCCGCGGACATGGCGGAACGCGTCTTTGGTATGGGTTTGGTCGTTGGACTCGATCAGCAGCTGGCGCATGCGGCGGAGGGCGTTGCTCTGGTTGTGGAGGACATCGGAGGTCGGTGGTGTGGTCTCGGAGGCCCTGATCAATTCATCCGCTAGGCTTCGGAGTTCGGCTATCTGGTTATTCATCGGCGGCAGTCGTGAGGCGGCCGTGGAGGACCTGTGCGGCCGCGTCGTCGCCATGTTCAGGCGAGACCGCTGCTGCGGAATTTGGGCGGAGGTGGTGGCTGCGCTGGTAGCACCTTCATAACTCCCGAGCCCCAAGCCCGCACATGAGACCTCGACTTGCGGGGAATACTAGTCGTGTCGTTTGGTGGTGGGCGGGCGCACAATGAGGGCTGATTACGGCGGGCGGGCTCCGCGCTCGTCGTGGTTGCTGCTAAGCTGGTCATCGAAGCTGATCCCTGTCAGTCAGTCGAGCTCAGCCAGGCTCCCACGCTGCACGCGCCGAGCAACGTCAAGTCGCCGCAAAGCAAGGTACTGATAAACAATGCACCAGCACTAGGAGCTGTGCATATCGCCTACCAACATAGTTATGATAAACACGCGTTCTGTCTCACGCGGGCCGCATGGTGCGCTCCTGACTATTGCCTCTCACGTGAGCACGCATTGCCCAGGTGTGGCTGGCACGGCTGCTCTGGCATATCGATAACTACCTCAGTACATGTCAGACCAACGTTGGCTCCCAGTAACCCATATGTGAAGCCACGCTCCACCAACACAGCCAGCCTCTGCATCCCATGGCACTCGGGTGTCCTGATACCAACCATGTATCATTCATCTGATACTCATGGCGCGTGCGCTAGCTCACCCCAGCCTCACTCGCGCGGGCGCGGATAGGTCATGCGTCATCCACCTAGCGCGCCCGGGCCATGCACCGAGGTCCTGATAAGAAGCTCCATCGCCAGAGCTACCCCAGCTGCATCCCCATCTCTCCTCCACAACACTCTCCTCCCTCCCATCACCCCTTCCTTCATCTATCACGCTTCTTGCACCCCTTTACCCTTGTGTTTCTAGTTCTCGCTGTGCGAGCTCCGCCATCATGAAGTACAGCCTGGTCTTCGCGCTACCGGCTTTGGCCGCCGCGTCGCCTACCTTCAACGTAGAGACCATTCACAAGAACGCCGCCCCAGTGCTGTCGTCGACCTCTGCCAAGGAGGTGCCCAACAGCTACATGGTCGTCTTCAAGAAGCACGTCAAGGATGCCTCCAAGCACCACGACTGGGTCCAGAGCGTCCACACCAAGAACAACGAGGAGCGCATGGAGCTGCGAAAGCGCTCCTCGCAGTTCCCCGTTACCACTGAGGTCTTCGATGGTCTCAAGCACGTCTACGAGATGGCCGGCATGAAGGGCTACTCTGGCCACTTCGACGACGAGACCATCGAGGCCATCAGGAACCACCCCGATGTAAGTTCTATCCCCAGCTGTTACCAGCTTGCATCATCCCAGATGGCGTCAGCGCGTTGGTGGCCTAGAGTGAGCGCTGCCTAGGCGGCCTTATCTCCGCAGGCAGCTCCGGCTCCGCATCAGCACACGTGACGCCATCTAGGTACCTGTACCTGCATAAGACTTGGCGCTAACACCTTGATAGGTCGACTACATCGAGCGCGACTCAGAGGTCCACACTCTCGGCCACGACGAACCTGAAGTCGAGAAGAACTCCCCCTGGGGTCTCGCCCGTATCTCGCACCGCGACTCCCTGAGCTTCGGCACCTGGAACAAGTACCTCTACGCCGCCGACGGTGGTGAGGGCGTTGACGTTTACGTCATCGACACCGGCACAAACACCAAGCACGTTGACTTTGAGGGTCGTGCTAAGTGGGGCAAGACCATCCCCAACGGCGATGCCGACGAGGATGGCAACGGCCACGGCACCCACTGCTCCGGCACTGTCGCCGGTAAGAAGTACGGTGTCGCCAAGAAGGCGCACGTCTACGCCGTCAAGGTCCTCCGCTCCAACGGGTCTGGCACCATGTCCGACGTCGTCAAGGGTGTTGAGTACGCTGCTAAGTCTCACTCTGAGACCGTCAAGGCCGCCAAGGACGGCAAGAAGAAGGGCTTCAAGGGAAGCGCCGCCAACATGAGCTTGGGAGGTGGCAAGTCCACCACCCTCGACCTCGCTGTCAACGCTGCCGTTGACGCTGGTATCCACTTTGCTGTCGCTGCCGGTAACGACAACGCCGACTCCTGCAACTACTCCCCAGCTGCTGCTGAGAAGGCCGTCACCGTCGGTGCCTCCACTCTCCTCGATGAGCGTGCCTACTTCTCCAACTACGGAAAGTGCAACGACATCTTCGCCCCTGGTCTCAACATCCTCTCCACCTGGATCGGCTCTGAGCACGCCACCAACACCATCTCTGGAACCTCAATGGCCTCTCCCCACATTGCTGGTCTCCTCGCCTACATGCTGTCTCTTCAGCCTAGCAAGGACTCTGCCTACGCTGTCGCCGACATCACCCCCAAGAAGCTCAAGGAGAACCTCATCTCCGTCGCTACCGTCGGTGCTCTCTCTGATGTCCCAAGCAACACCAAGAACGTCCTCGCCTGGAACGGTGGTGGCTCTTCCAACTACACCGAGATTGTTGAGAAGGGTGGCTACTCTGTCAAGAAGGCTGCCGAGAAGGAGGAGGAGTCCGAGTTCACCATCACCATCCCTTCTCTCTCCGAGATCGAGGGTGACTTTGAGAGCGCTAAGGAGTCTGCCAGCCGCACCGCTCACCGCGCCGGAGGCAAGCTCCAGCACCTTGAGCAAGAGATCGAAGACTTCATCGCCGAGGAGATGGAGTCTATGTTCGAGAAGGTTAAGGAGCGCGTCGCTAGCCAGTAAATGTGACATGATATGATCGTTAATATGACCCAAGAGGGTCTACTGATATATGGAATGGGATGGGTTCGGTATCGGCGTCTGGATTTCTTACATGGAGCATGTGTCTCCCATCTCATTGGGCACAAGTTGATGTACTGTACGTTACTCTTGATATGGAACGCAATGTGAGGTAGATTAGATATCTGGAATGGATCTATCTTTCCTCCACCAACCGTCGCTTCTGTCTCGTGTGTATGTCTGCCTACTTGCACCATTGCTGCAAGTCATGTGCTTGTGAAGGAGAGTCTTGGTGTTCTTACTACAACCTAACGTCCATCATTGGCTCTTCACGCTTTCCCTTCACGACACCGACAGTTCATGTCTCAATAACGAGTGCGACGGCGATCCGACAACAGTCCAGTCACTGGCTGCAAGCCCGCCTTCTCTTCAGCCACGCGTCTCAGAACACCAAACATGAAGCCAGTGTGTTTACTTAGCAAAGCCGCGATATCGGGCTTGTTGAGCAGCTCGATGTGGGCCACGATGGTCTCCCGAATCACTTCTCGCAAACCAACATCGCTATCCGGTGTTGTGTTGAGGGCGTGTTCTGCAGCTTCAGCGAAGATCTCATCGTCCCACAATGGAGCGCAGATAGAGGTGAACTTGATGCGGGCCAGATCCTTGAGACCCTTGACGTCGTACTTGTCGCCCATTTCGTACATCTTGGCGTGAAGAAGGAGCTGTGGTGCGCCTGCTGTGGGTATTGTGGAAGAAGTCCAGTCCGGGCAGCATTTGAGGCATACGAAGTCGACACAGCACGAGGCACACGAATATATCCCGCAAATATGGTGATGGCAGACCAAATGGCTGGAACCCCGACAATCTGGTTGGCATGTGTGTGGAAAGCTGTAATGGTACCGAGATGATTTGGGCCCTCTCACGGCAGGCAAGTCGACTGCAGCAGGTGTCCTCTTGGTTCTCTCGGAATCGTATTCGCCTTCGTAAAGATACTTGACAAGCCGCTTAACGATCTCTGGCTCCTCGTCGGAAAGATCGGCTTTGGCACTTGACGCTTGCTGCTAGATACGTTAACGAGTGCGCGGTATAATCACAGGAGTGAGACACGGCTTACCTGATTAGCAGCGAACCTTTCCGCACCCTTGAAGAACTCCGATCGAGTGCATACCACAGCCTTGTGGACGTTGTACGTATCGCTGCCGCAGGTAATGGTGAAGTCGGAGTATGCGCCCGAGTCTAGCAAGCTGTGATGAAGTTAGTCAATCTCTGGATATACTTTAGCTGATCTGAGTACATGCCTTTTGAAAGTGTTGACAAGCTCTTCGCGAGCGTGCTCAGCCATGTTGTCGTTGATGAAGACTCGAGATTTCGTAGACTGTGATTAGTGTCACTTTGTGGGATAGGTTGCGTACGGAGGACGGAGGATATCATAGATGAGATTGAAGCACGGACATGATAATTTAAATGGATCGGAGGTGAAGGTGAAGTTGAAGATGAAGGTGAAGGTGAAGGTGAAGGTGAAGGTGAGTATGGAGATGAGGAGAGTCTACCCTGAAACGGCTTTTTCAGAATGTGGAAGGAGAGGATGAAATTGTTACCGATAGTGTATATATCTAGGACATGATACCGATCGTTAGCTAGGTTGCAATTTGGAACTTGCAACAAGGTATCACCCTCGTTCCTTGCATCCTTCTCGGCCTGTTTACGCTCGCATTGTAATCCTAACCGGCAAGCCATCCACTGGATGAGCTCCACCACCACCCATCTCAGCCTGATACGCTCGATTCCCATCAACAGTCTTGATACCCTTCCTCGGATGCAATTTGTCCCATTCCTCATACGCCGGAGTGATATCGAACAGCCTCACAGTCATTACCAATGCGATCTTGAGTTCCAACTGCGCAAGTGTCTGCCCGATGCATGCACGTGGACCCCACTCAAAAGCTCTCCACGAAGCTTTCTTCGGGTACAATGGGTCTTCAGGATCGACTAGCCAGCGATCAGGGATGAAGTCTTCTGGCTGCACAAATACTTCGGGGTTATGATGCAAAGCTAAGGTGAGGGTCCAGATGTTACAGCCGTCTGTGGGATATTGGTGGCCTTGCTCATCTGATAGGAAGACATCTGGACGGCCATCGCGCATGCTGCCAGCGGGAGGGAAGATGCGTAGAACTTCTTTGATGACGGCCAAAGTATAAGGTAGCTGGTTCAGTAGTGAGGGGTCGTCCGCGATAGTCCGAGTGATGGTGTCGAGCGAGAAGTCTGACCCGAACACCTTGTCATGTTCTGCACGGACTTTAGATAAGGCCTTTGGGTGACGCGATAGGAGTATGTAGCTGTACAGTAGTGTGCTACTCGTAGTATCATGACCAGCGTAAAGGAACAACCGAAGTTGAGGTTTCGCGAGCTGCTTGAAGACCGATTCTGATATCGCATCTTTGTCTTCTATATCTTCGAGATACTTGTCCATGGCTAGCGCAATGATAGATCTCGTCTGTTTTCGGGATCCACCAGATGAGTCTTTGCGGGAGCTGGCCAACTCTTCAAAGCGCTTGTCGATTTCCTCATCGAGGTATCGGTTCATACGGTAATTGTTGTACTTTTGAACAAGCGGACGAGGACTGAGATAGCGACGGAACGGGTTGAATGTTGTGCCGAACGATGTCCAGTAGACTTGTCTTCGGAGACAATCTGCGAGCGCGCTTCCTTGGGTTTGGTAGTATAGACGTGAGCCACTGTGTCCGATGTTCAGCAGTTGCCCCATGTTGCAAGCGTACTGATTGGTGAACTTACAGGGTAACACGTGCAATAATGTCGAATGTTAGCCGAAGAGTATACTCTTCCAAAGGAAAGACTTCATCTTTCTTTGCGCGTTCTTGGAGAAGTTTGCAGAAAGTTGAGACTTCCTCGGCGATCGCAGGTGAAAGTCCTGTGATGTAGCCAGCAGCGAATCCTGGATTAAAGAGCGCTCGCCATTTCTTCCACGTGCTTCCCTCCATTGTCAGTAGAGATGGACCACCATTGATGACCTCCAAGGTAGCATTTATGTTGGGCGGCTTGTTGAGGAAAGCAGCTTCTACCTGCGATGCAACATAAGGGTTTGCGACCACCATGAGAGGAGCGTTGAAAGGCCATAGGTTGAGATAGAAGACGCCGCCGGGGAATGACTCTGCTATCCGCCGTACTACCACATGCATTACAGTGTTGCGAGGCAAGTCCTGAATGGTTTCTTTCAACACGATGAGATGACCGAACAGAGGATGGTGTTTTGGCATAGGCTGGCTATTATTAGAAGTACGTCCGCGGTATATCGAAGAGTCGACTTACTGCACCTGACTTTTGTAGCCTCTTGATGTGTTGCCGATTAGCCATTAAGCTGGCTACAAACATGACCAAGGCTCCGGCGGCAACAGCCATAACGGCTGGCATGCTGACCCGCGTCATGCTTACTCACGTTTCGTGCAATAAAGATTGCCGAAGGCGGCACAAAAGCACGAGTAGATGAGCTCGATTTCGCGAGTGTTGATGTTGAAATGCCGCCGAAGGTGCAAGGCGCACGAGGAAGTAGCCTTGGGGGCGGCACGGGTAGGGCGCTAGCCCTATTTGGGCATCATGCATGTCAGCACTATCTATAGCACAGACACCGCATTCTTGTACTACAATGCCATGCATCCCGACAGCTGAAATGATTTTATCCATGCCGGTTAGTAGCCTGCTACCAAGTCATCGGTTTCTTGGAGATGTATTGATTCGTTCTTCATTACCCGACGCCGACCGGTCATGGACCCCACTCGCAACAGCTCCGGGCTGTTACCACTCTCCAGCACACCAATGTTTAGCGCAAAGGAAGAGCAGGCAACTATCTGATCTGAATGCAATTACTATTTCCAAATATTCTCAGCCCCAAGCCTCTATGCGGTCGCCGGTGATCCCACATCTTGCGATGTGCTTATTATGTCTCGACGTCCCGTCTGAAGTTCTGTAGCTATACCGTTCAGTCTTCTCACTGAGATCTCATCCTACCAAAGCTTCTCTCCAGTCATGTCGATTGATCCATCGAAGCTGCCACCCGCGCAATACGTGCCTGGCAGACAGTATGCCATCGAGCATGCTGGTAGAATTGACAAAGTACCATTCGTGGTATGCACTCCCCGTGCTGGCCATAGATTTAATACTAACGAAAACCTCAGATCACAACTGGACTCCTTTTTGGGCTCGCCATTCTTTCCGTATTCGTGCGCTTCGCGATTCGCATCTTCGGAGGGCGGAAAATACGATGGGACGACGGACTCGTCTTGGCATCGTCGCTGTGTTTGGCAGTGGCGTTCGCCTGTGTCCACAAGGCTCTTAATCCTTTCTATCTCGTCGAAGCCATAAACCAAAGGAAGACAATCCCATTCCGAGAGGACATTCCTGCGATCTTGGACATCCCCAAGTGGGCGTTCATATTCTCCATCTTCGGATGGAATTCCATTTATCTAGTTAAATTTGCTTTCATGTACTTCTTCCATGGCCTGACCCTTGGACTGTCGGTCAGAGTCGTACGATTTTTCTGGATCACCGCAGGCTTTCTTGTCATTGCTTGGATCTATGCCGTAGTCAACTTTGTCGTCATATGTGCACACTTTGGTGCAGACGCAGGTCAGTCAATGTTTTGTCCATTATCAAGACCCGAAGTACTGAGTTTATACAGCTAAATGCGGCGATGCCCAGATGCATAAGAGAAGTGTCGCGGGTAATGTTATCGTTGGCGTCCTTGACATCATAGGCGATATTCTCAGTAAGTCATACAGCTAGAAACTTCATTACCCCGGTTCACAGGCTCATTATTTCTAGTCGTTACCGTTCCCATTGTCGTCGTAAACCAGTCGATGATGTCGTTTTCTCGGAAACTATCAATCGTGGCCTTGATGGGTCTCTCGGCAGTAATGGTTGTTTGCGCATTGATACGGGTCGTTGGCTCGTTGACCGAAACAACAGCGGCGGCATTCGGAACTGCACCGGTGTGGGCTGCGTATTGGTTCATGGTCGAATCCTGCGTCGCGCTCATAATGGCGTCCGTCATTGTTATCCGCGGAGTCTTCATCACCAACCCTGTCGATGATGACCGAAGAAAGCAGGATACTGTATTCCAGCGATTTGGGCACCGTCTCCTGTCGGTGCTAAGGCTCTCCAGATCCTCAAGAAGCAGCGGGCGGAGTCCCCAGCGAAGCGACGCGCTCCATGACAAGCACCAGGATCCAAGCGCGCCGAGGATCGCCACCCAGAGACCGCTAGGAGGAACATTGAATACCGTCAGAACTTTCATCTGGGGTGGTAAGAGGCAAAGTCCACCTGCGTCGCAAGATGATCCGCTGGTGTCAGTAAACACGACGTCTGATTTTGAGGATATGGACTACCATAACATCCGGAAGGCAGAAGTGGCGAGACACAAGCCAGAGACGGCCATGGTTTGATGAACGATGGTGATTGGAAGCGGAAGGCATGTCTGTCGCGCATCAATAGAACTGTAAAACTGTATTTAGGTGTTCACCACCAGGCGCCTTTTGAGTTGTTCGAGATGCAATCAATGATTATGTGTTGGGATCTCCGCCCCGACGTTCGTGGTAACTTCGCCCTTGAAGGGCCGATTTGAGGATGTAAGCGTTGGTGCCACAGCGTCATCCCACTTCCTCCTGTGCCTCAAAGTCGCGTTCAACTGCATAGCTGCGTCAGAAGGTCACCAGCGTTCACAGCAATATAGACACACTGCTATGCGTGCGCGTTCAATGAATAACCCGGTAAGACTGCATGCCATCTGCAGATGTGGTGGCGGAGTGCCACAGCGCACTGCCCGCGAACCAACCTTGGAACATCAGTGCTGCATGCGATGCACAGTTCGCCACTCTCAGAACAACCATCACCACCACCACTACCGCCGTCGCTGCGATGGGTAGAATCCTACACAAAGCGCAAGTGATATCCTGTCCCTAAGGGTCGTGATCTGCTGATGCACAAGACTTGCGTAGGCCATTATCTGATCGAAAACGTTGTGCAATAGGCGCCAGTGCGACCAATCTGGCACCCGGCACCCTTCTTGAAAGAGGCAGTGCTGCAGTCAGCAGAAGATCGGCTAGATTAACTACGCTCATAATTACTGCAATTGGTAGGTATCATAGAATGCGCGGTCTTCTCATGCCTTTATCAAGTCCCTGCTTCCCAATGTTACAGACGGTCCTACATTTCAGGCGCGATTAAGACATAGCATTTGATGCTCGGTAAAACACACAAGCTTTTTCATTTCTCTGCTTCTGCAATGACGCCAAAACCCTCTCACGTCGCATCTACACTCCGCGCGAGACTCTCTCACTTTGCGGCGGCCTTGCGTGAAAGTCATCAGCAAGCTGCTGGAGACTTGCGCAAACGATGGCGTCGCTTTGGACTATGGCTACTTCTCATATCGTGGTTTGAAATGCTGTTAGTCTGTCTTATCTGGTCGTCATTTCCTAATTCCGATCTATTCGGTCACTTGGAGGCCTGTTTACCCGATAATTCCTTCGCCATGGACTCCTCACACTTTCGATATCTGAGCGGCTCGGGATTTTTCCAAATTACCATGGGATGGGGGCAGATGAGCTTCACCCAGGTGAAGGCTATAGACATAATCTGGGACATCGTAAGTTGCGCCACACCCAAAAGGCAGGAGTTACGATACCCATAAGGATTAGGAAGCTAATGACCCACAAGCTTGTTGGTCGCGGTGGTCAAGCCGTCGTCGCATACATATCGTGGCACGTATTCGCCAAATATGTGACAACATCCATGCAAGTTACGCCCGTCACGTTTGGGACATATCGGACCATCTTCCTACCGAACGGTGGCCTCTTCCTTGCTACACTCCATACAATTCGAGATTTCGTCGCGCGCCACGGTCTACATTCCAAGATAGCCATGGTCTTTATGGTATATACCATGATCTTCACCTTTGTATATCCGACTCTCGCCAGTGCGATGACTGGTTATAGCGCAAATGTCGCACCATTCATTAATACCACTGAAGGCGAATATGTGCCTTTCGGCTCGTTTCAATTCGCATCGTTCATCATTCATGACGGTTGGCGCATCCCGGGTCGAGATGGTGGTCATATCGTGACAGCTGATCCAAGTGACTCAGGCAAGTGACCATAGCGTAACATCAGAGAATGCTGTAGTTTGACTGCCTAGTAGTACTTCCTGGACACCAAATTCAGACTTCATGGCTTAGTGGTATGCAATGGAAGTCTCCCGACTGTTACGATCGCCGTGCATCAAGCAATGACAAGAACGCCTGCGATATGGGACTTGACGTGTACAAATGTAAGTTACACTGTCCAGAAGAGTATTATTGCTGCTGATGTACACACAGATGTTGCCACGTACGGTCTCAACGGAGTAAACGCGACAAACTCGACTTTCGGGAGCATCGATTTGCCACCTCCTGTCCTCAATATATCAGCCCCCTATCAAAACAGCGAATGCTGGAAGTCTATTCAAATCGATACCTGCGCTACGTCACAACTACTATGGGGGTACGAAAATAAGACTTACCATTTAGGCTATCTGCAGCAAAACGGGAAGTGCCAGGCGACGTCGGTACGTCTGCATCTTCTGAAGCTATCTTTATTTGGCTGATCCATCTAGGACTACAAGTGGGGGTTCTCTTACATTCAGCTTTTTATTGTGATAATCCTCCATATCATATGGACTTCGGGGCTCTATGTTATGTGGCTCAGGGCTTACATAAACATGGAAATGCGAGGGCGAAGTAAAGAAGACGTGGCAGGAGAGTACAAAGCTGTCTTTGAACTCGCCGCTGCTATGCGAGATCAGATTAAAAGTCCCTCGTTGCATACTCTTCCTACCGCTCAACACCCTGCGAAAGAAGAGGGCGATGACATATCTGCTTTCACTGAGGCGAAGCTGCGTCGTTGCATAACGAAAGACCTGCGCGGAGGATCAATCTCTTACACAAACCCACTACTTCCCACCGGCGACAGTGGCCTTGAGTGGAACACTAAAACCTGGATCAGGAGCCACAAACTGTCCATCTCCGCAATGGTTGTATGTGTCATGGTGACGGTGTACGGTGCGTTTGATACGTCGCGGATAACCTATTTTCTATTCCCTCTACCTGTGGAGTTGATCCTCGCTCTGTACATTGGGTCGACCAGAAAGAGTCATATTGTATTGTTTTTCTGGGGCTTTCTGCTTACGACAGCTCTAATATTTACCGCTGTATCGCTACCTTAACATTCACATCGGTCTTCAGAGGCTTTTGTTGCTTAGAAAGACCCCTCTCCATCTTCGTAACAAACTGTGCACTGGAATAAACCCCAAACATCTACGTCTTTGTATCCTGTCTCTTCAAGTTCTAGTTTCGCTAAATCCTGTCATTAACTTCCTTTTCAATCTTCGCACACTCTTCGCAATATTGTTATACTCCGCTGCCTTTCGCATAACCAGATACTCCAAACGCACCAAGTCAGCTCTTCCAGAATTTCAGCTAGTAAAGGAGAGAAACTTCAACCCGTATACAAGTAAGTGCCCTTAGCCACTTCACAATTAAGAAGGCAACAGGCGTACTTATGATAAAGTCTTAGGCCAAGATCTACAAGAGCTTCCATGTGTCGTCGTAGGGCATCTAGACCATGGTTCAAGCGTGTATCTGTGAGGGGTGCGAAGTAGGTGATGTGAACTTTTGCCGGGGATGGATGTGATGGACTATTCTAATAGAGCTTGTTGCTACATCTCAGGATAGTCGTTCGTCCAGAGTAAGTTTGTATTGAATGTCTCAAATGTTTCCCACGCCTCAGAAATGCCACAACCATCACTCCGAGCCAGCGCATCGCTATCCTAAGATCCGCCAACTCACCCGATCTTGTCGCAACACTTCATACTTCGATCACAGTCCTCCATGCATTCATCATGTAGCCCACGTATAAAAGCACAGAGCTATCCTGCAACTTTACCACATCAACAAAGCCAGCTCATTCTCCACTACATCTCTTACCCAATTATCACAACGCAAAACATCAAAGCACCACCACCCAGTAAATACACCCCAGCTCAAATCCCCATCAGAACCAACCATGTACCCCCGCTTCACCCCCGAAGAATGGGCCCAACACAACCCCTACGCATACAGGCGCGGCATCTCTCCACCGCGCAACCGCTACGAAGAACCACGCCAAGGTTACCACTCAGGCGACTACCGCAGCGTGAGCCCTCCTTACTCAACGGAGCTACGGAGGAGACCGCGCGTTAACTCCAACCGCGGACCGCGTATGCATGCTAGCTTGGGTGATCCGTATTCGTTCGGCCAACCCGGATGGGGTGTGAACATGCCTGGAGGGTATTGGTTTGGTGAGGATAATGAGTGGTAGGGGTGATGAAATGAGGAAATTGAGGAAGGCGTTGAGATGAGGGTTATGGAAGATGATGATGGACTTTTCATATCGGTGGTCTGGTGTTTGGAGAGTTTGGGGTGGGAATGAAGTTATATCTTGCCCGTAGCTAATATCGTGCACCATATGACCCTTCTTCTTCCATTTCCACTTCTCCAACGCGTCTAACACCCCTCCTCAAACTCCCGCCTCGCGGCCGCATACCACTCATCCTTCATCACCCACAAAGGACTCGGCACACGATACCATCTAGAAATCGTGACTCTGAAATTGTCCAATAGCGCCCCTTTGAAGATCTTCTCAGCATCCGGAGTCGTTTTTATCGCTGGTATCATACATGTAGCGATTGCCCACTCGGCAACATGTACCTTTCTCCACAATCCGTAGGGATAGTGATGTTGAGGATGACTTGAACCCCCTGTCATTGCCTCGAGCAACCCTGCCTCAACAGCCGAAGAGCCACGCAAGAAGAAGCGTAGGCTAGCGTGAAGCAGCGCGTATCTGGTGCCTACCATAAGAGGTTTTTCGTGTCCGAACTTGTTTATACGCCTAGTGTCATAGCGGACCACGACTTTCGCAGTTGGGTTGGCGCGACAGAACGAGTGTATGATAGGGTATTCGCCGCCCGTGAGCAGCTGCCCGATATTGTACCAACAATCCCTAGTGATCGAAGCGTGTTCCAACGGCCTGGGCGTCACTGTGTCCGCGATGACCGTAATCCGTCGGATTCTCGCTTGTGCACTGGCAGGAATGGCCTCTAAAAACCTCGCGCATATTGCTTGTGCCGGTGTTGTCGTTCCTGGCTCTTTCATGAAAACCAATTCGTTGTACCGCAGGCTCAAGCCCCTCGTCTCTTGACACAAAAGTCGACAGACGTATCGGAGCTGGTTGAACTCGGCTTTTGGAATTTGGGGGGTCTCTAGAGTGTACCGCGTGTGATACTCCCCTTGTGCGTAGAGTTTGGGAAATTGAATAGAGCCGCCGTCAGTGTTGATGCTGATGACAGTAGCCAGTACCGGTACTGAGTTGGTGAGAGCGTAGGAGTATATCATCAGTCGCAGTTCGGCCGGAAGTTCCAGGAACTGGCTATGGGTATTTTGCGTTGTCATTATCAGCTATACGCATATTTTGTTAGTGCTGGGTGGGTGATCATAGGGGGGCTGGGAGGTACTCACGTCGCTCGCGACGAAAATGTCGACCTCGGCGGCGACGATGTCGGCGTCTGGGTCGTGGTAGAAGTTGGATTCGGATTAGAATTTGCGCACGTATGTGAGACGATGGAGAATGGAAGAAAAGAAGCGGAAATGTTTGCCCTCCCTGGCACAGCATAATCTGGTTACCATCTTCTGGTTGTGGAAGGACCCATAGAAGCGAGAGCCACTGACAATCTTCGAATTTCAAACAGCACTCCATTACGACGCCAGAGCAACAGCAACACTGAAATTTGAACGTCTAATTCGATATCTTCTCTGAACCTGCGTCGAGTATGTGGAAATGTCGAACATAAAGGAAGATAAAATGCTAAGCCTAGCCCGCTGAACCGCTGATTACCACAGATTGATCAACGCCATGCAAACAATGCCATACCTCTCTCCAAGCGCCAGTGGAACCGACCATGCAACGTAAAAACAGCGTGAAACTTCATCTTCTTTGCTAGCCCATTGCACTTCGTGCGCAGACCTCCTGACAGCGATCCTTAATACTGCCATACCCGTGTTCTCAGTCCAAGAGTATTTGTGGTACTCGTATACGTGAGTAGAGGCAGTCGTGATCGAGGTTTAGGAGGCTTCTAGACTAGGTCTACGTTGAATTTCCATGTGCCTGTTGATGTTAGCAGTAGTTCAGTGAGGAGGGTATGGAGGCGTGTGGACTACATACCGAGCTTCAGGTTCTCCGCTGTGTCGTTGAGGACGATGATCCTCCGCTTGGTGCAGTATGAAGTCTTGTCAAGGATATCGACCTTGAGGTCTTTTAACTGATCGATTGGCTTCTCGAACATCTCGCTGAGGTTCTCGACGGCCATTTCCAGATCCTTCTGGTTGTCCTCGAAGATCTCCGTTAGGTTGTTGCGGGCGAGGTAGTAGGCAAAGGCGTAGGTCCACTTAAGCACCTGTCGGCATTGTTGAAGCGCATGTGAAGCCTGGTCAAGGAACTGCACCTCAATCCACGACATGCCTGATGAGTTTTGTAGCTGTTGCATCTTCTTCTCCGTCTTAAGGTAGAGGTCCTTGTCGAGCTTCGCCGACTGTTCGTGGTTCGCAAAGCGATTGTAGTAATGGAGGTATCGTTCGAGCGACTGCCGGGACTTAGCCTGCGCGTCGCGGGCTTCGGATCCGCTCTTCTCTTCGAAGCGATTGCAGTTGTACCAGCTCGTGCCATGCTCCGACCACTTGCCCATGCACATCCAACAGAACTCGTTGCGGCACTTCCTGCACGTCATGTGGTTGCACCCTCCGTTCTTCTCGATTGTAGAGTTACAGTTCGGGCATTCCTTAGTGTTGGCCGATATCCAGTTGGCGGTCTCTGAGTCGTCCTCGCACTTCTTGACCCACTTCTTGACCAGCGCGCAAGGTGCAGGCTGGTGGTTGTTCAATGTACATCCAAAGCAGAAGTCGTGTCCGCATTCGCAGTGTACTGTTGGTACGATCTTGGTGAGGTCCTTGCTCTTTACAGGGCATTCCACGGCGTACTTGCAGTCGGGCGCAGGGCACCATTTGAGGTTCTCTTTATCGTCGACGTAGGTTCGCGTGAGGAGGGTGTGGTATCTACGACTATTAGTATGTCGGAGGAAAGTAGAGCGATCATCACGTACCTGTCTTGGAGATCTGCCGTAACGAGAAGGTCTAGCGATTTTGAGTCGACTATGCGAGTGCAGCCTTCTCCGGGACAGCGTATGCGGGCAGCCTCTCCCTCGTCTTGAATCTTGGTGCCGAGGTACTGCCTGTAGCAATCTAAGCAAAACCGGTGTCCGCACTTCATGGCGAAGCTCCGCAGGTTCGCGTCGTCGTCGCAACAGATGTCGCAGACGAAGCCTGGTATCGTCTCTATTTTCGGCGGGTTGGTGGTGGAGTCCTGGCCCAGGCCTGCTAACTCCAAGACCTCGTCTGTCTTCTCCATGTACTGGTCGATCAGGCGCTCCTTGTTCCATCGCAGGTGCCGCAGGAGGATGGCGGCGGCTTCGGGTGGCTGGCCGAGGATGCTCGAGACTTCGTCGACCTGCTTGTCTTGCTGTGCTTGGATCTGGGCGGGGTCGAAGACTTTGAAGTCTACCTCGAAGGCCTGCTTCGTGGGCTTGATGTCCTTGTCTTGTGATTCAAAGCCGACGTCATCTTGGTCCATGTCAAAGTCGGAGTCTAGGCAGTGTTAGCACGTGTCTTCAGTGGCAGCTGGGGGAAGCGCACCCTCTTCCAGGTCCAGGTCGCTGTCCTGGTCGTCGAAGTCATCGCCGCTCATGGAGCTGTTGAAGTCGTCGTCCGAGTCCATCTTGCCGGCGTCGGTTGCGGGCGTGGCTGGTAGAGTAACAACAGAGTGGTTGGTCTTCTTGTGGGGGTATTCCTCGGCGGGGCTGAGGTAGTTGTCTGCCTCGTCGGCCTTCCGCTTGCGAAGGGTGGTGGACGGCGTGATGATGGAGGAGTCCCGCCTGATGACGGAACGCGGGCTTGACAGGCGGCGGCGAAAGGAGCGACGTGCAAAGACGAGATAAGGCCTGAGGCGCGTGTGGTGAGTGGCGGTACAGGTGGTCGGAAACAGCAGCGTATTGGTCAGCAGCGCAGAAGGGAAGGAGTCACAGGAAGTGAAAGATGGCGTCCAGCAGTCGATTGCTGGTCCTCGATGCGGGCACTCATCGGGGTGGCCCTAGCGCCTTCTGGGAGGCAACAGTCCAGGGGCGTCCGGAACCTGACCGCGTTCTCCACATTTCACCGCGCGCTTAGAACACACCTTTTCGCCTGTCACCAGTCTATTATGGTAAAACGCAGTGTACCCTCAAGGCATCCTCGTTGCTTTTCGCAGTCACAAATGTCCATTGCGGACAACAGCGGCCAAGACGTACCTCTATAATGGTGTCGCCTATGCTCTCACATGAAACCGGCCACCGACATAGACTTTCGTGACTTCATGCTAGCATTGCTTTTCCACGTAGACTCGCGGGCTTGAATATCTGCTACAATAGTGTCCCTAATATACCGAACCTCTACCGTGTTGTAGCCATCACTAATCTTCGTCACTCTCCTCTTCGCTCTCATCCTCACTCTCCTGCTGCAAGAAGTCGATTAAGCTCTTCGTCTTCTCCCTCACCTTCTCCATGTCCGCGTTCTCAGTGCTCTTATCGTCTTCCCACCATTGTATCATACCATCCTCTTCTATCGAGTCCAACTCGACGAGCTTTGTTGATGCGCTCAGTAGGATCGCATCGCCGTTCTCCTTGTTGCATAGGTCGGCTTGGAGCAGTAGCATGAAGTCGATCTGATCCGTCTTGCTTTCAGCGATTTTGTCGAAGATGGAGCGATCGATGAGTTCCTTGTGCTGCCCGAAGACCTGCGCAACGGCACTCTTGATCGCTTCGCCCGACTTGGTGAGCTGGGTGACGCGCTTGACGAAGGAGGAGACGACTGCGCGTCTGACTTGGTGGTCCGACGCGTTTGTGCTCATGCGGAGGGCTGTGAGTTCCAGTTGGATGTTGGCTGATTCATGACCTTCGACTAGCGAATCGTAGATACTCGCAGACGCGTCGTGATCGAAGTTTGCCGCGTGTTGACTGTCGGCCGAGCCCACTGACAGGAAACTGCTCGTTGCAGATCGGTCGTGGCGTTCCATGCCCATCATATCTGCTTCTGAATCCGAGTTGATCGTGGATATTGACTCGTTTGAGAATGTGTACACTGCCTTTGTTAGTGCATATCGGCAGTTGTTGTTGAAAATGTACTCACTTGAGCCCTTGGTGGCCAGACCATCCACCAACTCGTCCTCATCATCCTCGTCGGAGTCGTGGAATTCGAAGCCGTCGCCTTTCTCGCCAACTATCGCAGGGTCTGAATCGCCACGGACAACCTCCTCTCCTTGTTCCCGTCTCCGCTTTGCCCTTGTAATTCTGTGCTCTCCTCGTATCGTTATACCCTCGCTGATGCTGACCCCATATGAGATCAGAGCACCAGCTTCGATGGTACATCTGCGCCCTATAGAAACCTCATTTGCGAGGATGGCCTTGGTAACCGTACTGCCGTCTGCTATGCTGGCGTAGTCCCAAATATACGCCCCGTCAATCTTGACATTCCGGCCAATCTGGCAATGCCTCCCGATGATGCTGTTGGTGATGACGCTCTTATCGCCTATGCTGGTGCCCCGACCGATGACTGTCTTTGGCCCGATGACACAGTCGCGCGCAAGTATGACCCCCTCCTCTTTGTATGTGTTGCCCTTTTGTAACCGATATGACTGTCCTTGAACGAGGTTGCTGTCCGGACACAGCGGGTATGCCCATCGCGAGACGATATCCTTACTGACCGATTCGTATGCGTGGAGATTCCGTACTCTTGCCGCGTAGTGATCTGAGATGATGTGTGTGTGGAAGGTCTTGCCGTTGAGCTCGTAGTCTTTGAGCACGCTGTGTAGGAAGCCCTTGCGAGGCGCTTGGAAATCAAAGTTGTCGCTCCATAACGCAAGCACGTCGGGTGTGCAGATGTCGATGCCGCAGTCGATCAGGTCTTGGCGGACTTCGAGCTCCTGGTGGGTGGAGAGCAGTTCGGGGTCGATGGAGAGGTAGTGCGTCTGGTCTCGGTTCGGCATCTGTTCGAAGTGTAGGCATCTGTCTTTCTGCGGGTCAATCACGAAGACGGGACTTGTGCCTTGGGCTTTCGTCCTGTGAGTCGCGCCTGCCTCGCGTAGCACCATGGTCATGATAGCGTTCTTGTCTTTGGCCCGCCGCGCCCTATGCGCTGCGAGTGCAGACTCGAGGGGCAGATTGCTGACCACATCGCCGTAGACCAAGAGAAAGTCGCCAACCAGCAGGCCTCTGCTGTCCAGATCTCGCATCGCATCACCGATGGAATGCGACGTCGACTGGATCAGCTCCAGTCGCGAGAAGGGTGACGATTTGGAGGACCATCGCGAGGCCTTGATGTAGTCTTCAACCTGTTCCCTGTGTGCGCCGCAGTATACAAAGACCTCCTCCACGCCGGCATTGGCGAGAAACTCGAACGTGTACTCGATGAGCGGGGTATTCGCGAGGGGCAGAAGACACTAGCAGGCGTCAGCGTACAACTGGCAGTATTCGGGGGGTGCGTACTCTTGGGTGCTCGAGTGTGAAGGGACTGAAGCGTGTCTCGAAAGGATCCGCGAGTATCTACCAGGTTAGCATAATTCGCGACCAGTTGGGTTGCGCAACCTACCACAGCCTGCAGCGGCTCATCGCGCTCCTCCTCGCCGGACTTGCCCTTGTCTTGGCCTTTCTTGCCTTTCGGTGGCATCTTCACTTTTGGGTAGTGTGTTGCGCAAAAGCTCGAGGGGCGCTTAGAATTCTAGATTCGTGGTGCACGTGGAGGGGTTTGGCCTACGACTTCCAAAAAGCTCCCACTAACTGACCACCACCGCTGAGTCACAAGCCCCCGACCAGGGACCACCACGCCTACCAGATCTTCGGGTCTCCGTCACGTCTCAGATCCTTTAGCGGGGTGGCTCTGCGGGTAAGCCGCTGCGCATGATTCTCGAACATGCTCGTGCGCGGCCTTCTGGGCTGGCTATCAAGGTCTGGACCACCAGGGCAGACATGTGCTCGGAAATGCTTATTGCGACGACACTTGCACCTGAAGGGAATGACCAAGATTGGCATGCAAAGCGAGACCTGTAGCTCTACACGAACAGCTTTAGAGTCAGTAGCTGCTGTCAGAGATTTCTGATGTCCAGAGACATGAGTGATCATCAGTTTTTTCAAGGCAGCCCACAATGAGGGAAGTGCGAAAAATAAGTAGTATAGATATCCTTGACGTTGGCTACTTTGACCTCCCTATATTCGAGAGAAGAATATAATTGTTTATCTAGCAAGTAGGGTATTTTTCTAGCAACCGTCCAACCCAGACCTGATACAATGGATAGATGACCTTGAACGCCTCAGACTTGCAGGTCCTAAAATACCCTGACAGACAGCTCCCTGAGCTGTCCTATTCTTGCACCTTTTTCTCCTGTAGATACAAGAGCCGATCACGACTATCGGCCCTGAAAATGGCTGGATTGCCTTTGTCCAGCAGTACAACATATGCTCAACACCTGTCATCCTGTAAGAGGTGGCTGCATCACATTCGTTGTGAGACTTGATTGGCGAGACCGCCTGAACGTATAGTTGCACCTGCTATCAACGTGGGCGTGGTTGCATGGACCCCATCTGCTGTGGCATTTGGGGAGGGTACATTTGTTGACGCTTTGCTGGATTGTTCATATCATCGCCTCCAGATATTTCCGAGACTTGACGGCGGTGACCCGGCGCTAGTTGTGATTGTTGCTGCTGTTGCATTTGCATGTGTGGTGAGGTACTGTATCCCATGTTCCCATGCATGGGGTTCACTCCATATGGACCTGGGTGTTGGACTGGCTGGCCTCGCATTGCCTGCGCAAAATCGTCCGGGACTGTGCTGCCTACAGGGGAGACGCCCGGCATTTGGTTGGGTGAGTTCCAGTTGCTGACCGTCTGTGGAGATTTGGCTGGAGAATCTTCCTCTTTGAGCACCAATTGGCGTGCTATTTGCACAGGTTGGGGAGCCACCATAGTCCCGTCAGCCTGAGCGACTGGCTTTTTGAGATGAACAAGGTGCTTCTCTAGCATGTGTAGAAGACCTTCCTTGGTGAACGGCTTGGGGAGAACGTCGTTCATACCTGAAGATATTAGTACAGAGACTGAAAATGAATGAATATCTCTTACCATGCTGGAAGTACATGGAGATGTCGTCGCTCCGGATATTGGAAGTCATAGCAACAATCGGTGTCGTGTCAAACTGTCGTATCAAGTGGCATGCTGATACACCGTCCAGGTTTGGCATAATGATGTCCATCAAGACAAGATCATACTTTGAGCCAGCGTTCATCTTGTTGACAGCCTCCAAACCATCGAGCTGGGTTCAATTAGCATGGCGTACAAATGACGAGAGTAGATGACTTACAGCACTGTCGATGGAGCAGTGGAAAGCGTACAAGAATTTGCTTCCAATTCGACGGCAGGTGGGGTCGTCCTCAACGAGTAAAATCTGAGGCGGTCGAATCCATCCTGGGTCTGGAATAGCATTTTTCCTCTTTGGCTCTGGCATTCTGGGTTCGCTGGATTCTACTGCTTTGGGCGGGGCAGCATAGGGAATGTTGTTGATGTGCTCGCTGTACATGGGGTCGATACCTTGGTTGGAACCGACAGGGTAAACGAGGTTATCGAGGTTTTCCAGACGCATTGAGCCGGTAGAAGTTGCTGATGGCGGTCCGCGGCTCGTCGGTCGCAGTGTTGCTCGAGCGATATCTGGTGGTGGGGTTGTCAAAGTGCCGTTCATCCGCATGGTGATCTCGTTCATCTGCTCCAGGTTTCGGGGGTTCAGCATAGCATCTGCGTTTGTTTCGCTTAGAAGTTTAGAAGCGTGCTGCAATGGTGAAGCGGGGTTATCGTCATCGTTGGCTGCGGCGGGCTCCATGCTGCCGTTCTGCGAGTCGGTGCCGTTGGGAAAAACGAGCTTGCTGTTCCTTCTTTGCGTCGCATCAACCCCGTGTAGGAAAGTCATGATCTGCTGCATAACATGCTCGTGGTTGACAACCGTCTTTTGTAGCCCGATGACCTCTTGCAAAAGCATTGAATGGTGGATGCTCAGTTCACTATAGCGACTCTCGAGCGCATGCAGTTGAGCCTGCGTGGCCATCAATTGTCCGCTAACCATGTCCATCTGTTGCGAGGGCGCAAACTCTTCCGCGGCAGCTTGGTTCGGTTTTCGCGGCGCGGGGGCCTTTCGACGAATATTGTCGAGCGCGTCTTTGTTGTTCATCTTGAAGTCGGGGTGCTTGAATTCCCAGGCCTATGGGGCTGTTAGCTACGATACCCGCAGACGCATCTAGGAATACCACATACTCCAGGTCCATAAGGTGATTGTCCATTTTCTTCGTTGTTGTGACGGACTTTGTGGAAATCGTACTTGTTCAGCTGGCGGACAAAACTGGCGAAATTGCTGTGTTTGAAGTGCTTGGGAAGGATGTGCTTTGTGAACTTCTCGTTCTGTTCCTGGGTCAGCAAGTCTGCCACGATATTGAAGGCCCGAGGCGCATACTTCCAGGACGACAAAACTGTCGCCGTCATTTCCCCATCGTACTACACTCTCGTCGCTCCCGTTCTCCAGCATCCTAGATGAGGTTCAGCGCGAAGCACAGCGCGCATGGGCGCGTCAACCTACTTGTACAGCTTGCGCACAAAGTCGCTGGAGTTGTTGGACCCTCCCCCACCGGCTTGGCTGGGATCCATGATGGTGAATTGGGCTGCGCCGTGGGCGTAGATGCCGCTGGTGGTGATCCGTGTTGATGCGCGACGGCACCCAGATAGTCGAATGGATGCCTAAGGGTCTGCTGAAACCCAGTCACAGTCTTCACCACTGGAGGCGACCGCGATGGAGCTACGGGGGACGGTGCGCAAGGTTCCGGTTGCGCGTTGGAGTGGTTTAAACTTTTGCTTGGCCGGGGGCGGATCGGTGGTGGATGGTCGATGACGAAATTTCCCAAAAAGGGCGCGCCGTGTTGCAGGCGGACTGAGGGCGATGGACGAGATCTGGAACCTTCAAGTGTAAGAAACAGGGAGACATGGGCACCTCTGCGCGGGCACTTGGGAGCTAAACGGGCCTAAAGCAGGTTAACACTGGGCTCGAGAGGAATGCAGTCGAGCATGCGCTAGGAGCAAGCCAAGCGGGCGACGTGCCGAGGAGACGAGCCAGGGGGTTGCTGCTATGACAGGACACGGGACACGGCCATGGGCAGACTGAGTCGCACCCCGTTTCCACACCGCACACACATCGCGAGCGCGGCCATAGTACCTGCAGTCCTTTTTCGGCGACCATGGTACGCTGGGCGTGGCTGTCCCAGCCAATGTTTCCGTGTTTCTGCAACCCATGTCCCCACTGATTACGCCGTTGACGATTCACCACCGGCTTGAGGCACGATCGGCATACAGCAGCAAGCGTGCAGTTGGGCTGCGCTAGTACCGGTGTGGGTCGAATGGGTCAGTATCATTATCCGCAATTTGCTGCTGCACTCGAGACTAACCTGCATATACAGCTCTTATTTATGGACACGATGCTGCCATGTGTTCCGATATTGCATACTTCGGGGACAAGGTGCACACGTCAAGTGGAACGCGGCCGGTGCGCGCGCCTGCCGTCTTCCGACCGAAATACCCCCACCACCAGTGCCTCACCACCACCAAGTGCACACGTGCTCTCTTCACACACGCCCACATACACGCACCTCTACCTGCATACACGCCATGTTCGCTACCGTCCGCCGTCTACCCCTAGTTCGTCCAGTCGCCGGTCGACGTCTGTTCCACGCCTCAGCACCTGCATTCGTCAATGTCGGTGACAAGCTGCCCAGCGTTGACCTCGTCGAGGGTTCGCCAGGTAACAAGGTGAACCTGGCCAACGAGTTGTCCGGAAAGGGTGTGATTATCGGTAAATTTCCCCTAGCGTCGACTGAGTGAACATGTGTTTGACAATGGCAAAGGCGTTCCGGCTGCCTTTTCGCCCTCGTGCTCTGAGAACCACATCCCGGGCTACATCAACTCCTCCAAGCTGAAGGATGCCGGCAAGGTCTTTGTTGTCTCTGTGAACGACCCTTTTGTCATGAAAGCATGGGGCAAGATGCTTGATCCATCTGGCTCCAGCGGTGTGAGTTCCATGCACTCCAATGAGAAAACACCCTGTTGACCTCTGTAGATCCGCTTCCTCGGTGACCCCAGCCTGAGCTTCACAAAGGCCCTTGACCTCTCTTTCGACGGTGCATCCATCTTCGGAGGTGACCGCTCCAAGCGATACGCCTTGGTCATCGAAAACGGTGCCGTCAAAGCAGCGCACGTTGAGCCTGATAACACAGGCTTGAATGGTATGAGTCCCTACTAATTAATAGCGAATGCAGCTCGCTAAAAAGACACAGTCTCTGCGGCAGACAAGGTTCTATAGACGACCCGCGACACGTTTGCAGATAGATGCTAGGATGAATATTCGCTACGACGACCACAGACTGCTTACAGTCTCAGAATTGGCCTACGGTGTCTATCGCAGAGGAGATTGGATACCCCATCTTCCCTATACCGATGATCAATATAACACATCATGTTTATGAGATTGCTTCGAATACGGTGACATTCTACTGAATCAGACAGCAAAACGAAGCAGTTTGGACACCCTGCGCTAACCTCAGACTTAACCCACAAACCCTCTACACGCTCTGCACACATAGACCAACACAAACACACCATCTACTTCTTCCCAGCAAACGCGCACGTCCCAAGATCGCGCTTCTCCGCCGGAAGCTGGGGACTAATGTCAAAGTCGAAGATGTCCATCGGTAGTCCGATGGTCGTACACGCGTTGGGGATATCGACAATACCAGCTATATGACCCTGAATCGGCGCACACGAGAGCAGGAGATAGATCTGGTAGTCGCTGTAGCCTGCAGTTCAGTCAGTGACTAGTTTCAGGGAAAACCTCAAGCGTCTCGAAACTCGAAACCAACCCCCTCGCTGCAAACACCACGAACAGTCGCTGCTCCAAACGAAAAAGCCAATGCCAAGGAGTCAAGAACGCTGGAAGTACCAAACGAGACATGAGCCTCGAACTTCACCAGGGCAGGCTAACACAGGCCAACCCACAAAGCTTCGCAAAAGCAAACAGACCAAGAAAAGAAGCAAACTCACCAAACCGTCTCAAATACTCAATCACCCTCAGACAAGTCTGACGATACGCCACCGTAGCATCGAGATAATGCTGTTTGCCCTTTTCATCCACACTAAATCCCTCAAAGTAGATATACCTGCCAGGACCAAACTGCGGCTCCACAGGACCAGGGATGTAAATGGGACTCTTCATGTCGAGCTGCTTCATGCCACCCTTCATGACGCTGAATTTGATGGTGATGACGCCTGCCATTTCGATGGCGCCGCAGAAGGAGATTTCGCCGTCGCCCTTGAGGAGAGGGGGAAGAGTGTTAGTCTGCGTCATTCAGGCTTAGTTTTGTGGGGTAAAAGGACTTACTTGGCTGAAATGTAAGTCTCCTACGCTGAATTTCGCGCCGGGTACGTGAACTGGGAGGAAAACTTTGGATCCGCGGGAGAGGTTCTTGATGTCACAGTTCCCACCATGTTCAGGACGTCCTGGGATTGTGCGAGCGCCTTCTTTCGCGATTTTGTCCTTCACAGAACCTGTGGCGGAGCCGGAGTGGGCGTTTTGGGGCTGTGGTGGTTGTGCAACGATGCGGTCCAAGTGCGTGTGCGTCGAGATGAGTTCGGCTTCACGCGTGTTCCAGGTCTCTAGGACTTCGGCGGAGGGGGCACAGCCTAGGACTGAGATTGTGGATAATGTGATCAGTTTTGCGTTCGATTGGGACAGAAGGTGGGTGGAACATTTGCTTACTGCCGGGGTGAATTAGGCCTGCGAATCGAACACCAGGGATGTGGCGGGAGCTGCAGAAGATGCCTTCGAAATCCCAAATAGCCTTTGCACTGTACGTGCGTTAGTCTTCATGTCTTCTCTTCTTCCATTGTTTCCTCGAATCGCGATATTCGTCTCGCAAACTTACGGTTCTGGGTAAAGCTCATCCAGGAACCCACCACCGTTTTCTTTCGCAAATATACCCGTGAAACCCCATGGCTGGTCTTCTAGCGGCTGTACATCTTGGATATCAACTACCAGCACGTCGCCAGGCTCCGCAGTTTCGATGTCAAAGGGCCCAGTCAAGTAGTGGATCTTGGTAAGGTCAACGTCACGGATGTCATCTGCTGAGTCATTGTTGCCAATTTGACCGCCTGTCCAATCTACGCATTCAATCTTGACGGCTTCACCAGGTTTGATCGTGCCGTAGGAGGGGTTCTCGGGATGCCAACGGTTCTGCAGGTGTTATCTTTGAAGATCAAGTTTGGGTGTTGTGAGCATTTGACGTACGTGCAGGCATTCCTGCTCCGATGCCGGTTTGTCCAGCGAGACCTTGGCTGCGTATCTTAATCCTTCTTTGCCCATGTTGAGTTTTCGACTGTATCAAGCTTGGGAGTTGAGAGGAACAGAAAAAACAATCTGCAAGTTAGACAATAAGGGCAGACGCGTCCGGTCGCGAGAGGGGAAAGTCACGTATATGAAGCCAACAGACGCGGGGAAAGAGTAACTCTCAACCTATCAATTGTTATCTGGGACGAATAGATACGTGCCGAGGACAAGGCCGAATCCCATATACACCAACTATTACTACAAGGTGGGTGATAAGCTCGATGATACGGCGCTGTTACGTTACGTATGATCGGATGGAGCTGTAAGCTACCTACCACAACGGGACGTGTTGACCCCACTGCGGGGTATATTCATAATGGTACCATCATCGTACAGCGGCCGGATAGCGTGACAACTGGATATACCTGATTGCCGACGGCGCGTGTACTAGTTACGGTTCGTTTTCTAAGGCGCGATGTTGCGTGTTCGTCATGTTAAGCGGCAGTTTTCCGCTCCCATATAATTTGTCACCTGGGGGATCCACGTCATCGCAAACTAGCTGAAGGTCTTTCGTGGTGTTTGGCGTACTTCGGATTGAACCTTGGGCTTGTGCATTGCGAGATTGTATTCGTCCATATGCTGCCATGGCAAGTTCAGGAACTCGTGTTTGTTCTTCCAGCGCAGTGACTCTTCCTTGAACTTGTCGGCTTCGGTGGGCGGGAGCGGCGGCTCTGTGATCTTCGTGATGAGGTATGCCGTGGAGGCTTCGGCGAGACCGTAGATGAGGACGCCGACGAGGGGTATCTTGACAAAGATGTAGAAGCCTAGGCCGAAACCAAAGAGCACACCAGCTCGGTCTTTGAACCAGAGCTTCTTTTGCTCTTTGTTGTAGCGAACGCGTGTGAAGTAGGGCTCAAGCTGTTTAAATTAGTCAATTGAACGTGGAGCTCTCTGGGGAGATGCTTACCAGCTCTCGCATCAGAGTCCGCGATGAGAAGTAAGCTTGCAGGAAGCTGACCAGGTATCTGCGGGGGAACAGCAGTGATCCCGCGAAGATGGCTGCTGCGGGCTGCGTTCCCACTGATTTCTTAAATGTGTAGAAACTGGCAGCGGGCAGCACGAAGCGTCCTACATATGGAACGTAAGACAAGGCCAGTACTGCCAAAGAAATGGCCGCCTTCCTCCCCTGTTTTGTCGCATATAGCATTATAGCCTGTTTGATGGGCTTCTTCTCCTTCTCGGGCTTGGGTGCGTGGTCGGGGTATTTCTCGAGGTTTGGGTAGTACATGGCGCGGAGGTTGTGGGGGTCTTCGCTCTTGTGCTTTTGAACGTACGTCTCGTCGACCCAGCGGAGGGAGTCCATGAACCTGGAGACGTTGTCAGCTAGATCTCAAAACGGCTACGAGCGTGCCTACATGCGATCCAGAGTAGGTGTGACGTAGCGCATCATGGTCATGAGGAAGAAGGGCACCTGGAGCACGGTGTGTTCAAGAAAGTGGAGGCCGTTGACGACACTCTCGTCCATGCTCGTGTGGTCCATGTTGACGAAGAGAGAGAGGATCCATAGTAGCACTCTGACGCCGATAATCTGGCCATGTTAGAGGTAATGTTTGCGTGGAACAGGGCATCCGTGGATGGTTGAGACGTACGGGTATGGCGACGATGATGCGGATAGCGACGCCTGCAGCTACAGCAATAGCAGCCTGACGGTAGTGGTCCGAAGTGAAGAGACCCGGGTTCTGGAGAGCTCGATTGACTGTGGAGATGTGAGCATGGAGTTGTCACTCACGATACCATGATGGCCTCGACTTACCGCCAACCAGAGTAAGCTGGGCTCCCCGCAGGATGGCGTTGGGGTCGAAGTTGGACACGTCGAACTGGGACATATCGATTTTGTCCATTTTGGCAAGCTCGACAGAGGCTCAGTCAGTCTGATGTTGCTTTCGGCGCAGCAAACGTGGATTGCGTCCACGTAGAGGTCGTGTGCGAACGCCTGCGAACTGGCGGAGCCCATGACGTACTGACAGCTCCCCACGGACCCGTCGTAGCGCAGCGCGTCGCAAACAAAGCAAGTAACGCGTTGTTGATAGGGGATGCCGTCGCACCAACAAAACACGCACCCATCTGCAGCGTCCCATCTCACACCGGCGGCATAACTGGCAACTGGACGCGCGCGGGGTTCAGACGATCCGCTGATCAGGTTGAAACTCCAAGTCGTCCCTGTGGCCAAAGCGCGTAGCGTTCCGAAGCCAGGGACTTCCAATCCCTTCAGCCTCTCCATCACCCCCCATCTCCGCACTAACACTTGTAATACTCTCACCAAGCGCCGGCCGCTGTCTTCTGTGGGATCCTTCACCTCGACCTCGCCCTACCGGGATAGCAATGCCCCTATAAGAAGTCTATTATGACGATGCCGGCTTCATCCCAGCATCCTGAGCACGCGCCGTCTGCTCTCAACCCCAGCAACTCGAGGCGCAGCTTCACACTGCCCGCGCGTACTGCACGGAGGACTACGTCGGTGCCTGCACCGTCTGCGAACAGCGCAGATGGCATAGAGACGCTGTTTGTGTGTTCCAACTCCAAGATCTTCTCCTTCACAACCGCTGGGCCCGCTCGGCGCCTGTCACCTTCCCGCTCAGGTGACGCAGCGCATCCGATACCCTGGAAGACGCCTACAGAGCGCACACTCGCAGTCGGTATGCCATCCCATGTGTCACCGGGCTGGAACTTGTCTAACCTATCACAGGCGCTCTCCGTATCTATCGTGTGACAGCCTCCAACGTCTCCTTCCTGAACAGCGGCAACCTCCTGCACACCATCTTTCCCAGGTCTCAGATATGGCTTGTCGACAACCAGTCCGTCTTCGTGCTCCGCATACGCCAGGACTCGTACTACCGCATCGAGCTCCCCTATGAGACGGACGACGACAAGGACAAGATTACGCAGTTCAAGTCGGTATTGGCGCAAGTCATGCAGTACGAGAGGACGCAGTGCCCGTTCGCGCGAGGATTCGAGGTCGTCGCAGAGCTCGAGCGCCCAAAGAGCCCCCCACGAAAGACGATCAAGAGGAAGCCCTCAGGGCAGGCAAAGAAGTGGGTCATGGACAAGACCTGGGTTCCGCAGCAACATGGCTCTCGGCCTTCTACTGCTGGTACTATAAGCTCAGAGACTGGTACCACTTCTTCAAATGAAGAGGACGACCGGTCGAGCGTCTGTACTGACAGTAGCGAAATAGTGCCGGCCGCACCCGAGACCCCTTTGGCGAGAACAGCACCGAAGCCCCTCCTATCCAGATCTCCTCAACGTCGCCCCTCGGTAGCGGAACGCGCCAGCATGTTTCAAGGCCTGCGGTCAGTTACGGCGCCCATCCGAGCGCCCAGGAGAGAATCGGTATCGGCCATGGAACGTATAATCGAGTCCCCAGCAGCAAAGCAACCCACCGAGGCTGAAAAGCCCATACTGGAACGTCAGATTTCGGATGCCTTGAGTCTGGCCTCAAGCGCAGACTCGTTCTACTCTCTGGATACTGCTACTCCACGAAGTCCTTCTCCCAAATTCCTGGATGCTGAGGCTGATGTTGTGAACCCATGGGCACAAGCCTTTTCCAAGCAGCAAGATGAGCCCAGGGGCCGTTCAATACACCGACGTCAGATATCGGAGGTTACTGTCCGCGCCCCGTCCAACGAACGTACTGATGTATCCGCACCTGTGACGCCTACAGCCCCATACTATCCGTCCGCGGTTCTCTCGATCGATGGACGGCCGTCATCAGCACCTTCGACACCACCGCTTATGAGCGATTCCGACGATGACAGCCTCGGGCGTGCTAGCATAGACATACCTACACCACCGGATGCCATCCGCATGAGGAAGCTCACAGGCGCTTCACAAAGACGTGCCTTCTCTCCCATGCCTCCAGCGCAGAACCTTTTCTGTCCACCCAAGCACAACCCAGGAAGAGACTTCACAAATGCCTTGGTGAGCAAGACGTGTGAGCTTGTTCTGGGGCCGCCCGCACACCTGGTATCCGTCATGCTCCGTATCGCTACGAGCATCTCAAATGGGTTCGGTTTTATCACATACCGCGTACGCCGCGCTGAGAAGATCCCATGCGCTTGGGAGTCAGATGATGATGCTGACTGGGCTGAAGAAGACGACTTCGGCATCCCGCTCAACAACATCGGGACCCCGGCAATGCGTCGACAGACGTTCTCGGGCGAACTTGACTGATGCATTTGAGGCAGGCTGAGATTGGATGGTGGTTTCTTATTGCATTTTCACGGTTGATACCAGGCGTTGCATTTTATGTTTGCATCTAGAAGGCGAAGGTCATGCTACTTTCAGTCGTACTTACACGACGTTGACGTTTTTGAAGAATACATGATTGTAATATGGCGGTACGATAGTGGATAATACGAGATGCGCTCTTCGCATGAATGAGGATACAAGTTTACACACCGTCTTTGGCTGGGCAAGCAGCGTCACTGAGAAGCTGAGACCACAACACCACACCGGGGCATGCATCCTACCCTTGCCCTGCTGAAGCTTGATCGGAGGCATCCCGATGAGCCTGGACTCCGTGCTGAACGTGGTGACACTACGTAACCTGCTCTCCTGAGCCGTAAGACTCCGAAGCAGGTCCTCTCTATGACTTCAATCTCGACTTCAGCGTGCTGCTATCCGTCATGGCGAGCGATGCATGTGGTATGACATGATGCCTGACGTCGAATGCCGTTGGATCTCGATCGCGAGGTACACTCCTGGGGAAGGCGTTACCGGGTCTGGCTCCTAGCGCCCGGTTTGTCCGTCCAGTCGCGCGGCGATGACGAGCAGCCATGCAGGCACAACATAAGACGATGCTCACTCATCCCATCTCCATGACCCCATCAGCGCCATACCGCAAATGCACACGTCGGATTACTTGCATACCCTCACCTGAGGGAGACTGTTGGGACTTGCGCGTGATCGCCCGCGTCGTGGGGCATTTTAAAATGAGGATGCAGGGTTATGGGTCCTAGCCACGCTGGCAAACCTTCGATCGCATCCAGCCAGCTTTACCGCAAGTTGCAGCGCCAGCGGCTTGTCCAATGACGTCTAGCGCTGGCTCGCGTGTTGCGCACGGAATCAAGGACCTGACCGACTAATTAACTTTGTAGAGGAGGCGGGTGATCCGTTCCTTTTCCCCTAACACTCCCATGGAACCTTCAGCTTTGTGTCAGGAATAGACATCCGTCTCGCTTGCTTACGCCTCATCACCTACTTATCCATTTCGCTTCGCACTGCCGGGGCTGCAACATCGACTACCACCGGATCGCGTTTACTATGAAAAGGAAGATGGAGGAGGATCTCGACGTGTTGTTGGACGAGACGTTGACGCTATGCAAAACACCCCCCGTTCCGCGACGCAATCCGCATCGCGTCTTCTATCAGTACAAATGCAAAACATCGCCGCCCACGACGCCACCAAAGGAACCGGAGAACCCAGAGATGGAGATGAAAGGACCGCCCATGTTCCACTTTGGGGGACAAACCGAGTTGGTCCCTAAGCCCCTCTTCGCCAGGAGCAACTCGCTGCCGTCACAATCCGTCCGACCATCGCTACCATCTCGCCCATCCGAGCCTTTCCAGTTCAACGCCGACGACATCGTCAAAAGCCCGACACCTTTGTTCGGCAGAAGGAACACGCTGCCATCCAAGGTGCGACGCGCTGTTGCCGCCGAAAGAAAGCCATCGCCGTTGTCGCGCGGAGAGGGAGTGCGATCGTCGCAATCGGCCCACACCACCACCAAGAAGCCCACGTCACCAGCGCTGCCACGTAAGGAACCCAACACGACGCCGAACCCAAAAGCGAAAACCACCAAGTCGCAATTCGCGACTCCGCAGAGGACCCCCCGTGTTGTCGACATCAAAAGACCATCACCACTTTCTGGCAAGGGAAGTGCGCGACGACCCGGTCCCACCCGATTCGCTCCTGTGGAGCCCCCATCGCCGATAGTCCTGTCACCCGTCATCTCCAACAGCTCTGCGACTTCATCGCCATCGCCATCTGTCTTCTCCGAAGCGGCCAGTTTCTCTGCATCGAGCCCATCAACACCTGCCACGTCACCACCTGGCTCTCCAATGGTGCCAACAACTCACGCTCGCTCGCAGTCGCTAAGCTATTTTCCGCCGTCCCATTGGACCATCAAGCCCTCGCCTTCCCCGATCTACGTCCCCAGGCAAAAGTTGAGGAGGAAGGACAGTCCTAAAATGGAGACGCTTCGCACACTAAGAGCGAAGGAGTCGGACATGATGCTGCAACAAATCTACGACCAACATTGGGAAGCATACCGCGCAAAACTACTTGTAAGTTCTGCCAACGCACCTTCCACGCAGCTCTCACTAACTTGGCGTAGAATATGACTAGCGGACTCCGCGCTGCAGAGCGACTTTAACGATCACGATTTATGACTTAACGACTTCAAGACGAGGGCATGCATGGCGTCACACGGCATCTGATTATAATACCCCGGGTTTGGATATATGGGCGCATTTAGAAACCGATTTGCATTTACGGTCTGCATTCACGGTCACAAGCGTTTTAACATATGGGTATACACTGTAATCTAATAGAGCACAGGGCACTACAGCCCTGGTTTGATTCCAACATAATCTTCGTCGACGTCTCTGAGCGAGCGAGCGAGCGAGCGGCGCACACTTTCGTGCTGCGGAGCCTCAGCTGCACCCATGCACAGCTTACATCACCCGCGCATGGCAGCTGACCTTGATAGCACGCAGCCCCATCGTGCTGCGCTAGTGATTGGTTGACACATCTGACAAGCGCAGCAGACAGCCTCACCAGGCCTTAGCTGCCTATTCTCCCCGCTGCACCCGCCACCTGATATTTCTTCACCAACTTTACTCCTTTTGGAGATGCAACTCGCAACACATGAACTCCCAAGGTAAACGTACATTGTCTGTGCTATATCCAGACCGCCTGCGCCGCACATCCGTCGTGGCGCAGCGCGTAGCCCTGTTCTGTGTAAAGGTGGGCCTGACCTAGCCACCATAGGCTAAGCAGGCGCGTAAGATGGCCCCCAAATGGATACCCATATGCCTCGAGCGTTCTCCATGTTCGCATTGACGCGGAACAGCACATCAAACTGTAGTTATGTGGGGGGTGTGGCACAGGACTTATAGGAAGCTTGTTCCCACTTCCCGTGGTTTTCGATGATTTTCTGGCAGCATTCTGAGATCGCGTTTCTGCCCTGGTGGCACGTCATTTGTTTCATACCCACAAAGCGCAGCCTTGTAGGCAGCCTTGGGACCTTTCTGCAGACGACTCAACATCTGACTCACGCCTCGTCGTTGCCACTGTAACACGTATCGATTTGGAAGAGGCCGCCTCGTGCCAGTCATGCGTATGAGTCGGAGGCGGGTTTAGTGTTTGACTCGACAACTTCAGTGCAGTATCCTACACTCACAAGCAAACGTCTCGCGACTGTATTCAAAACACAGTATACCATCGCCGTTCACGAAAACCCCGGATCGCCAGAAACTGATACTGACGACACCGACATCTGTTGCCTTTCTCGGCGCCAACAACCATGGAATCCTCGAACCCAGAGAGAAATGACAACGCGCCGCTGCGCTTGCTCTCGCTAGATGGAGGGGGTGTACGGGGCCTGTCGTCTCTGTTGGTACTTCAGAACCTGATGGAGAACATAGCCTTGGAAGAGAAGAGGTTAGGAAGGAAAGCCATGAACGACCACGAACCGCTAAAACCATGCGACTATTTCGACCTTATTGGAGGCACATCAACGGGTGGCATAATAGCCATCATGCTGTCACGATTGCGACTCGATTGCAAAACCTGCATCGCTGTATACAGTAAATTAGCAGAGCAAATATTCAAGCACGATCGATCGATAAAGGCTTTTGGCATGAAGATCCCCACAGGAGCAAGTCGGTTTTCCGGTGCCGTTCTCGCAAATGCCATCAAGTCTGCGTTGAAAGACCTCGGCTTCGATCCAGATGAACTGATGTGGGATGAGGCGCTTTTTGAAGAAGTGGATGAAGCGGCTGATCTACCCAGAGACAGCATCTGGGCAGATGCGCCGCCAGCGCCGGTAATCACAGAGAGTCCGGTCGGCACACTCAAGAACTCGCTATGCTCGTTGGAATCAGGCCCTCCTGAAAGTGTCGATAGCACGAAGAATCTGTCTACACTCTTTGGCGACAGTCCTTTCGGCCCGCGAAAGCCAATGCGAAGCGCTACTTGGAAGCTACATCACCGGCAATCAGTTCACAAAAAGGCAAACGCAAAGGGGTGCCGCGGCTTTGTACTTACTTCCCTCAAGAACGCGTTAGGCCTTCCCCGAATCCTGTCTACTTACGATCCCAATGACCGGACGACGCGCATCTGGGAAGCGTTAAGAGCTACATCCGCAGCACCGACCTTCTTCGAAGAGATGCAATTCGGCACACCCAAAGTCACTTATCTAGACGGCGGCGTAGGCTTCAACAACCCTTGCGCAGAAGTCGACTACGCGGCAAAAGCACTCTGGGAAGGCCGCTCCATCGGCGTCATAGTTTCCGTCGGCACCGGCCTACAGAGCATCCCAAGCGTAAAGAAGATGGCATCTTGGCTGCCCTTCGGCCTCGGAACAGACATATCCATAGCCAGCGCACTCACGGGCATGGCAACAAGCACCGCACGCGTCGACAACGAAATGAAGCGCATGTACAACAACTCCGACACTAAATACTTCCGCTTCGACGTCGACCGCGGCCTCGCAGACGTCAGCCTAGAACAATGGATGAAAGAAGACGAAATGGCCTCCCTAACCGAACTCTACATGAACGACGGCGAGCAAATCCGGTCCGCCAAAGACTTCGGCCAACGCATGGCCAAACTTTCCGCCTTACCCCCCAAATTCGAAATCAGCGCTTCCCACTTCCGTCTAGGCATGACCGGACGCGGTCTCCTTGATTCCTCCTTCCAACTCGCGCAGGTCGACTTCAAAACGGGTATGCCGCTAGGCGTTTCCCCGCACCTCGACGATATACCGCGCATGTCTCAATACCGCGACCTCTCGCCCAGTGGCGAAAGCGGACTCGCCCTCGACAACGCAACCGGCCGCCTCAAACGCATCTTTCCCGTAGCCGAAGACCTCGACCACGATGGCCGCCGCGAAGAAGCCGCCGTGTACCAGTGCATCAAAGCCGACAACATCTGTCTCCGCACGATAAAAACAGGTATACCACAAGGCAAATACAAAGTCCAGTTCCTTGTCTCCTTCCACAACAGCACGCATACACCACCTCGAGATCTTGTCTTCAGCGTCGGGAAACCGTTTGATCCGTCGACCTTCTCGCAGCGCTATGTCGATGTTAAGATTACGCCGGATGTGGGGAGTGTGCTGTTGCATCCGGATGCGGTGAGGGTTAGGGTCGGGTCGAGACGGTATGAGGAGCTCAAGGGAAAGGGGTGGGCGGAGATTGAGGGGGATATCGAGGTTAGTGTGGGGTTAGACGGGGCGTTGGGGTTTATTGTTAGTAAGAAGTTTGAAGATGGTGTATTTGTGGATGGATGGAGTTTTGGTGGTGTGAGGCTGGAGCCGGTGTTCGGGGCGGCGGGTGGGGTGGTGACGAGTCCGAGGATTTTGACATGATTAATTGAGCGGGCGTTATGGGAACGCTGTCTCGGCGAGTGGTCGGTAATCGCTCGTCGACTTTCGATGTTCACAAGCTTTGTTTCGATTCTCTTTGTCGGGCGTCTGGAGGAATTTATGACGAGCGCAAGGTTTTGAGGTAATGTTTATCAGACGAATTATAGACCATGTAGTTTACGTGTCATAGCAGCGAAGCGCATGTTTGTTCAAGGAAACAAGAACTTTTATTGAACTGTCTACTGTTTCTATTATTGAGACACACCCTATGCAAACACCGAACAGTGCCGATACGTGTGTTAAAGAGCGACGATAGTTGATATTATCGTGTGACGACAAGCCCTACGATTGGCTTGGCTAGCGTTGACCAGTGAGATCCATTCGACGGTGTCTGCATGTATCAGGAGCGAGATCCCGATGCTCAGAGTGTGGGGGAAGCAGTCGGGCAGGTGGTAACGCTGACGGTGTTGAAGACGGTGGTAGGCACGCTTGTGGTGGAGGTGATCGTAGCAGAGGCAAGAGTGAAAACCGTCGCTGTAGCGGTACCGGAGACGGGTGTCGAGGTACTATCATTGATAAGCGAGTGCATGATGGAAGCAAGGAATACAGTACTTACGTGGTAACGGTAGTCCTGGCAGTGGCAGTCGATGTCGCAGTGACTTGAGCCTGAGTGAATGTGAAGTCAGGACCGAAGAAGCCAGCACGCTTCTCCAACTTCGCCTTGGAGTCGTCAACCGCGGCACGCTTGTTCAGCTTCACCTTGGGAGCGGCAAACGCGACGCGCTTGCGGTGAAGCTTGAAGGTAGAGCAGCCGGAAAGCTTGCGTCCTCCAATGATGTTCGAGTTAACGCGGACGTCACCGATGCTGCCCTTCATGTAGCAAGCACCAGGCTTGCCAATGACCCAGGAAACATTGACACAGCCAGTAGTGTTGTCACAGGCTTGGAGACATTGCTCGTAAGTGTCGGTATACACGAGACCGTTTTCAACTAGATACAATATTAACTTGTGTGCGTTGTAACGGTGAACAGGGGAACTTACGGTCATTGCCGAAGCGGTCAGAGCTGCACTCGACAGCATATACTGCGCCACATGACGTTGTGACCATTGAGCCATTGGAACCAGGGCAGCTAGTAGCGCCTGTTGGGCTCGCAGCAGGAGCGCTCGATGATGCAGCAGGAGCACTCGATGACGCAGCAGGAGCACTCGATGACGCAGCAGGAGCACTCGGTGATGCAGCAAGGGTGCTTGATGGTGCAGCGAAGACGCTAGCAGGTGTGCATGCGCACTGGTATGCTGTGTTGGAGATCGTCGTAGTGACAGTAACGGTAGAGGGTCCGGGAGCGGGCGCAGCTGAAGTGACTGGAGCTGAGCTTGCTGCCACGGAAGAAGAAGAGGGGGAAACGGAAGAGGAAACACGGGATGAGGTAGACACAGGCGAGGAGGCAGCTACGGAAGAGGAAGCAGCCACGGATGAGGAAGCAGCCGCAGATGAGGAAGCAGGTGCCACCGAGGATACGGCTGCAGACGAAGAAGCGACAGCAGACGAAGAGGCAGGTGTCATCGAGGATGCGGCCGCAGAGGAAGAGGCAGGTGCCGCCGAAGAAGCATTAGTTGCCGACTTAGTTGAGATGCTGCGGACCAGTCTTCCACCAATAATGTTGCTGTTCGAACCGGCAGCGTTGGCTGCGCTCTTCAGGTAGCAAGGACCGTTAATAACGTAGCTGGCAGCGACACAGCCTGAAGTGGTAGAACAGTCTGCCAAGCAGCCCTCGTAGGAGCTGGGGTAGGTCGGGCTCATTGGGCCCGGAATATCGCCACCCTGGTAGTCGGCACCGCACTCGACTAGATATTGCATGCCGTTGACAGTGACCAAGGAGTTGTTGGAGCCAGGGCAAGAAACACTAGCGCCTGAACTGGCAGCAGGGCTGGAAGATGAACTTGCGGTGACGACTGTGGTGCTGACAACTGTGGTCGTGGCGACTGATTGAGAGGAAGCGCCTGCAGAAGAAGCGATCATCGAAGAAGATGAAGATACAGGGACTGATGCAATCCTAGCACCCCAGACATTACCGTTGGACCTAGGCGCACCGACACCGCTCTTCAAGTAGCAAGGGCCGTTTGGCAGGTATGAAACGGCCTGGCAGCCAGAAGTAGCTCCGCAAGCTTGGATACACTGCTCATAGTTCGCAGGGTTACCAGGCGCAACACCGATATCAGAGTTAGTGCGGTCGATGAAGCACTCGACGACGAAGTCTCCTTGAGGGGTGGTGAACGTGGCACCATCGCTCGCGGGGCAAGACAAGGCAGACGCAGATGGCGACGCGCTGGCTGAAGTGGGGGTGACAGAGCTTGAAGTGATGGCAACAGAGCTGGAAGCAGGGCTGGAAGAGGCTGAGCTTGAAGCCGGGCTTGAAGAAACAGAACTGGAAACACGGCTTGAAGAAGCTGCGCTCGAGATAGGGCTTGAAGAGGCTGAGCTCGAGACAGGAGTTGAAGCGGCTGGGGTAGATACAGGGCTTGAAGAAGCGGAGCTCGAAGCAGGGGTGGAGGCTGCTGAGCTCGACGCAGCGCTTGAAGAAGCGGGGCCTGATGCAGGGCTCGAGGAAGCAGAGCTGGATGATAGGCGTGCAGATGAGCTAGAAGAAGCGACCGAGGATGATGCGGCCGGAATGGAGCTCGGTGTCGGAGTGACCGTAGTCACACTTACGACGGTGGTAGTAGCGACGGAGGCTGAAGAGGGCGATGGGATAGGAGACGGTGAAGCGGATGAGCTGGAAGAAGCGGACGAGGGCGACACGATGGAAGCGGAGCTCGATGGAGTAGCCGTAGTGACGCTTACCACTGTGGTAGTGACAACAGAGGCTGAGCTTGGCGAAGGGATCGCGGAAGGTGTAGAAGATGTAGAAGATGAGCTCGGGACTGGCACAGCAGATGAGCTTGGCGATGGAACGGAAGACGCGATTGAGGACGAGCTCGGCGATGGGATAGCCGAAGGCGAAGCAGATGAGCTTGGCAAGGGAGCGGGGGAAGGCGAAGAAAACGAGCTTGGTGACGGGATGGAGGAAGGTGAAGAGATGGAGCTCGGCGTTGGCGTGACTGTCGACATGACGACCGTGGTGGTAGTAGACACTTGTGCCGACGATGATGGTACAACCGGGATGGAGGATGATCGGGAGGACGATGGCACAATGGGTGCTGGAGACGAGCTAGAGGAACTCGGTCGAGTGGATGTCGGGCAAACAGTGAAGGTCTGTGTAACAGCACTGGTGACCGGGAATGTGGAAGTAGCGATGTTTGTCTGTGTGCTAGTGGCAGAGGCGGAAGACACTGTAGTAGTCGCCGCAGGCCTAACAGGTGCGAACGCAGTGTTGGTAGCAGTCGAAGTCGTCTGAACGACGCTTGTAGCGACAGTGCTTGGGGAAGGCTGGTCGCCGAACGCAGCAGTGAAGGCACGGGGAGTGGCAGCGAACGGGTTAAGGAACGCATAGTTATCGATCGTATAACGGCCCATGTTGACCCAGTCGTAAAGGTCGGCATTCTGACAGAAGATGCCTGTATAGGTTGCCGGCACGCCTTGGGTCTGGTAAGTGCAGGTGCGGGTGTACAAAAGCAACGGGTTGGAAATGATGGGCGTGAATGTAGGCCTGGTTCCTTGATAACAGGTAGAAGTACCAGACATATAAGTCACCTGGATACCGAAGTTGTCGCCAGATCCAAAGCTATGCCTAGCTCGATCATAACTGAAGGTTGGGGTGGCCGACCCAATGAGGGACGGCAGACCCGCGGCAACGAGCGAGCAGCCTGACATGTCGGCTGGCTACTGGGGATCGAGCAAATGTAGGAGAAAAGCGAGCGTGCAGAACGAATGATTCCTGACTACAGAGAGCAGAGGGAAGCTCTTTTATGAATCCCTACCTTGCAGCTACGCGGCTACTCAATATGATGAGTTCATGGAGCTTAGAAGGGTTAAAAGACCCTGAACCACCAACCAAAACCGAAGGCTATGGGGTTACTCCGACAGGAGGGTTCTCCTCACGATCGATATTCGGTATGTAAATGAGGGGCCGGTTGGTGAGGCATTGGAGCATGCCATCGCTTCCACCTGGGTCGCACGGAGGGAACGCTAAACATCTTCCCGGGCAGGCTGAAAAGATGCACGAATGTTTTCGCGATTGGGAGTGTTGTGCGTCTAGGTACACCTGTGTTCCTGAGGTGCGGTGTGTCGTTCATGGCACGAAACCCTTCCAAGCCTGGAAGACGCGTTTGACAGCACGGACCCCCACTAGGCGTTTAGCGCAGGGGCGCCGTCGTCATCATCATGCCCGTTCACCCAGTCCGGCTCCATCTTGTCTCGAAAGGCTCACAGTTACATCCTCTGTCATGACTTCTACTTTCGATACGGATTTCGGTTTGGTTGGGCTACCGTTTTACGTACTGTATGTGCCATCTTGCTCGAAGAAAAATCTCTCTATTACCGAAGAATCCAATTTGCCAAACGTACTCCAGTCTCGAAGGATCTTTCGCCGAACATCGCATCATGAACGATCCCTGCGTCTCTGCAACCTTTCACATATGTTGGTAGGCTAAAGGAAAACCACAATACCACCCATATGTAGCCCGCATACCTTGCTAATGCAGGTCCAATATTGTCATGGCCGGCCCCTCGGTACCGTGCCTGAACAGCCATCCATTGCACAACACCCTCGATGGTGATAGCAACCGGCTGCGACATGAAGAATACGAGTTCTCCCATGTCTCTACGCGTTACCATAAACATTTGGAACTCGTGCACTAAGCAGCTAATTGCGAAAGACACATAGAGTTGAATTAATCCCGATGCGAGACTGCCATTGCGGAGACCCAGGAGGCGCACAATGCGAGCTGCGGGTTGCGAGATCATCTGCAATAGACATTTGCGTTAGCGATGCTCGCATACCGCACGGTGGTGGAAAACTTGGAAACGATGTAAAAGTGAAATGAGGAGTCAATCCCGACTTTACCTTTCTCATTGTTTGGTGATAGACCACACTCCAGACCTGCCTCACAGACCACGCATCCCTCAACTTTCCCATTAGCGGGGGCCATTGCCACGTTTCGCATACCCCGCATGCAACGGATCCAGCCGCCATGAAGCTGTAAGCGAAGTTCAATCTCTCCCAGACCCATATCGCACCGGACCAGCCAATGAGTGCATCGACCATAAGGTGATAGGGGCGGGCTTCCGATGGCAGCCACACCTCCGCAGCTGAACCCCATCCGAGTAGCACGAGCATGGCCATAGACCGCAAGTACGAAATAATCATCTTATGGACATGTCTGCCCAGAAAGGCCCGTTTCGAAAGACCTTCGTACGGATCGTCAGGAACGCTTTTGACTTGCCAATTCCAACCAATACCACGATGCGACGGAACCATGAGTGAACACACCCGGAGAACTTTCTGCCATGTCAAGCTCATGTCGTCCACGGCTCTTTCGCTCCTAGTGTCGCTGCGCTTCGGGTTTCCAATGTATGCAGGGGCACCGGGCCCTTTCTGTGGAGCCAAAATGGCGAATTCGAGGAACCAGAGAGGCACAGCAATGAAGAACGAGCTGTTGTAATAATCGGCAGAGGGGGTACCGAAGGTATAGCATGGTGACCTAAGGCATAGGTCTAGAATCAGTGGGAATATGCAAATGGCGATCCGACGCCGGCTGGGGAAAAAGAATGGAATGATGGTGAGGACGAATATCAGTGGTTGGTAGAGTGGCGACATGGGCTTGCGGTCGGCGAGCGGTGGCCAAGAGTACCAAAGTGGTGTCATGCTCCCCATCGTTTTCCGAATGTTGACTTCAACAATCTGGAGAGTATTCATTATTGCACTTCGCGGGCTGCAGTGAGAAGGTCAAGCGGGGTTCGCCAAATTGTGAAGTCGCATTGATCAGGCCACCAGTCTTGGACCGCGTCAAAGGATCCGAGCTGACGTAAACCCTGCCTACTAACTAAAGTAAGCACAATTGCTATGCTCCATTTCCTGGGTAAGGTTAGGGCAGAAAGCTCTCCTTGATTTCCCATCCTCTTCTTCGGACACCCTCATTCTCAGATGCCTTCCACGTTTCCAACATCAGTTTTAACTTATGCCTCGTCTCTCTCTTCACGATAGCTCGGTCCTCCTTCAATTCGTCTCCGACATGTTGGACTAGCGCCCAGGCAACTTCGACCTTCAACAAGTCCGGTGCTGTCAACCAGCTCAACCTCGTCTTACGAATGTCGCCTACGTAGGTGGCCGTCAAGATGCGATTGTTCATGAGAGCATCATGCAACAGATCGTGTTTCTTGTAGGTGTATAGGCTTGTGCCAAATCGCTTTTCTCCTCTTCCGCTATTCTTGGAAGATACGATGTCAGTGCCAAGGTAGTCAATCAGTTCGCGAAGGGCTTGATGGTACACTGGCCGGCTACTTATATCATCGATGATCGCCTCTAGTTGACCCGCGAAGTGCGTACATGCTTTCTCGCGGACCTCTTCTCCTTCATCGTGTGACGGCCATGGATAATCGAGCAGGAGAAGACGCCAGGAAAAGGTATCAGGGAGAACCGAAGGTTGACGGGCAGGGTCGCGCTCCCATCGTTGGTTGCGCAAATTGTTTACGTAGGACAGCATCGCCATCAGGATCGGTCTGCCGTGTCGTAACCACCAAGACTTTGCGAGATAACTGCCACTTATTATTCTATTGCAGAAGCCTTTAGTGAGATTGGTGTATGTTGGCGAGTCGTTCCAAACTAACGCCGTGAAAAGGTTGAGATATTGCTCCTGGATGAGTTTGGGTGTAAGAACCGTATCGTTGGAAGAATCTTCTGCGTACTCTAAAAGTTCGAGGAAGTTCGCAGACGGGCGAATGCTCCAGAGACTACGGTCTAGTGCAAATAGTCGTATCCATGTTTGGACTTCAGGAAGTGAAGCTAGCGCAGGATCAGCGACAAGCCGTTGATTCATGGCTCGCAAAGATGCCGGAGGTCCGATGATAAAGCACAGATATTCCACATATTCTTCCAGTATAGTACGCGGAACATGAGCTGGCTTGTCGTTGTTCTCGTTTAGTAGCAGCCTGTTCACGTACGGGTCTCGCGGGATGGATGGGATGCGAACGTCCATTAGCAGCGCATCTTCAAGCCCGTACTTTCGGAGAAACAATGCTACCCATCTCGTTGTCTGCTCTCTCAGAGTCTGCAGTACCGGCATCAAGACTCGGTCTACGAATTGCTGGAACTCGACCGTATTGTTCTTCTTGTTACAGAAATATTGGATCAAAGTCACCAGAACCGGTGATTCTGACCCATCCTCGAGCGAGATACCGGCCTGGATCTCGGGAAGCGCAAGGTCCTGTTCGTACTGCAGCCACTGCGTTTCGTCCAGCGGCTGTCTTTCGTTCAAAGATCCAGCTATTGGTATGAACAACTCCAGGAGAGTAAGTACTGCGCGAGACTGGTCTCGAGACCCACTCTCAAGCAGTACTAGGAGGCTCTTGACGATGTTGAGCCGGACGTCAACATGTGTGTTCATTCTGGAAAGTGTCGATAGCACTGAGAGTGCATAGTCTGTTCCATTCAAGTCAAGGTCCTGGAAAAGCTGAACCAACATCTTAATCGTAGTGACTTTTACGTGCGGCTCGCTAGTAAGCGGCGCAACATTGCTGTCGGCTGAACTTTCTTTATTAGTTTTCTTGGCCTGTACCATGCTGATAATCTCGTCGGAAAGAGATTGGATGCAGGATCTGGCCTGCGAGGCCGGAAGTCTTCGGAGGAAACTCGGTTTTAGTAGGATCCGATGCCACGAGCTCGACTTTGGTCTGTCCAGGATCGTACGGACAGCAGACTGCATGGCCAAGCCAGGTCTATCACTTTCGCCTAGCCGAGCAATGAGCTGCATAGCGATCTCATGCAGAGCCGTATGACTGTCGGTTTCCTCAACTGTGTCTGCATGATTAAGGGCTTTGACGAGGTTTCGTGAGAGTTGTGCTAGCAATGTGGGAGGTACCGTATCGAGATGACCACGTATGTTTCTGGAAGCAGAGAACTGATTCGGCTCATCCGAAGTGAGGAACTCTTCGTCCAAGTATAGAGCCGGGTATCGTGTGTCCTTTTCCGAAGGGAATGGGGTCGCTAGTAGGCGGTCGCTGTTGACAAATTTGGCGTCGAGATACAGCAGAGCCGATAATACGCCACCTTCACCGATATCGCGTGATGAGTTCCAGATAAGCCTAGCGTCCTCTTCGTAGGCAGGAACTTTGACTGGTGCTGCAACAATCGGAAAGTTCACACGGCTCCTTGAAGTCATGAGTCTCGATACGCCAACGGAGAAGTCCACATAGGTCGGTGCATCAAGTTCCCGCTCGGCAAAGTCCGGTCTTGACGCGAAAGGGTTCCATTCACATGGCTCGCCCGAACCGTCATCCTCAGGTATAACTGGCCAAGGCCTCTGTATAGTTCTCATCACACCCTCAGGTGGCCATTCTTCCAAATTGTCTGGTTTGTTGTCGCTCCAAAAGCGTATTGCTTCCTCCTCTGTCATCCTGTCCGAACTTAGAGGGCCGATCGCATACTGCCACGCCTTCCTGATACGAGCTTTTCTCTCTAGCCTGTCACATGCTTTGGATATGTAAAGCTGTAGGTCATACTCGTAACTGTCTACGAACAGCCCGATGGTCTTCTGGAAATCTTTGTCCAGTGAAACGGGTTGGAGAGCAGTCTTCGGATCTGGGAAGATGGCTTGCTGGGTACGCGATGCAATGTAAGGCGCATAGTTGCTGTTGAGATGCTTCCCGTTCAGAATCCACGGTGCAGTCAGGTATTGTATCGGAAGTCCTCGTGGGAAGGGCTCAGGAAGCGCTAGTGTAGCAGGGTGGTCTAGTGGCCGTAGCTTGGACCAAAGCTCGTCTCTCGCTCGTGCGAGGGTGTCCAAAAATACGTAGGTCGAGACATCGGAGCTTTCAAGCTCAATCTCGAAGAATTTGTTCCAAGCAATGATGCCGTGGGGATGATTCGCCTCCAGTCTCGCGTATTCTTCTCTTTGCGCCTTTTCTTCGACCGCAATGAGCATTGGAATCGTGACCTGCCAAATGCAGGCATGTATACCGTGGTCAGGGGCCCTGAGTTGCTTCTTGACCTGTGGCGTGAGGTCCATCCGTAGTTTGATAACGTCGTAAAATAGCCCGAAGACGCCATCCCAATCATACAAATTGAAAGAGGGTTCTTTAAGGGCTTCGCATGCTGTGTCGAACATTCCTTGCAAGATCTTGTTCGCCATTGCGACTCGGTGTTGTAGCACAGTCAGGCTTGGCAACCCGTTGACCGACTCAGGAATACCTGATAGTAGACGTGTAGCTTCATCGGGAAATGATTTGGGATAGATCTCCCGCATCACGAGCGGATCTCGCAAGAAACGTTTGGTCCATTCCAGCGTATCTTTCAGCATGTCGAGAGATCCACTGGCAATAGCAGCAAACAGTGCTGACTTGGCAAAGAATGCACGTTTTTCCGGTTGAGATGCAGCAGCGGCCTTCTTCTTGCGCGCATCGATGTAGCCACAGGCCAGTGTCTTGGCGTCTTCTTCCTTGTTGTTCAAGCTTAGTAACCAGATGTGGAATATATCTGGGTCACCACTTTGACCTTGAAGTTCATAAGTTGGTGTTTGGCTGAAGATAGAGCAATTTCGATCAAGGTCGATCAAATCAACATCTCCTCTTGCTTCCCGCAAACGAGTGAACAGTAGCAAAGCGTCGGCAGGGGACAGGTTTGCGAAAAAGCTGTGGTGAATCGGGCCCTTGGTCTTCTTCAGATCCGCATCGCTATCAAGGTCAAGCGAGGTTGACTCGTGGTAGCAAAGTCTCAGGAGTGGATAGCATCGCTTTGCTGGAACTCCTGCGAAAACATTATACCAGTGTCCGATGTTGGTCTTGCTGGCGGTACCGAACACCGGATGAGAACAGAGCCTCCGCAGTTGCTGTTCGAACAAACTTGGCTGTTGTGACCAGCAATAGGCGACCTGCTGGAGAAAGTCACCCTTGATGCCAGTGATGTGACATCCTGTGCTGGGATGGGCCTCCAAGTACCGCATCGTGAGATCGACGATCTGTTGTATCATGTCCCAATTTGCGCGGTTCTTAATGGCACGTTTCATAAGAGGGTTGACGAGTTGATCGATGAATGTCTCGTCCTCCACTACCGAATGCGCTGAATTACTCAGGGTTTCCAGGAGTCTCAAGGAGAACTCCATAGACTTGGAGAAGCCCTTTGTGGTCGATTTACCTGGCGGGTGGTGATGCAGTAGCTCTGTAGATACCGTGATGTTGTCGTTGGGTGGTTGTTCCGCGCTCGCCGCTTGGAGGAGCTCTTCTTGCATACACTCCGGATAGTACTTGACGAGATCCTTAGTTCGTGCATCTTTCCAAGTTCCTTTCGACCCGCTTGCGATGGCCTCTTCCACCAGCTCCTTCGAACACGCAGGGATGATGAGTCGGTAGAACCTTCCGAGTGCGCGTTGGTCTTTCGTCTTATGCGGCGCATCAGGAAAGCGATCAGGGTGCAGCGCTTTGAAGAGTTCGGTGAAGAGCTGTCGTTTCGCATCCACCTCAGCCCCTCTACCAGAACGACCAATTGCGGTACAGGCAGCTTTGACTTCAATCACCGAGAGGTCTGCAAAGATGTCAAGCAACCCAGCAATTCCCCCAAGACCATCCCATGTCTCTCTCCATCGCGGAGAACAAAGTCCCTTGCGCAGAAACTTGATGCCGAACTTGCGGACAAGTACGGAGTTATCTTGAATGAGCGCCTCGCGTGTAGCGAGAGGCGACTGTGCTACACCGAGCCATGGTGCGAAGGCGAGCGGCGATACCGAGCCTCTCTCAACAGCTAGGAGAAGCTGTGTCGTGATCTCCTGAATTGGCGCATCGTTCAGTATATGGCGGTAGTAGTCTCGAAGCTCAGCGAGTTTGGAAGACCGAATGCGACGCGTGTCGAGATCCCTGGTCATGTTGTGCGGAGCCGAGGTAGATTCCGCGTTGCACCTCAGCTTTCAGTCGCGACAGTAACGGCATTGATATAGCCTCCAGAACTTCAGGCATGATGCACGTGAATAGTAGCACAGGCAGACATGGCCACATAGGGGAAAGTCGATGATCAGGCGGGCCGCGGAGTGGGGCTCGTCGTGTGTTAGAAGGGCTGAAAGGCCAGCGACGCGTCTATGACGTCAGCCTACCTAGGTATCCTCTTGAGGTGGTGACAACTCCCACTGCGCTGCGCCCTCCGATATCACCGATGTGATCACCGCCCTGCTCGGTCCTCAGCCCTACAGCCCTTATACTCGAGATGCACACCGTTATAAGGCTGCGCATTCGCAGCCCTCTGGTGCAACAATGGGTTCGTTGACGCTCATCTCAAGTGAATGTACGCCTAGGTACGCGATGATAAGCGGAATTAGGAGTTTCGCATTTGGAAGCATCTGGTGCTATCTATACGACTCTAAGGTCTCAATCAATCAGTTGAGAAGGAACCCTGGAGCTGCAAACCTCTTTCGCGTTGGCCAGTAGAGCATGTGATGCCTTCAGGCTTTGACAGCTCCCACACCATCATTGTCTCTTTGGACGAGTTCGAAAGTTTCATAGCCGTTATTCTCCCAGAATGGTCTCTCTGCCTTCCGACCACCACCAGTTATGGATGCAGTAAGTCCGCACGGATCTATAAAGGTCATAAACCACGGCATATCGTCCTTCCAACCTGGACCTTCCAGCTCGGTCTGCCCATCCTGAGCCAGGTAGATGTGATAATCCTCCGGTAGGTAGCGACGCGGATGGCGATAGTTCCACAGCACCATATTTACGAGCATGAAGCTTGCGTCGAAAACCCAGAAGAACCATTCGTATCGAACGATTGGCGAGAGACTCATGGGATCCCAGTCTTTTGACGGATTTGTTGGTACGCGGCTGATGCCGAAATGCTCGACGCAGCGGTAGATTGTGCGAATGAGGATGAGGCCCTGACTGATGTACAGTGTGATGAGAGGACCCTGTACTTTCCCTGATTTGATGCCTCCTTTGATGCATCGCCTGTGGAAGACGCCAGCGATTATGCAAAAGAGGAGGATGACACCGATTTGTAAGATCAGCGATGTCTTCATGAGGATATGTCCGGTGTCGGCATAGACCTCAAGTATGTTTGGGTTCGCTAGCCAGGAGACGCCGATCGCGTTCAAAACTTCAACGATGCTGGATATTGCGCCAAACGTCGTAAGGGTACGGCCGGGATGCAGAGGCGAGTGGTATGGTACGTAGTAGAGTATTCGACCAAGCACATGGTAGTTGGCCAACTCAAGGATGGGGCTGGTGATTTGTTAGCCACCTCAAAAGAGAAGGGCGAGCTACTTACGGTGCACATAATATGAGGATAGAGCTCGCGACGTATGCTCCGATGTTTTCGTAATTAAAGGCCCCATAGGAACGTACGACAAAGCCAGCTGTGAACAGTAGACCGCAGAAGGGGTGGAGACCGGTGACTTTCCAGGCCTTGTACTTGAAGCATTGCCAAACATGCGCAAGGGTAGCGATTGCGAACCACACGGCGAACACAGGAGGGGCCCATTTAATAGGCTGATATAGGTAGACACTTCCGGGAACGATCTCGCCGTCTGAGGGAGCCATGGTAGATTTTATTTAACGGGGTAAATGAAGAGCATGAGAAGTGACATGCGCATCCAAGTATTTAAACTGGAGCGACTGCAATTTGATCTTCGAATGATCGTTGCTGACTCCAAGGGCAAGAGAAGAGCAATCGGCATGTCCAATAGGATTACTACAGGCTTGTCCTGACACAGCACTATTGATGGCCAAGCCTTCGATACAATTGCACAGTTAAGTACTCCTCCCGTATACCACTTGCATGCTCTCGATCCAATCAGCTTGGCTCAAGAAACGCAACTTTGGAAGGCAGAACGATTCCATCGCTGTCGCGTCTCAAGCTCGGAGCACGGCAAAGTAGCATACCTCACAACATTTGGATGTTGGCAGGTAGCAGCACATGCAAGAACACAGCGAAGAATGTGCCGGATAGCAGAACGAGATCTTGATGACCATATTTACTAAAGCTTTATCGTGGTGGCCGTTTGTGAGGCGCACCTGCCAATCGAGCTTCACACTAGCTTTCGGCTGTCAAATGACGCAACTGCCGCTCGGGCAGGAACGCGTCGCCCGCGCGCGCCTTCTTCATGAACAGCCACATCACGCTAGGCAGGCTGCTAAATGCGCATGTATACATGCTTCGAAACTTTCTTCAGTCGCTCACAACCTGCACTTTTCGGTTGCGATTTTCAGCACAAGACATGTCGATTCGGCACCTCCGAATACGAAGACACTCGGGTCTCAGGCCCCCAGCGGAAAAGCACATAAGCTTCCTCGCTGGACTAGACCCAATACAGCAGTAAAGCTGGCCAAGACGGACTTGATAACCAGCTGAACTCATCACCACCAGCCACCTATGATAGTCAGACAAGCCCTCTATGGTAATAAAGCTGCAGAAATGCACGCCTTTATGAGGCCACCAAAGCCGCTGCCATTGCCGCCTTCTTTGCGGGTACCTTCAGGTTAATCTCTATCTACCCGCATTCACAAGCGATCATGGCCGAAACGGGAGAAAAGAGAACAACACGCCAATGCTGGGAGTGTCTTAAACGACGACTAGTATGCGACAAGACGCTGCCGCGCTGCAACAAGTGTCAGAAACGCGGTCGGCAATGCTCGGGCTACGACGACGCGAAGCCGCTCCAGTGGGTTCAGCCAGGGATGGTGACGTCCAAACGAAGAGGAAAGAAAGACGGTAGTCCGCGGAAAAGATCCAGCAACAACACTGCGGCTAAGAGTGAAGTCGACTATGCCTGCGAACCCATAGACTACGAAGCCACCTTGACCGAATGGGTAAAGGACCGGATCGTCAATCCCCAGTATCGGGTGACTGAGCTCCACGTGCTATCCTTCAAGATGATAGCCGTGGCCAAAGAGGCCGCCAGGGTATTCGAGATCGGCGGAAGGGCCAGGATCGAAGAGATCGTGGAGAAAGGCTTGCACGAGGAGGCCGAAAGCTTATTGCGCTCGGGTCGTGATCCACTCCAGCGACTGAAGCGCCTACTCGCGTTCCTGAGCATGCAAGATGTACCACTCTATGATGATCTCATGGACGAGACATCGGAAGTGGTGCAAGCTGTTCAGTACTGTGAGTGACTCCTTTCCTCAGTATGGAACATGGATCTAGCTTTAGAGCGACATGTTTGGCCGATGGCTAACGCTACCAGACAACGTACGGATACACCCACAATACAAGGCATCCCAAGAACTGGCACCCAACCCCGCCCTCGTACTCTTTCCCCCACAAGTCTTGCATTTGCTTACGCCGTCCATCCATCATGCGTTAGTCTGCCTGTCACTCAACCACTTCATCCACAGTCTACCACTAGGCGCAGGCCATACGGCGGTGATAGCGCGGACAAAAGTATACCAACATCGCGGGGCAGCTTTGCGAGCATTAAGTCGACATATTGCCCAGGACAAGACACGATGTTCGGACATGACCATCACTACGATTCTCATGTTCATGTGCTTAGAGGTATGCGAGCGCGTCTGGAATGTGAAACTTGGAGTCACGTACTGATTCGTACCTCTAGCTCCAAAATCCCACCTTTGCGGATGGACGTTCACATGTGATAGCCATGAAGCGGATACTTGACCTCAGAGGTGGACCCAAGCAGGTCATGAAGGAAGCCCCGTACCTGATCCCGTCGATGGTGCTCTACCTACTGTATGTCTATTTGACCTTTGGATTGAAAAACTACTCATATGATCAGTATCGTGTCTCTTTCCAACACGTGCAGTCCGTCATGGGACCAAGTCGACATCAGCAACACTGCGGAGGAAATGACAGAAGACATAACCGACATGTACAGTCTCATCTTCCCGTACACGCTCTGTCCGCGAGAGCTCTTCACTGAGATATTGCGGACGAACCAGCTACGCGCAAAAGCATCTGCAGCAATACAGCTGTGTGGTTTCAACCCGGAGCATGCACTCGAAGCTTATGACGTCCTCGGCCGCATCGAGGCCTTCTCAGTCGAGGACTGGGCGCGAGCTGGCACATTTTGCACCGAATGGCTGACTGTTGGTCTGGTGTATAAATCCGCCGTCGCGCTCTACGCCACCTTGTCCCTTTGCTCACTCATGGTCCTCCCGACGACAGCTTCACTGCTCGAGAGTCAAACAGCTTACGGCGATGTCCTGCTCAGCAACCTCGGCACTGCACTCAAGGCCCCGCGTATGGCTAAGTTTATGGTCTGGCCGCTCATCGTCGCGGGTGTAGAAGCTATGCATCGCGGGGAAGGGACGCGCAACTGGATCGAAGCGGGCTTGGAGGATCTGAGTAGGACGCTGGGGACGAGTTGCCCACTCAAAGTATGTTCGGTGCTGAAGAGATACTGGAAGGGCGGGGTTGCCGGGTGGGACGAGTGCTTCGATCAATCGTATGTGTTTGCAATCTAGAGAGCGAGCTAGTCAAGGAGGGGTTGCAGTTGTTCGTGTCATCATACCCAGAGGTTCGTGATATATCGCTAGTATGCGTAATGTACAGGCTTGCTATACAGAGGGGAGATGGGGTCCCCGTTCGTGATACCCAAACGCCAATCTATGCTGTCGTGTGCCGCGGACCCTCGCTACCGGTCCAGGCCCTTGTTCTCTGGATCCTCATCGCCCTTGGTCTCCTTGACGTCTTTGTACGGCCGCCCCGCGTAGAGCATGTATCCCTTCTCCTCCATGGTGCCCGCCTTCTCGTCCGCCTCGGAACGGCCCTGGCCAAATGCGCCTGTCTCGAGTTGGCCGGGGACGGCAATGGGCCGGTTGCCGCGGAAGCGCTTGCGCATGTCAATCATGCCCTTTTTGCATTCGGCGTAGCCCTTTTGCAGCTGCTGGCACTGGGTGGGGAGGGTGTATTTGAGGGGTGGGCGCAGACATTCGCCGGGCGTGTGTCGGTCGACCATGATGCAGTCGCTATTTTGGAGGCAGAATGCCAGCGCAGCGCCTAGCCACTCCGGTTAGCCGAGGCATCGCACAAGATATTAAACAAGCCATACGGATGTCTTTGCAGGACTGCGGCATGGTGGCAGGTGGTCGCGTGTGGCTACCAGCGCATTCAACAATGCATGTGTGGAGTGATGCGGTGGAGCTAACATTTCACAGCCGTCGGCGAAACGTCGCGCTAACCTCCGGGGCTAGGATGCGTTGTCACATGTCAGGGATGGCTGCTTCCGTCTGGAACGTCATTCAGACTCTATCCTGCAAGACCTCACCGTAACTCAAGAGGGGCTGGAGCGCGAGCTGTGAACTTTCAGAGGCCCGCGCGTACAGAGGGGCGATGCGTTGTCGCGCTGCCATTTTGTCTCTGCTTTAATTGCTTCTGTGCCCTGCCCGTCTACACACGCCCGAGGGCACCTGGGCAGCATGGCGCTCCATATACCCTTCCTGTCGCGCCTCCACATCCGCGAGTACATCGCCCTGTTTCTCTCCATCTGCCTCATCGGCCTCGAGTCCTTCATTGCCGTCATCACGCTTGCCCTCCCTACGCCGATTATCAACTTCTGCTACCGCCTCACGCGCCGCCTGTTCAACCACCTCTCGTCGCCCTCGTCCAAGCGCTCGCGCCAGAAGAAGAAGGGCGTGTGGAGCTCCATCGCCAATGCCTCCGACTTTACCGAGCTCTGCGACCTCTACGGCTACTACTGCGAGGAACACATTGTGCAGACGGGCGATGGCTATCTCCTGGGTCTGCACCGGCTGGGCTGGCGACAGGGCGAGGAAAACGTGCGCGTCAACAGCGGAGACAGGGCCAAGGGCGTCAAGAAGAAGGTCGTCTACCTCCACCACGGTCTCATGATGAACAGCGAGGTCTGGGTCTGCTTGACCGACAAAGAGCGATGCTTGCCATTCGAGCTCGTCGAGCGCGGATACGACGTCTGGCTCGGCAACAACCGAGGGAACAAGTACTCCAAGAAGAGCGTCCACACGCCCCCTACCTCGAGCAGCTTCTGGAACTTCAGCATGGACCAGTTCGCCTTCCACGACATCCCTGACTCCATCGCCTACATCCTCGAGACTACGCACCAGCCCTCTCTGTCGTATATTGGCTTTTCGCAAGGAACCGCGCAGGCTTTCGCGACCTTGTCCATCCACCCCACACTGAACGAGAAAGTTGATGTCTTCATTGCGCTAGCCCCAGCCATGTCTCCCAAGGGTGTTGCGTCTGGCATTGTCGACGCCTTTGTCAAAGCCTCTCCGGATATTCTCTACTTGGCGTTCGGACGAAAGACCATTCTCCCGTCGGCAACCATGTGGCAATCCATCCTATATCCTCCCATCTTCGTCCGATTCATCGACACATCCCTGCGCTTCCTTTTCAACTGGTCCGCTGTCAACATCCTACCCGAGCAAAAGCTCGCAGCATACCCCCATCTTTACTCATACACGTCGACTAAGAGCGTGGTACACTGGTTCCAGATCATTCGGAATGGCACGTTCCAAATGTACGACGATGAAGCGCCGAATCCAATCACATCCAATCGATCCAAGTACTACAAGGTTGCCAAGTTCCCAACGAAGAACATCAAGACGCCCATCGTGCTTGTTTACGGCGGCTCGGACAGCTTAGTCGACATCAAGGTCATGCTCAAGGAGCTCCCAGCTCATACTATCGCCAAAGAAATCCCTCACTACGAGCACCTGGACTTCCTGTGGGCGGAATCGGTTCACACACTCGTCTTCCCGCACGTCTTTGAAGCGTTGGACAAATTCGCAGGCTCAGAAGCAGCAGCTCTAGAGAGTCAGAAGCAACGACGCTTACGATCGCCGGGCCGGTACCAAGGTCTCCTACCAGAGTCCAGCAAACTACCCGGGTTAGACGGCGACGAAGACGACGACGATGCGGGAGATGAGAGTGCGACAGCTCCGGTAGCGCTACGGACAAGAAAAGTTTCTCAACACTCGCGTGCGCCGAGCTCCATCGATGGCACGACAATAGCAGAAAGGCCATTGTCACTAGCCAGTCCCTTCCAAGCGTCTCAAACGCCACGACCTCCCACTCACCGAAGGACCCAAACCGAAGAGAAGCCCTCGCCTTCCCGCAACAGAATCATGTCACCACCACCCTCGCACAGGATATCAACCATATCCTCGCCACCCCCGTCAACAAACAGGATGTCAACCATATCCTTCAGCTCACCAGGTGCGTCAGTCGGCGACTCTCAAATGACAGAAAAAACCTCGACGTCTCGGCCCGAAGGATGGTGGTCCTCTGACGAAGTCGCTGGTACAGATCCGTCTCAAACTACCACACCCGCTAACCACACGCCCGCCAGGAGGTCCAGTTTCGACAGCCAGCAGAGCACGAAGAGTATGGCGGGCAAATTCGGAGCCAATGGTATCACTCTTGGGGCGGGCAAAGCCGTCAGCGGAGTCACCATCACACAAGGAGAAGGATTCGGCGAGGGGAGTGGGTCTCACAAGGATAAAAACGATCGGGAAAGATTACTGGAGGCGGATCGGAAACAGCGGAGGAACGTCTTGAAGAAGAGGCAGCCGTCTAGTGGTTGATCTGATCTGACGAAGTAACGATAGACTTTGCATAAGACTGTTACGATTATGTTGGTAGGCTGTAAATTGGAATCTAGCGTATCTTGTGGCTACTCCACGCCAGCACCATTGTCCTTTACAATATTTTACATGGTGTGACCATCTTCATACATGCGAGCAACGAAACAACGCATAAGACTGCCTGGAAGGATTCCATCTCACCACACCCTCCCCACATTCAGGCGCAATCCCGCTAGTATGATTGGTCACGGGACTCTGTTCCGCAATACGAGACGCATAGCCAAAACCTCATCTTGACTTCAATCTTACCTAAGCCCTGCATTCTCAATAAACGTATATTTGCGTAGCCTTCCTTAATCTACAGACTATGGTACCCGAGTCGTTGCTATCACCATCCATCACCATTCTCGCACTTCACCCGTGCCCGAGACTACCGACAACCATTTCTCCCCACGTTATATCGCCATAACAAGCATGGCGTGGATATGGCATGGCGCTATAGCCATGTATCAGACGCTAGCTCGCTTCTTGTCGTCTGGGCCCTCTGCTGGAAAGGTAAGGATGTTGTTGGCTTGTGGCATGTAGAATACTCATAGAAGATATTCAAGGAGAACTACGATCCCGCTTACAGAGCCTTTGTCTTCTACAAGACTATGTCGCCTAATGAGGTAAGTGATGTTGTGGCTCGCTGAGGAGTTAGCGAAACCCGCTGATCTAAAGTTGCGAACTTAGTCCGTGTCGAGTTTTGGAAGACCGTCTATGGAGAGTGTTGTGGATTGAAATTGGGAGTTTGTCGCGAAAGCTTTTGTCTTAATTGGGCATGCATCAAAACTTTGGGACCACACGGTGAGCTGGCTGCGAGGGAGGAATGGGGTTTCTATATATGCTACCCATGTTGGTGTATACTTCGTGAATTCGTTGACGCGTATTCAGATATCTATGTTCGCGGTAAAGCTGTTTGAACCTGCCATTACGCCACCAATCCATCCCCCTCCCCTCTCACTATTAGCCAGACGGCTGCCCGGAAGACCCTTGTTCATCCTGCTGCTCCGTGAGATCGCTCATTTGCATCTGTTGATGCATCTGTTGCTGCATTTGCTGTTGCATGAGTTGCTGCTGTGACATATTCATCTCAGAGGGATACAAGCCCAGGTTGCTCAAGGGCGCCGACTGCCACCACAGTTGCTGCATGTCGATAAGAGGGACGCCTTGATCAAAGCTTGTCATGAAGGGGTTTCCAAAAGCGAAAGACGTTGGTTGTTGAGCCGGCATAGGGTATGAAAGTAGCGGATCCATGAAGTGGGCCTCGGACAACGGTGGTGGGAAATTTGGTGGCAATTCTTGTGAGTAGCCAGCAGCACCTGTTGCATCCCATGAGGTTGACTGCGACGTGAACGTAGAAGGGCGGGCGGAGCGTGCAGGCTGTGCGGGTTGAGACGTCCACTCGGTATCGTCGGCAATTAGCTCCTTGACTTGCTCCCGAAGTGCCGGCGCGCATGTGTTGAGAATCTTGTAAACGACATCATGAGCCCGAGCAGCGACTGGGTCGTTGGCTTTCATGGCTCGAAGCCAGCGTATCATCTTCTTGATACAGCCCATGATGTCCTCTCTCTCATCCTTCAGGTGCTTCCCTTCGTAGGCCATTTCCAGTAGCAGCACGGCTAGTGATTGCATGACTGTTGTGAAGAACGTCAGTACTTGTCAGAATCTTTTTGTGCCATGATAGTCGTACCAAGATGAACCACGTCCCACCACGGTCCTTGTGAGTAGATGAAATGCGTGTCAGGCTTCTCGGGGAACAGCATCGTCATACTTCGAGCTGCGTCGACACATGTCTCCGCCGACTTACTGTTGAAGTTCATGGACTTCTCACTCTCCGTTGATATCCTTCGCTCGATCCGACAGAGACAAGGTCGGGTAATAAGGACCTTTGTACTCCAGTAGTAAATTCGGAGCAGAAAGCGTTCGCGATTAAGTTCAGGTCGTCGGTTCCAGTCACTTGGGCGGATATCCTCAGGTGGCAAGGCCTCCTTGACCCAGTCCTCCAATTCTTTGAGCAGCTCCGTGATCTTCGTCTGTACGTACTGTAGATATGACAGTCAGTAGAATGTCACGTACAAATTAAAGAATCGTTTTCCGGCAACTAAAAGATCGAAGTAAAAAGATGGAACACATACCTCCCAGGATTGGACTGCAGTCCGGGGTGAGTAGAGGCTGAAAAGAACCTTCTGAGAGATGATAGTCAATGTGACATACGTATGCAGATAGTGGCTTCCATCTGTATGCCGTTGGCCAGAGTCAGAGGCAGCACTACTTTTAGGAGTCCGAGATGTATTGTAGCTTGTTTTAATGCGAGACGGCTGTGGTGCTGCAGTTGCGTCTCGATCTGGAGATTCGGGTTCGGACTGTGGCAATGTTACAGTGCAATCCTCGTTTCCGATGACCGGAGGCCGACCAGTGATGGATGAAACGAGGCACTCGATTGAGTGCAAACACCACCAAGTCTTCACTAACGGCTCTCTCTTAGAGTCATTCATCGAATCGTCCTCGTTGCGCAAGTGTAGACCAAGTGCCAAGGCAAGTCTGACGGAGAGCCCGCTCATGATCCATGCTCTACTCACGTGCCCAATGACAAGGAAGTAAAATGCTAACGTTCCCGTCTAGTGTTCAAAGTGTTAGGTATATTCAGGACAAATGAGTGGAGATAGTCACTTACTGCTTGGACCCTGCCCAGACTGGGTGCTGCGAGGAACGATATGGTATCTCTCAGTCCCAAGAGTTGAACAGCTCGTGTCATATATACAAGGTGGTCTCTCTCATCGCCTCGCCACTCGGCACTAATGAGATGAGAGTACTTAGCGCCGATGGCGAAAAGCAGATTCATGGTGGCACGCCAAGGGGGAGGGATTGAGTACGGACGTCCGAATCTGAGAGATTGAATGTAGCGCCGGAATTGGTCCTCGAAGTTAGTAGGCATGAGTGGGAATGTACCGTGTACAGTTCCCATGTAGCAATCAAAGAGCTTCTCAGCAATATCCGGGCCAGGCATCTCGTCCGGGTCTACAGCGATGTCGACCTCAATGTCGTCGCCATCCAGGTAAAAAGTCGCATCCGTGATGTGTTGCATTGAGCCTGGTCTAGCGTTCTGTCTTCGTTCATGCAAAGCTTCGGATCGTTCGTCAATAGCCGCCGAGCTTGCGCCAGGAGGGCCGTATCGCTGCCCATGAGGATCTGAGTTGCCACGCTCTGCTTGACGCTGAACGCTTCGTAACCATTGGACCTCTGAGTTTTGGCCCATGTAGCCGGTCTCTCTCGACTCGCGGGTGCGCATCAAATCTTCGTCAAGGAAGTCGAGGTCCTCGTTGGATCCGACCGATGCAGTTACAAGAGCCTCTCCGTGATTGCCTTCATCGCCGTCCCCTGTCTCTGTTCTCGTCGTAGGTTGCTCGCGTGGCCTTTTCCCCAGAGTCCTGACAGATTGCAGAGAATCCAGGGAAACGAGATCATCTTCTACCTGCAAGACAGGCAAGGTTAGCAATGATCTTGTAACAGTCTCAGGAAAAGAAATCATCGGCGGAATACATACATCGTGTAACGTCTGTTTGATGGCCTTCTTATCTGACTCATCGACGCGGTCCTCGAGTTCTTTGAGAAGGTTGATGAGGTTCTTGTTTAACCTCATAGCCCTATAAAGTCAGTCTATAAGTCGAATATCGGGGGGTTTATCTGAGCATACTCTCCAAGACGATCTCGGCGTGCTGGATCGTACACGCAAACTAAGTTGTTGCGTTCACAGTTGGCGCAACGCGGATGATCACCGGAACACCTGACTTCTGGAGCGGGAATATCAGCATGAACAACTACGAGCGGAGGAATGCGGCTGTTTACTTCGTTTGCGGCACGTTTTGCATGCCCTTGCACTAATTAAAGAAGCGGGTTAGTTCGTAATGTGTTAGTGTAGGGCTAGAGTCACTGACACTCTTTCCTCTTTCTCGTATCTCTCTGGATTCTCGTTACCCTGATGGGGCGGCGGCGGCGCCTTTGAGATCGCGATCTTCCTACCCTGTCCATCACTGGACTGCCCAAGCGGAACTCGCTGCATAGCACAGATCGACGGTGATTGGAAATCAGTACAGGATCGCACTGCCAGTACAGATGCAGCTCGCGCATGAATTTGCTTCCAGGGAAGCGAATTGAGTCACGTGTTGGGTTACGGGCAAGGTTTCCGTAGGCCTGGTCGTTCTGGGAGGAGTGAGGGGAAAACGGGGTCTGCCAGGACGGCCTGAGGCGCGAAGGAGGGTGGTGACCCACGGTAAAGGAAGAGGTACGGGGTTGTGTGGCTTGATGTCACAAATCAAGGCGATAGGAAGGCACGCATATGCGAATTGTAACGAATAGTTGTCTGATGGTCGTGATAGTGGTGGTGCTGGGGAGGAACGCGCCCTTCAGAGGGTTGATAGGCGGTTGTTCACCCACCAATCATGGCCCTCTATGTTAGTCCACTGTCCGAAAAAAGTGTTGTGTTGTGGCTTCAAGTTGAGTGGATATAGTCGGATGCGTTTAGCAGTGGCCCATGATACCTACAGGCCTGCGGCAAATCTTGAACAGGTTTCGCCTCGTCGGGATCGGGATCGAAGGCAGGGCGGCGACTCCCCGCGGAAGTTGCCTGCCAGACCGCATGGCATCCCCAGCTGTCAAGTCCTTGCAGCACGGAAAGAACAAGAAGTAAGAAAATCTATAGCATACACGAGGCTAGAGGAGAATGGCGAACGCCTTTGGGTCGTCGTGCTATTTGAACACACCTAGGAAGCCAACACGCCGTTGAGCCGTACGCGCGATGCAGGTCGCGAACGTCATTCCTAGCAGGGGAGGGGCTCCTACCTCGCTTCTATGCTGTTGAGTGTTCAGATAAACCACTTGCACACATTGAGGCAGCAATGTAAATAGCGGATACTCACATACTTTTGGTTGATGCTGTGTCTCCAGCGATGGCTCCTCATATCTTTTGGTTAGCTCCCAGGCGTCACTTATCGTAACACGAGCGGATTGATCTTCTACGTGGATGCAAAGTAACGGATGTGTACGGTTGTGTTTCCGCGAACATGCTAAACCCGCCAGCCCATAGTCGTACAGAGCAGCACGTGTTTCGTCCCGAGGCAACTCCGTCTTCACGAGTTTGGGAGATGCATCTGATCCGCACACACTGCAGCATTTTACTCACAAGTTTACTCTGAAAACAATTGTCTGACATAATTTGACTGCTGGCGCTGACAAGGGACATCGGGTTCGGCCCAAGGGTCCTGGGGAATTGTGGAATGTGGGTCGCGCTATTCTGAGCCTGGAAGCTTCTGCTAGCTTGCTGTTTTCCGTTAGCATGTTATGGAACTTCCCGATATCGCATCCCCCTGTGGCAACTTCAGGCAGCGTCGTCAGTACATACATTATTTATCCTCTTTTCAGTTGAAACTTCTCTTAGTGTTCTGAATGCCTGCAAGAACCAACGCATGTGAAACCTGCCGCAAGAAACGCATCAAATGCGATGCGACAGTTCCCAAATGTCTCATGTGCATTCGCACCGGTCACGACTGCCCCGGACTATCGGATGGTCCCATCTTCGTAGACATGACGAACATCGCTAAACACGGAATGAGAAAGCGCAAGTCAAGACTAACAAGCAAGAGCGCGGAAACGTCTACGCTGGCTGACCAAGTGTTGTCGTATCAGATTTCGCAAAGAGCAGTGGTAACCGAAGCATTTTATGCTCACTTTATGGCTCACTTCACGTCCGAGGGCGAGAGCAAAGACATTCGGAATCAACGTACCTGGCTGCACAGCCTGCCTGTTCTGATAACAGATGGCACGAATGACGCACTGACACTGGCTGCACAGGCTACGGCATCTGCCTACTGCGCTGTCGAAAGCGGGAATATGGCACTTACACAATACTCGTGGAAGATGTACGGAGAAGCTCTACGGGCGCACAGTCGATTTGTCTCCCGTCCACATACCAAGCAAGAAGTCACGGTACATATGGTGTCTACGAGCGTTCTGTTCAGTTTATTTGAAGCTATGCAATCTACCAACGCCGCAGCCTATTGTTCTCACGTTTTCGGAGCTGTTCGGATGCTTGAATTGACTACACCAAAACAATGCTCACAAGGGGCGTTGTGTCAGATCTTCTGTAAGTTTCCTCATGCGATAAAGCCTAGCTGTATTTGCTGTGGTCGTCATTGTATTGTTCGTGGAGGAGAAGATGATGTACCCTTTCAGACTGTATCCCACACCCTGTCTGAAACTCAAGAGGGCAGTCTCTTTCGTACGGGAGAAACACGTAACGCGCGCTAACACTGTACTTCTTTTGCAGATCATCTCCGGACTCAATTGACATTCATCAATCTGACCGGAAATAGCAAAAGGATACCTTTCCAAATACAAGGCATTTTGTACGGGCCATTGAAATACGTTGAGTTACCTCGGTTTCAGACGCTTATGGGCTATGTATCCGACCTGGTGGACGTCTATGTCGCGCGGAAGACCGGCGCATCGCGACCAGAATTTGGCCTCGATGCTTACACCGTGCTTGGGAGCAATATTGAGGCGCTTTGGCTTGACTATATGAACGATGCAGTGGATACGGATAAGTTGCTGTTCTGGGAGGACACTTCGACCGAAACTCGGCACTTTCGCGACGCCTTCACTGCTCTCGTCGTGGCATACTTCAGCGTTGCTCGCATCCTTCTCAGCCTCATTACGCCACGACTTCCAGATGGCTTTCCGACCCTATCCGATGATTACACATCTATACTGCTGGCCTCGCAGTACTTGCAGACTCATACAGTTGGGTGCGCATACATGCGCATGGCCACGCCTCTGCTGCTAGTTGCACTGCATTCCCCTGAACCTAGCCAGCGCAATCAAGCTATCGCTTACTTCGAAGGTTGGACGCAAAGGTCCATGTCGGGCGTTAGCACACTTGCACTAGAGACGATACGTCGAAACCACGTCTATGAGCGTGACCGGACGCGCGAACAGTGGCAAGAGTCAGCGTTAACCAATACCTAGATGCAGCTCTTCAGCCACAAGTACCAGTGATCACGATGCGAGAGATGTGTTGTCGTCGGACAAAAGCACCAAGCCGCTACCCGAACTGCCGGAATAAACCCGTCAGCGCTAAATACGGCTAGCTCGTGGATACCCCTCTCGCGATCCCCTTAGTAAACCCCGATTCTCGACACGAATTCCTCTTTTCGAAGCGCATGGGCCAAGCCCCTCAGCTGTGTACATGCAACGATGTACAGCGAAGAACCCGATCTCGAGACGAACTCTTCCAGCACGAAACCCACACTTTGCTCGAACTTGCTTATTCGCGACACCGATCAATGCCAGTATATGGCATGATTTGCAATATGCGAGGCAGGAGGCAGGGTCTAGAAGAGACGATGCGGCTTTGATAATCAATAGATCGGGTACCGTCGCCGTGTGTAGAGACACGGAAGGAAGAGCGAGCACGTCGCTATTTGGCTGTAATTTGTTCGAGCGTGCGGCAGTTGGCTCACCTTCGCCTCGGATTATGGTCAGGAGGAGAACAAAATCGGGGGGAAATTGATTTGAGCAGACTTCCAGTCGGATTCGCTTTTCTTGACTCAAACTCCAGTGCCAAGGCTGCGCGTTGGTTGTCAGGCGAACTTCACAGGCTACTATAGAGGCTTGTAGACAGCAGCTTACATCCATGATGATGTTTTGTTTCCATTGTGCATCCAGTGGGCAGGTGCCGTACGCCCCATTTTGACAAGTCGATCACGTTGCTGCTACCAGAGAAGCTGCCCCAGCCCTCGTATCAATCGTTGAAATGAGTATATGAGAGCAAGTGGGTATCATCAAGGAGTCGTTCAAATCTACTATAGCTCTCTACCAATACCCAAAAGGTTGAGAATCAAGCTTTCTTCTTGCTGCTTTGTCCAAGGTCAAGATGTAGTAAAAGCGCCTTTTCAACCAGACTGGCAAACTCGCGGTACATTACACTGCACAAAACACAGATTGGAGTAGAGTTACGGACTTCAGGAAATAAAGACAGAAGAATCATAGCTGACTAGTCCTACGAACACGTTCCCAGTCCAGTCGCCATAATCGCACACATGAAAATCGTGAATTGACACAAAACAAGCGCACCCTCCTCTTGCGTAAAAGACTCATACAGTTCCATAGTACACTTCCTTCATCGACTTGCATAATGCTTGTGCTGATACCCATATTAAGCCTTCTGCATACCTTCGACAAACTCAAGCGCCGCTTCTCTATCAACAACATCGATGCTACTCGTCTTGTTCGTGTAGGTAACACCATAGCATCGATCCGCCACGTGTACCATCTCAGGCCTGAAAGTGGTGCAGATGAACTGACCACCTCCATCCGCGTTCTTTCCACCATGACCACTCAATCGCTCCAGCATCTGCGCAACAGCAGTTCGATACTGCGCGTCGAGATTGGCATCGATTTCGTCAAAGAGGTAGAAGGGCGCGGGATCGCACTTTTGGATAGCAAAGATGAGGGCGAGCGCGCAGAGCGACTTTTGGCCTCCAGAGAGCTGACCGATCTTTTGCTGCTCGTCGTGCTTGCTGTTGAAGGATACAGCGATGCTCACACCTGTGTACTCTTCGACCTTGCTCTTCTTCCCCTGGGTCTCTTGTTCCTCCATATCCTCGTCGTCAGAGATGTCTCCACGTGCGTCACGGTCCGATTTGCGGTTGATGATGAGGCGACCGCGGCCGATGGGAACAAGTTGCTGGAAAACTTCGCCGAAAGCTGCGGCGACTTGCTTGAAGGTACGGGCGATGGCCTCATCTTTGCGCTGGTCTAGCACATCGATGAGATTCTCGATGGATTTGCGTGATGTGTCCAGTTCGGCGCGGCGTTCTGTTAGGGTCCGTCGCTGGCGCGTAAAGTTCTCGTAATGTTCGAATGCTTTCTTGTTGACGTGGGCGAAGCTCTTGAGCGCTTGGTTGGCCTTGGTGAGTTCTTTGGTAACCTTGTGGTAATGTCAGCTGTGTGCAGGTTTGAAGAGGCGAAAGTGAAGCTTACCTTTGTCGTGTCCCATCGAGTGTATTTCCGATTGACATCTTCAGGAAGGGTACCCAGATCACGGATATCCCGCTTAACTTCCGCTAGTCGGTCTGTGTAACGACTACGATCGGAGTCCTTCTTGGACATGGCCTGCTCTTGCCTAGCCATAGCCTTTGCCAATTGCCTATTGCTAGATTCCTTTTCGTTTCTTGAGTTCTCCAGCTCGCTCAACTGGGCCCGGATGTCTTCAATCTGGGCGTCGATTTCTTGGATCTGTTGGTCGAGGTCCGCGATGGTTTGATTGACAGCATCTAGAGCTCGTTCACATTCTCGTAAACGCGTCGACTGGCCCGTAGACCCCCCTGCGCCGCCCTGTTGTGATAGGATGTTATCAAGCTCTGGCTGGAGATTTTCCGTAAGATCGAGCTCAGCCTCGTCCTTTTGGGATTCTAGCATGGCGCGCTCTTCCTTGGCTCGTGCGAATTGCCGCTTCAAGTCTTGTACAGTGCTTCGAAGTGTGATCAACATTTGCTCCTCATCGTTAGACAGCGCTTTCTCAAACTTGGAAGCAATCTCAGCCTCCCAGTCACTCTGTTGTGCGCCGAGCTGATTGATTGTTGACTGAAGTGCTGAAGCGGTCATCCTCTTTCTAGCAAGGCTGTCCTGTATGTCTCGAAGGGTTCTTTGCTTCATTCGTACTTCTTCCCGCATAGGCGCATAGCTGTTTTCGCCCTTGTCCTTCTCGTATTCCCGCCGTCGAACCTCGCTGAGTGCCGCAGTGAGCTGTTGACGCTTTTGCTCAAGTTCGGTGGCAATATCTCGCTTCCGCTGCTGCAGCTCATCATATTGTGTGCGGATCTCGGCCAATGTTTGGTAAGCCCGAATCTTTGACTTGGACGGGTCGTGGTAACCTCCTCGGTATTGACCCTTGCGCGAAGCGTTATCTCCGTCAAGAGTGTACGCACGAACGTTGTATTGCTTTGCGTTCTTCTTGCACGCAGTCAAGTCAGGGCAGACAACGATCTTGCCGAACACATGTCTGAATGCATCCTCGAATCTTTCATCGTACCTCAACTTTGGCAAAAGTGGCTGCATGTCCCCTGTCGCAGGAAGGTTCATGTCATGAGCCCGGATGCGATTAAGGGGAATAAAAGTAATACGTCCGCCCTTGTCTTTGATGAGCCGATCAATCAGCTTACTGGAGACTTCATCGTTATCCACGACAACGTTAAAGAGCGCACCCTCAGCTGCTGCTTCGGTCACGGCTCTGTAGTCGTTGTTGACATCGAGTAGGTCTGCAATGGTACCATGCACCCCCTCTAGCCCCCCCTCTTTTTGGTATCTACGGAGAGACTCCAGACCACGACTAGTGCCATGATCAAGCAGTCGAGAGAACGTGCTTTCTGCTTTTCGAAGCTCGGCTTGCGAGTTTGTAAGTTGAGTATTGACCCTGTTTTCTTCTCGGTAGAGGTTCGTCTGCTCGTCGTGTACCGCTTTGTAGGCATCCTTTGCTTGCTCGACTTTGGCTGAAAGGTTGACACTAGCGTCTCCTTCGCTCTCAATGGTTGATCGTAGTTCAGCGATCTCGGTTTCAAGACGCTCAACGTCGCTCTCCAGTTGAGTAATCTCTTCATTAGTCTGCATTAGAACAGCCTTGCGACGGCTAAGGTCAGCATTGCACTCTTCGATTTGAGCGCGCAATGCATCGTCTCGTTGTCGTTTGGTTGTAAAGAAAGCTGTCCGACCCTGCTTCTCCTCGAGACGCTTCTGTTGGCCTTCAGCTTCTAGCAACTGTGACCTGACGGCTTCTTCCTCTTCTTTCTTTGCGTTGTATTGGGGTATCAGCTTCTTGAGTTCGGTCTCTCGTGCGCGTATCTGTTGTTGGAGCGACTTCGTTTGTGTATCCCGCGACTTCTTCGTTCGTTGGGCGGCCGACTGGTTATCCTGCAACGATTTGAGCTCGAGCTCGATCTTGGCCTTCTCCAGTGTCGCTGACTTGCGTTCTTGTTCAGACTGCACGCGATCTTCCCGCAGAACGTCCAAGTCGCCTCTTCGCCTGTTGATATCCATGTCGATTTGCGCGATGTCGGCCTCGGTCTGTACAAATGCTGCCTCGTCGGCCTCCTTCATCTCACGACCCTGGTTCTCCATATGGTCGATCTTCTCAATCAAGGCTTCTAGGTCAGCCTCCTCCCGGGACTTCAAAATGTACATCAACGACCGGCGCTCCTTGTCGTTCCGGCTCCACGCTTCCAATTCCTCCTTCTCGCCCTCGAGTTCGTTTAGACGCCCGTTGATGGAGTCGATTACACCATCGACAGCTCCGCATTTGTTTTCGGTCTCGGACAGAAGCTTGAGACTGTTGGCGCGTCGCTCTTCGTAGACGTTGGAGCCGGAGATCTCTTTCAGCAGCTTCAAGCGCTCAGAGTCTTTCATGTTGGTAAGCGCGGTGACACGACCTTGCGGGACGATGTAGTAGGGGTTCGATCGCGAGAAGCCAGCGGATTCGAGGATCTGCATGACTTCGGATTTGGTAGCGTTCTTGCGGTTGACTGAATACTCGTCCTTCTTTGCGCCGATGGTACGGCGGAGAAAGAACTCGGGTTTGCCAGTCTGGAAGCGGTCTTCGGTGTTGTCGAAGCATACCTCGACATATGCTGACATGACTGCTGAGCCGGATCCTTCGTGTAGCAGCGCCTGACGCTCTTCACGACCCAAGTTGTGGTAATCGTCGCCTAGCACAAAGCGCACGGCGGCGAAGAAGTTACTCTTTCCCGATCCATTACGACCAACGACGACGTTGCAATTGGGCGAGAAAGGCTCGATTTGCATCTGCTCCTTGTAGCTCTTGAAGCCCTGAATCGTGATCTGCTTGATGTACCCCATGGCGGCGGTTGGGCGCAATCGCGATGCGCGAGAGGTCGGACTGAGTGATGTATACGGACGCGCGTTCGACGTTTATGCGATCGTGATGGCGTTTTTCAGGACATAGCGGGGCCGTGGTTGTGGTCGTGGGCGAGCGTGTTTCCCACTGTTGCGCCGACGACGCGATGCGCGTCGCGCTTTCCCGCCAAGACACGCTATCCCAATTGCATCGGCCAGCAGCCACGTGACATGATCGTGGAAATGTCGTCGAAAGATGTGTATTCGTCTACCTATCGATACGTCCTTATGCTAAGCGTCAGATTCGGAAAGAGAGAGTGAAATAGGATGAATTGAGACATGACCCGGCCCTGAACGGACAGGAGAACGTGCTGGACTCTCTACCCGAGCGGTCTCATTGCCTTGGTTCTATTGACACCGCGATGCTTCAGGCATCGCCAATCGTTTGGCATCGTATTTCCTTATGCTGCATTACCTCACCGAGTTACCTTCATCGACCTAGCCTGCCTTCGATGCCCGAACGACATGTACCTTCCGAACAGATTACGCGTGGGCAACGACGCAGGTAAACACGGTGGTCGCATCTTAATTATGGAATCAATTTCTCGAATATCTCTTCTCAAAGAATCGCTGTCGTTAGTAATAGTGCGAGTCCAAAAGTGGTATACGTCTATGACATATGAACGTCGAAGTTCCCGGGTGAGGTTGTAATGATGAACACTAGCCTGCATACTCAAATATTGAGGTCGGCATAGGCTGGAATAGGCGCAGTAGTAGTAGTAATGATTACCAACGAACGCTGTTCTCAGGGTGCAACACGATTTCGAGTAGCTGTTAGGCGCGTCAAGCACGTCAGACCGAAAGTTCTACGTTGTATGGAGGCCTCGTGGGGTGTCACAAGGTGACAGAGGTCTCCCGGCAGATAGCGCATCATTACAGCGTGCGACGGTGATCGCCACCTTGGCTTTTCGTTGGGCATTGAGTGAGTAACGATTTGAGTAACCGTTTAATGCGGCTTTCAGCTTGCTACAGTTCCCGCGATTTTTGAGTTTACAAGCGATGTTGGGGTGGATCAGATAGAGGCGATGTTCACCGCAACGAATGGGATCACGCAGTTTGGCTATCATCGTGAAGGACCTGGGTTGTTGAAGAGGCTATCATCATGAAGGATCTGGGTTGTTGAAGAAGAGCTTCCTATAGGTTGCGGTGCAGTTCAACGAGAGAATCTAGGCAAGACGTGAGCTCACTGTGAGCAAGCGGCGTCAAGATGCATGCGAGTGAGAATGGGAGGATAGTGAAGGAAGCGGAAATTAATTGTGATTGGCACTTGGCGCTAACGTGTGATGATGCAAGGTCTGCAAGCGTGCTAGGTCAGGGCGGGGTCTGATCGGATTTCAAAGCAAAAAGATGGGATTTCTCAATTTTCCCATGTTGGGCAGCCAACTTTCCGATGCGCCACTCCAACCCTGTAATACCGGGCGGCGAAACTCGTCTGGGCCAACATGCTTGCACTTTGTGATCGACAGAATACATGAGATATGGAGCATCGTGGCCTACCGTTATCGTGCGCTACGGTCTGTGTTGGTTCTAGGTGTCTGCCGCAGCGCCTTGGTATCTACTAGCACTCTTGCGGGAGCATGAGCGTTGGAGGCGGCAATGGTGACGGCTGCATTTTGGCACAGATGAACAACGGCAGATGTACAAGCAGTACTCGGAGTCAGCTATCGTCGAGTGTAGATGTGATGGAGCAGGATGCAGAGCCGTCGGTGATTGGGTGGGATCATGTTTCCAGGTGATTGCCGTGAACGGTCCCATGTGGAGCTATAGCGTGACGGTTGGCCCAGCTCTCAGCCCGGACGTGTTCCGCGGAGCGAGCCGTTACAACGTCATAGGCCTCGCTCCACTCTCGCATGGCGGAGACCGCTCGGAGTAGCGCAAACGAGGTTCGCAGCCAATCCAAGGCGGCGAAAGCTGTCTACCATTGTGTCGAGCTAGGTGCCTGCTCAGTAGCTTGGGCTGAGAAAACTGGGATGGCTAAACAAGTGGACTGTCCCGTTTTGGTCATGGCGGAACTGCAAAAGCGCATGTTGTAAAGACGCAAATTCGGACGGGCTCCAGTAGTGGCAGCAGCTGGCATGGCGCGGCAGGCCATCGCGATTGAGCATAACAGACGCTAGAGGCCGAGATTCTCGAGCTTGGTGTGGGCTGGGTAGCGATTGCCTCTTCATCGTCGATCGGGAAGGCGCACTACGTAACGCACCGCAGAACCCACCAATCGCACGGTCCCAAGGCCTGCCCCTGCTCGTTTGAATCGCTTTCCTCAGTTCCGCATGCTGCCAAAGCCCCCATTGTTTGAAATCCCATGCCAGGCGATCTTTGCTCCCGCGGCTCTCTTCCTTCTTCCCTCACAACTGCCCTGGCCCGCTGCTTCTTGCCTTGATCACATAAGCTCTGTCGGACCTTTGCTCCGCCCTGCATCCCCCAGCTCCCTCCTGCCCATATAAGGAACCTCCCGCCTCAGGCCTGCGCACCATACCTTCCGTGCCCCCACCACACCAACAACAAACAACGTCGTCCACCATGACAGCAATCCAACAGCAACCACAGTTTGAGTGGGCTGGCGACGCTTTCACAGCCATGAACAGCCTCAATGGCCCCTCCCAGCAGGACAAGTGGGCAAACGCCTTCAGCAATCCCACCTCAATGCCTCCCCAGCAAGCCTTCTCCATTCCACCCTCGCTGCTTACACATGCCACCATGGAGCGCTACGGCCAAGTCACCCCGCCTGAGGAGCCCTCGCCAGCACACGCCCCTCGGGACGCTCGGAACGAGCGCGAGGCGTCCATTCCTGTCGAGCAACTCCGCAACGAGACTGTCTTTTGGCCCAAGCAGGAAGCCTCTCCTCAGATGCCGCCTGCAAAGCGACGACGCACCAGCCGCCAGGACTCGGCCAATCAAGACGCGGTTGCCGGCTCTCTGCCTAGCGTCCCCGTTGTGCAACAACAGGATAACGCCGACGGCAACCCTCAGCCGCCGAAGCGCAAGCGGGGCAGGCCCAAGTCGCAGCCACAGATGGTCGAGGCCTACACTGCAGACGGCTACCCTTTCCAAGTGTCGTCCGCTCGCCAGACGCACCTCGAGAAGAACCGTGTAGCTGCCCACAAGTGCAGGCAGCGCAAGAAGGAGTACATCGGCAGCCTCGAGGGACGCGCTCGCGAATTCTCCGCAAAGAACAAGATGCTCAAGGAGAATGTTGCGCTTTTACGCGAAGAAGTCCTCGACCTGAAGAACGAAGTTCTACGCCACGCCGGCTGCGGCTTCTGGGCTGTCGACGAGTACCTAGCGCGGTGCGCCGGCGGCCTTCTCGGCATGGACGCCCCTGCACCTGGTATGCCTGGCCACCACGCAACACCACGGCATAGCCACAGCAACCAGAGCCCCCATATGCAGAACTCCAATATGCAGAGCCCTGGATTTTCCAACCAACACGCACGACAGCAGAGCATGGTTTCCATGAGCTCCGCCGATGTCGACGATTTCCATGGGCTCGAGCTCCTCAAGGACTTTACCGACGAAGACATGGACGACATGGAGGCTTAGGAAGCCAACTTGCACACTCTCGCCACCAAGGCTTTCCAGTATTGATGCATTTGACATCGCTCTGCCTTGACCTTTGATATGCAATGTGGGCTGCTGGCTTGTCACTGTTCTTCACTTCTTCCAACGATTTCACGATACCCCTGGGCTTTGCCTTTCTCTGGGCAACCAAAAGCTTCTTTTCTTTTTCTACATTGCTACAATGACCAGCTTGCCTGATATTGCCTGCTGCAGTGGCCACGATTTCGACGACATGGCGTTTGAGCGGTTGATGGGATTGGTGTCCCATCGCGTGCGAGTGTACTGCCTAGATTCTACAAAGTATAAAAACGGAAAGGCGATTACTGCATATCTTCTTCAAGTAGTCACTTCGATATGAATGAGTATATTCAGCAACACAATGACCTCTCCCCAGTGATCCTCCGTACTCTCATTCCGTTCAGCTCAATCGATCCAGGTTTCGATAACGCGGACCCTGCTACTCCACCGACGTCTTTGGGATCACATCTCGCTTACCGACTTCGTCTAGCAATCCCCACATCCTGTCACACGTCAAGTCAGCCCCAGACGGGTATCACACAGCATGCGATACTCTCATTGGCTCACGGAAAGAATGCCCGGATTGAAGCTATCTTGGTCCCGAGGTATAGGACAACTGTTTAACGCCCGCGGAATTCAACGGTTCGCATCCCAACATAGCTTTCCTGCCGGCCATGACAATTGATACGATTAGCCTGCCACCTGACAATTCGGCCCTTCTCAACGGCGCGGTCTTCCGCGCCGTAGGACTGTCCAGAAACAGACATACAAGCAGCTAGCCTAGCAATGATGCGCTTCCAGTTACCCATTGCAGGTACGCGGTGGGTCAACTCGCTACTCTGGCCCCATCAGTGACGTTCGAAGCCGAGCAGCGCGCGCGAAATTTCTACCCCTAGAAACAGGCAACCGTGGCATCACGGGATTCGCACTCATAGTTCAGCTGCCTTCGCTCTCCCATGGAACACACACTGAACATTACCACTCGAAACCCCAACAGACACCTGGTCGAAGCCGAGCACGCTAGATCTTCAGCTCGCGTAGAGTTTTGATGGTTTACCACATCTGGGATGCTACGATGTGCTGAGCTATGAGTCGTATGTCATACTCGCCAGGGAATAAGACCCACTGTTGCAGATGTCGTTCAGAGCAGAGTACCTGAGTGGGATACGACAGGTGTGTGCAGAGATAGGGAAGTCTGTATGCCTTCGTACGCGTATCCGCAGTAGCATTCCCGGAAATTGCCTACGTAATTTTACATGGCAGGAATGATTATGCATATTATGAGCAGCATGACGAAGCTCCAACATTCTTCCTTCGCGAGCTTCACAAGTTTTCTGTACCTTCATTAGCTACGGACGAGTTTGCCTATCGCGTAGCATACGAAACCCTGTTCATGCGAGGTGAAGATCCGGGTTCCTCCATCCTCTCTCCCCATGGTTAGCGTACTCAGAATTCCGCATCTTTCACCCTTGACACCGTCGTCTCCAGCTGACGACGGGGTCCCGTTATTGCGTCATATCAGCCGATTCTACCGCGCCTAAGTTGCATTGCTGCTTCCCGTTCCTAGGGATCCGAGTCTTGGCCAACAAAGGGAGTAGTAGACTGACGGAAGATTTTGCCGCGAAGACGCCTCGCTTGGTTAGTATACGTGAGGGATTGTGAAGTAATGGGACGGGACAGGATGCTGCAGATGAGCGAATCGAAGTAGATTCCTCCTCCGATCATTTCTTGGGAGGCAGGGAATGTGAACCTGTGTGGTAGAAGGATATCGCAAGCCTCATTGCGAAGCCATTACTTGACGTCTCTTGACGTCTCCGCGACCCCGCACGACGACGAAGACGAAATTCTCTGCTCGACAGTGACGACCTTGCATTGACTACCCCTTGTCAGAGTTCAATAAGCATGTCTGTCACTATACATGTGTACGCGAAGTCCGTCGATCCTCTACAAAAGGCAACCCATCTCCCATTGGCCAGGGAGCACTTTTCCGGCGCGACCTCGGACAGGCCGTCCAGGGCCTCCACTATCCCACGAGGCATGCAGCTTGCAGGCAAGAAATCTCAATTCGGTTCTTCTTACGTATATTCGCCTCCGCAACAGGAATCTCGCATGGAAGTATCTCGGTAGATAGCAGATGAAGATGAGCATCCGTAACCCGCAGGTGGATACATCGAGTGAGTGGAGATACAAACGTCATAAGGCTGAAGGGACCCCACACAACACCAGATTCTTCTCTGCCTCCAAGCAAGGAAGGGGAGGCGACTTTCACCGTTGAATGCCAATCTCACAGTTCTCTGGAGAAAGCGCTAACGGGCTGCGCGGTGGCGAAACGGTCGGTACGTGGTTACTTGTTCTGGAAGGGAACGTTGGAACGATTCGAAGCGGGCTCTTGGGCCGTGGGCCATAGGATCATGGTTGATATCGCGCTTGGGTGCTGTACCCGCACTTTGTGAATTGCTGGGATAAGTTCTTTTACTGTTGTAAATGGTAGATCTACTGTACATCAAGTGCTTTCATGTAGACTCGTCTGGGCAGTGCAAAGTTGCATTCGTTGCGCAAGCAGTGCGATCCTGACAAAGTGCTAGTTTGTCCATGTTGGTATCAGAACGGGCTGGAATAGACGCAGTAGTAGTAGTAGTCCATGTTAGTACCTAGGTATCTTTGACATCCCTCTACGTTTCGATTCAACACACGACATGGAAACTACACTGCCACGCTCGTACCAGATCCAGACACTGGCTACACAAAAAGGCTGGGCTCATGCTTCAGAGCAGGCTGATTCCACCCAACTCCTCTCTCTGCTCTGTTTCTCCGCGCACACACACGCTCTTGTACTGCATATACAGTAGCGTACATTCCATCTAGACCACGACCGCCAGCACTCTAGCCGGCGTCCAATAGCTCCTACCAGAGAAAAGCAAGTGCGCGTGAAGCAAAAACGTCCACATGGAGCAACTTGTTGGCAAAGTGTTGATGGCAGTGGAGACTTTGCCCGGTGCGATACAGACGTGTCCGTGAGAATGGCGGTCATGGCTAGCGGGTCCGGGGGTGTAGTGGTACCTGTTTGACTCGTTTCGTAAGATTCTGTGCTGTAGAAGGTGACGCTGGCGTCCACATAGATGGGCATGATTGAATGAGATGTCGTTCGTACGGGATGGTTGCTTTCGTGACATGTATAGAATCTACTGGGTCAAAGGCGTCTTGAAAACTAGCGCGACATGGTCGTCACCCGCCGTGACGACTGTCTCGCCATCTCCTTGTACAAAGGCCATGATACCTCCTCCTTCACCACCTCCCCGGTGTCCCTTCCACTCGCCTACAAGGCCCTTTCCAGCCGCAGCTGTTCCACCTCGTGCATCCCATCGCTTCAAAACACCGTCGTATCCCACACTGGTCAACAGCCAACCTCCGGGGCCTTCCTTGGCGACGAAGTCGAGCTTAACGACAGCTTGTGGTGACTCGTCATCGGCGTGTGCGTCTTCTATCCGCCTTCGGACGGCGAAGCGGTGTGCGGTGTCGAAGAGGGTGATGGAGCCGTCGACGTTACCGGCAGCCATGAGAGTGAGTGGTGCGGAGGAGAAGCTCATGCACTCGACGTTGTCGCTTCCAGCTTGCAGACTTGCCAAGATCTGTCCGGCTTGACCAGCTGACGAAGCACCGCCTTTGGCGCCAGCCTGCTTGCCTCCTCCAGCTTTGTTCTTTGCGCCTCCGCCGCTCGATGATGTAGACGCTTGCGCGGGCGCAGCGAGAGAAAGACGGGGGAGTCCGACGATGCGGATTTGGCCTTCGGGGCCACCGACTGCGACGAAAGCGCCCGATGGCGGGATGCCGACTGAGTATAGTCCGCCCTCAACGCGGAAGCGCTCGTCCAGACCTGTCAGGCCTACCACGGCCTGCGAATCGGTAGTCGCGGTGAGACCTTGCGATGCGGCATCGCCGAATACATCCCACACGTATAGACTCGAGTCTTCGGAGATGGTAGCGAGGAGCGAGCCGTCGGGCGACCATGTGCCGGCAGTGCAGGTCTCGGTGTGGAGGTAGTATGCTTGTAGGACCTGTAGCTCGTTGTTCTTCTCTGTGTTGATCTGGTACACCCACACTGAACCGTCGTTGGCGCCGAGCGCGACGACGTTGGGATGGTCGGGCGACGGGTTGGGGATGATCCAGTTGATCTCCTCGACCTCTTGTGCCTCTGCCAGGTATTTCCACTTCTTGCCGTCAGGGACGCCCTGCCATACGCGCAGCTTTCCGTCCAAGCCAGCTGTCGCGACGAATTGTCCCTTTGGCTGGGTGAATGTAATCGCGTTGACCGAGTCCTTGTGTCCGTCTAGTGTGAAGATGCTCTTCAGGCCCTCGCGCTCGGTGGGCTGTCCGTCGCTGCTTGGTTGCGCCGCCGCCGCCGCAGACGCGTCGATGATGTAGCCGACATCGTCGCCGCCTCCTGTCGCGATGATCTCGTGGTGTACGGGGTGTTGCGCTATGCAGAAGATGCTGTCCTTGTGCTCGTCAAAATGCGCGACCGAGTCGTTTTGGAGGTTGATCTCCATCTCCATCTCTTGGCGACCCTCGTCACCCTCGTCGTCTGAGTCCATGGGCACGTCGCCATCGTCCTCTACGATCTCCTCCGCCTCCTCGGCGTCTAGTGTGTTGTCCACATCATGTACGTCGATGTCGTCCTCGTCATGCTGGGGCTGGTTGGGCGTCGGGTTCGTGATGGCCATCTTGTTGGCTTTTTGACTCGATTTTTAAAATTTGTGAGAGATCTGGGTACAGGAAAGCGCGCACTGCTGTTTGCGCGAAGTTATATGACGGAGCGCAGTTCGTTGCTTAGAAATGTAAAATTGCACCTTCTTCGAGTAACTTTTCTGATCCAAGACCCTGTCGGAGGGGCACAAACGCCGACCCCACCACGCACTCACACGTCATTTGTCATCCATGTCTTTCGTGGTACCTAGGTACATTGAAAATCATAATCGCCTCCAAGCAGATTGATACATATGCGAGAGCTGTTCTGTGTGTGTCATGAACAACGTCGCCCTTGCACTCCATCATTGACCAGACCCTTCCTCTTCCAAAATTGAGCAGCTACTCCATACGGACAGACAAATCATCGACAGTTTCCTCTCCAAGCCTTTCCAAAAGCCGAGCTAAACGTTCATCAACCTTTGCGGATGCTTTACGCATATCTGCGGCTTCCTGAAACAGTACCAACAGCTCTTTGCGGGTATCTTCGTCCTCTGTCCTGCTTTTGCGTCGCGCATTTCTGTTCGAGGGCTCGGGGGTAGCGTTCGGCGGTGTTACTCTCTCCACATCCGGCTCCGGAGGTGTAGATTTTAAGGAGACTTTGATCGCATCCGCAAGTAATCTCAGCCTGGGAGGGCGAATGTTCATCCCGAGGTTTTTTAGAACCCATTCGCGTTCGCTAACGTAGCTTTGGTCTGCGATAACAGCTCGCGATGAAGCATATATGAGATAGCAAACGATCAATCCGACAATGTACGTGATGAAAACGGCCCGGCTACCTGTCACACCAGCTGGCTCGTCAAGGTTTCGCGTCCAGACATATCCAAGGTACACTCCCAAACCTATGAGGAAAGCATTCAGAGAGAAGGATAGAAGCATGCTCGGGGCTGACATGTTCAACACCGCAGCGGCAGAAGGCATATGCGAGTGAGTCCCGGGTAGGATATTATGGTGACGAACTGATCTTGAGCCTCGAATCCATCTTTTCACTTGGTCGACTCCCAAGCAGCGCCCCAAGATGCGATATTGGCTTGTTGCGTAGTATACAGCCATGATGGACGAAACGAGGCTGAAGGTGAAGAAAGCTCTTGCAACCCAGTGTGCGCTACTTAGGTTTTCTAAAGAGAGTGCGGTGATCGCTACTTGAGCGAGAATTGTACTCTGTCGTCGCTGTCTCAGTACACTGATCTCGTGGATCTCGAAAGTGTAAACTTACGGCGACTGCAATAATATTACTCTCGTCCTGAGCTGATTTCTTGAAGTCCATAGCGTCGGAGTCTCTGGTGCTACCCAATATCTGGACTTGGATTCTCCATACCTCGCGACTTCCAAACACGCAAATTGCGCAACCAGATAGACCGTAATTCTCGACGAAGAAGCCTGTGCTCCAGAAATTGTGACCAACTGCGCTCCATATCAGGACAGTGGCATTAAGAGCCACAGACAATGGAGAAATTACACTCATGTCTTTGGCGTACGGGACGGACTTCCAGGATACAGTTAGGAATTTCAATATTGGCTACCTATTCGAAAGAGCCGATAACATATAGTTGCAAAAGTCGGGCAAGGCTGAGGTGTATATGTGTATGCACGTAGATGGTCCGTGCGGGGCTGAGGTGTGCGTTTTGCTGGTGTCAGTCTCGACAGAAGTAGGAGGTTACAGTTGAATAGAAGCAGGTGAACATTCAATTTGAAGAAAAGGATGTCATCGACTATGCATCACAGTAGAGTCAGGCATACACATAGCAGTCCGGTGTCTCTCATTATAGTGTTCTAGGGCTGTTTGACATATGAGGCAAGGCTTACAGCCTCGCCCGAGCCTCATCCTTAATAACAAGCCCAAACTTACCACTCTTCTCCTTATCCCTCAGCACTCTCCTCAGAATCTTGCCGGAAGGGCTCTTCGGGATCTCGTTGATGAACTCCACTTCCTTAACCCACTTGTACCTGACCTTCTTCTCCTTCACGTACCCAATGATGTCTTTCCCAACCGCTGTGTTCTCTTCCGTTCCCGGCTTCAATACAACGTAGGCCTTCGGCAGCTCACCAGAGTAATCGTCCTTCACGCTCATCACTGCGACATCTTCGACCTTCGGGTGACCTAAGAGCAGATCCTCAAGCTCAGCCGGCGCGACACCGATGCCCTTTACTTTGATGAGTTCCTTGATACGATCGGAGATGTGGATCATTCCCTCTTCGTCGATAGCACCGCGGTCGCCGGTATGAAGGAAGCCGTCGGCATCGAAGGTGTCTCGAGTAGCTTTCTCGTTATTGAGATAGCCCATGACGACTTGCGGCCCACGAGCGAGGACTTCACCATCTTCTCCAACATCGCCTTCCGTACCATCGTCTTTGATGATTTTGACTTCGGTAGAAGCTACGATCGCACCGCCGGAGTGCGCATACTTGTATGAGAACTTCGAAGGTGGATGCGCAGTAATGCACGAACACGACTCCGTCATCCCATATCCCTGCTTGAAACCAGTGTTGGGAAATTTCTTCTGGAGCTGCTGGATGATCTCTTCCGAGAGTGGCGCGGCGCCCGATGAAAAGCGTGTGACATGGCTCAGATCGTACTTGTCGACCAATGGATCGCGCACGAGTCGGATGAGAATCGGTGGCACCAGTAGAAGCTCGCTAAGCTTGTACTCAACGATGATATCCAACATCTTTTCCATAGTGAACTGCGGAAGCATGACGACCTCGGCGTTGAGAAGGACTGGCAAGTGCATCTGATGGACTGCAGAAGTAGAGGTACGAAGTCAGTATATGTCTCACATGCACTTCGTACAGTCGGAACTTACCCAGACCGGTGATGTGGAACAGCGGCAGTACGGCCATGATCTTCTTCTGGGTTTCAGGCGTGATTTGCTGTATCTGAAGACATTGCGCAATCACGTTCTGATGGCTGATCATCACAGCCTTTGGCAATCCAGTCGTTCCAGAGGAGAAAGATAGAAAACCGCAGACGTCTTTGTTCTTCTTGCCGGGAGGTAGCTTGAATGCTGGGGTTTGTCCGGAGTCGCCATACGACTCTCCCATGTGAATTAGGTCCTGGATTGTGGTGTATCCAGGTAATTCGCCTTCCAGTAGGAAAACGTTGGACTGCGGCAAGCCTGCGGCCTTTGCGCTCGCGGCTGCAATCTCCATACTACCAGGTGTAGTCATCAAGAACTTTGCGTCCGCGGTCTTCAGCGCGAACGTCATCTCTTCAACGTTGTATGCCGGACTAGCACCGCTGATCTTCGCTCCTACGCGGAGTCCAGCAAACATGGCGACCGGGTACCAGACAGTATTCTGACTGAACAGTGCCACTGTCTCGCCTTCTTTGAGGCCATATTTCTTGACCAGCGCGGTGGAGATGTATGTGGAGTATCTCTTCACATCAGCCCAGTTTACACGCTCCTTCGTGATCGCGTTTTGGAATCCAGCTAGTTCGTTCGGTGGGTATTTGTTGATAGGTGAGTAGGCGGAGTCGAAGAGCCAGTCCCAGTCTGTCAATTCGGTTGGTACTACAATGATCAGCATCAATGATAATGCATTGGCATGGTAGATTAGACTTTTGACAACTTACGATCGATAGGCGGTTGCCTGGACTTGAAGATCACCATCTTAACGCAATTGGCTCAGCAATGGATCGCAAATAACACGCGACTTATAACCGGATAAACTGATGCGAGGAAACCAGCGCTGTAGAATTGTACTGGAAAGCGCAGTACAGAAGGTGACGGGTCAAGAAGCGAGTGACCATCAGATGGGCCGCCTCCATGCCTTCTAATAGGCGACTGCCACCAATTCTTCCTCGGCGCGCTCATCTCCATCGGATTCGCACTGCTCGAGTCGATCGTGGAGCGGGGATAAGGTACAAGGCGGGGTTGAGCAGCTACTCTGCCATCCGGAAGCGGTTAAGATCGGCGCTCCTTCTGACGTTATTCCGGGTAACATCCGAGCCAGGGTGTGTAAGAGCCGCTTCATTGCCACACATCAGATCATCTTGTTACGAGGTTTGAGTGGAACTTGAAAATCATTAGTAAACAGAATTCAGATATAAGGAGGCCCATACCCAGATAGTGACCGCGACTTCCAAACCTCTCATCACGACTAGCCGAACTAATCCATCATCTCCACAACCAACATGTCCGACGCAGGAGACTCGCAACACGATCCCATCTTGAAGGTTGAAAGCAACAAAGATCTCAGAATCACACTCATCGGCACCGGAACCATTGGCCTATCTTTCGCCGCCTTCCACCTATCGCACCTCCTCGGCCCTTCCCAACTCACCATCTACGACACCCGACCAGATGTCGACCAATACATCGAAGAAAATCTGCCAAAATTCTTTGCAGAAGAACCCGCAGCAGCCGCTATTTCCAACATTCGCATCGCCAAATCCGTCGAAGCAGCTGTAGAAGACGCGCACATCATCCAAGAATCCGGTCCGGAGAACCTCGCCTTTAAGAAAGAACTATGGGCGAATGTGGAGAAACACGCACCAGAGCACTCACTATTTTGGAGCAGCACATCTGGTATTCCGGCGTCGCAGCAAGCGCAAGACATGCAGGATAAATCGAGGTTATTAGTCGTGCATCCGTATAATCCGCCGCATATCATGCCGTTGTTGGAACTTGTGCCGTCGCCGGATACGTCGGAGGAAGTTATCAAACGAACGCAGGAGTTCTGGACGGGTCGTGGGAGAGTTCCGATACATATCAAGAAAGAGACGACTGGCTTCGTGGCGAACAGGCTGGCATTTGCGCTGTTGCGCGAGGCTGTTCATCTTGTGGACGAGGGCGTTGTTTCGGTGGAGGAGTTGGATAGCATCGTAGAGAGTAGTATGGGGCCGCGGTGGGCAGTCGCTGGGCCGTTTAAGAGCTATCATGCTGGCGGTGGACCGGCGGGACTAGAAGGCTTCTTTAAGAATATTGGGGGTACGGTGCAAGATTGTTGGCAGGATGCGGGGAAGCCAAATGTTGGAGACGGATGGGAAAAGAACATTTTCAAGCAATCGCAGGATACGTATGGTACTGTGGATGTTGGTGAGTGCGATAGGTTGACGCGAAGAGTATTGGAAGTGTTGAAGGAAGAGAGAAGCAAAGGCGCACAAGCCTCAGAGGAGGTCGCGTTTCAGCTAGTACTTTAGTACTAGATTTATTAATTAAACTTGTTCTAATTTTATTAAATTTAATATTTATACCTATTTTAGTAATTCTTCTATACGCTATACGCTGCAAGGTATTCTTAGACGCTAAGGTGCCTTAACACTAAGCTAACCTATACAATATTCTTAGCATCTAATAATAACTTTATAAACGCTACTTTATTTTTATTTATAATAATATTAAAGTTAATCTTTAATATTAAGTCTTTTATATCTTATATCTAGCGTTCTAAGTAGTACGTTACTATTATAAAGTTAAGTCTATTAACTTTTATAGTATTTAGAAGAATTTACTATTCTACTTTTATAACTAGATAAACTTCTTATTTTATTAGTACCTATATAGCTTTACTATTAACATTATAGACTTTCTACTTATAGCTAAAGTGTTACAGAACGCACCTCTAGATACTTCTTAAGAGCACAGCACGTAATTATACTAGTATAGATTAAGATAAGCTCTTAGAAGCTTTACTACTTAAGAGAGCTTTCTAAGTAAGCTTATAATATAATAATTTATCTTCTATTTATTTCTATACTTCTAGACATAATAGTTATAAGCCTAGTACTTTAAAAAGATAATATAGTTCTATATTTATATACTTAAGACGTAAGGCGTTTAATAGAGTATAGCTATACTAATTCTATTACTAATCTTTACGCTTCTATAGAAGCACTACTCTATAGCTTATAATAAGTAACTCTATAATAATCTCTATAAAAGCTTTTACGCTTACTAACTTAGTGTATTAGCCTAAGTAGTTTACCTAGTTTAAATTCTATGCTCTAAGTAGAGAAATTTAGGCTAATATTAACTCTAACACTAAAATAGCTACTTCTATCTAGATAAGCGTTCTAACTACTCTAGAGCTAGTAGCAATTATATAGAACGCTTTAGTTAATAAGCTCTACGCTAATAAGTATAACCTATCTATTACAAAGTATAAAGTATAAGTAATAGAATAGTAGTTAAAGAGTACTTATATTAGTTATCTTTAGAACTAGGTTAATTAGACTATTAGTTTAAAGCTTCTAGCTTCTACTATACTCTCTATCTTTATAGAGAAAGAGGCTATATTATAAGTACTTATTAAATATCTTAAGTCTACGCTTTCTTTAGAGAAGAACTACACTAAGAATCTTATACGCTTATAGTATAGAGTATATCTCTAGAAAGCGCAATAAAAACGTGTTAACGCTAAGCGCTAGCAATAGAAATACCTTTATATTCTAGCCTAAGCTAAAGTGTATAAACTTACTAAAGTTAATAATACACTTACTATCTAGAACTATTTAGAAGTAATTAGCGTTAGGCTTACTCTAGAATAGAGGCGCTTTATATAGTAGAACCTTATTAAAGCTCTTACTATTAGTAGAACTTAGGTTACTTTTAAATAAGCGTTAAAGATTTTTACTACGCTAATCTAAGAGTATACTACTTACTCTAATAGTAGAGGTAGTATATTTGCTGTTATAGAAGTACTATAATAAGCTTTTAATAATAATAACTTATTCTAGAAGCCTAAGAAGAATTGCCTATATAGATAGTACTATAAGTAGTCTACTACTACATATAAGCGTTTAGAAACAGCGCTTATAGATAAACCTCTAAAGCTTTCTAATAAAGCTAAGGCTAAGATTACTACTAAGCTTAGAGACTTAAAGTATAACAGCCTACAGAGAGCTCTTAATAAGAAGAGATAGACTACTCTATAGTAAGTATAGATTAAGAGCTTAAATCTTATCTACCTAGAGTTAATTTAGGTAATGCTTATTAACTCTACTCTTATTATAAGTTAGCTAAGTATTAGTAGTATATACTTTACTATAGATTTTAATATCTACCTACTCTCTACAAGCACTATCTTAGATAATAGAGTAGTAGTATATCTTATTAATAATATATCTCTACTTAAGCTAAAGACCTTTATAAGAGCACACAAATTCTACACTATAGAAGTAGAAAGCTTCTTCTTCTAGGTGCTTAGACACAGCACATAAAGAATTAGAAACGCTTTAACTAGAAAAAGAGAACTATATATAAAGAATCTTATTCTAATAAGCATAGCGCTTATAAAGAGTTTCTATATTAATATTATCTTAGAAGCAGCTCTTAATAAAGCTAGACTATAGTATCTAGAGTTAGACTTAACGCTTTGTATAGAAATACTTACTAATAACTTTATACTAGTAAAGCTTAAAAGAGAGTATAAGCTTACATTTATTAAATATAATTCTTTAAAGTTTTATCTAACTATAATAAGCGTAACTAATAACTAGCGCTTATAATAATTCTAGAGAAGCCTTTCTTAGTCTAATTTAGAGAAGCTTTAGCACGTAAGAGTAGGCTACCTAGGTCTAGAAGCGCTCTAAGCTCTTATTAAGAATACGCGTAATATGCGTATTAAGAGAATAAGCTAAAGTAAGTATAAGTATTGCGCTATTACTTATGCAAAGCAGCGCATCTCTAGGCAACTATAGAAGAAAGCTCTAAGACCTTATTAGAGAATCTTATAGAATCTTTTTAACTTTTCTATTAGCTATAATAGAGAGCTTTAGATTATACTACTTAAAGATAATTATAGTAGTAAGATTTATTAATATACTCTCTAAGCTAAAACGCTTATAGAGATTATAAGAGTCTTTTATAACTTTATAAGCTTTCTTATAGCTTAGTATAAGCTTAATATCTACGTTATTATCTAAGATAATAATATTACAACGCTACCTTAGAGAGGTAAGTTATGCTTTAAGATATAGGCTAAAGAGTAGAGTATTATTATAGAGCGTACTCTTATCTATACCTATAAACTAAATAGAGAAGTAGAGAGAGTAGGTTAGAAGATAATTACTAAGTCTATTAAGATAAGAGTTAGTGCAAATCTCTCTAAAAAGCTCTAGCTAGATATTATAGAAGTAGCAACCTAGCTATATAATATAAGTCTAGCACATGCTTATAATTTCTTAGTACTAAACACTATACTTAACGTATAGTGTATAGAGTATAGTAAGAGAGTCTATACTATTATAGCTAATCTTTATCTAGATTAGAGCACTATCTACGCCTATAGCTATAGAGCTTATCTACTTAATAGAGAGTAAGTAGCTAGACAAGATAAGCGCAACTTTAAAGTTGTACTAAGAGGCTATATTAGATACTTAGTAGAATATAGAGCGTCTAATATTTATAGAATATAGGTTCTAAAGCTTAATTAAGTAATTATAATAAAGAATATAAGCTTTAATAAGAAGCTTTTCTATAAGAGTAGCGCTAAAGATAGCTAGAAGCACTTAGTAGAAGAGCTTATATATATTATTAATCTTCTATATAAGAATAAGCTATATAACGTAGAAGAAGCGTATAAAGATATCTTTAACTAACTCTGCGCTATAGTAGGCAAAGCGCAAGACTAGTATACTTCTAAAGACTATATCTAGAAGCTAGAAAGTAGTATATTATAGCTTACTATTAAACAGGCTAGCTAGCCTAATTAATAAGTAGTATACAATACATCTTCTACATAGGTAGAAAGCTTAGCTAGCTAACTACTAGAAATCTATATAGACTCTTAAGAGTATATAGACCTATTTACTCTAGAGTAAATACTAGAGCCTAGAGCGTACTAGACTATAAGGTCTAGTTAGAAGTATAATAGTAGCGCCTAGAAAGTGCACTAAACTAGAGAAAAGCGCCTACTAGTACTAAGTAATAAATAGCTTTCTAATATAAAAAGCTTTTATTAGAATAAGGTACACAGTGCTTATTAGAATAAAGTGCCTCTAAGTACACTATATTTCTACGCATACTCTACGTTTAGAACTTCTCTAGAATAAGGTAAAATAGAACTACTACTTACTTTTAGACTAACACGCTAAAGGCGTAATTATAAAGAACTAACGTAATTAAGCTCTAGAATTAGAGAGTAACGTAAAGACCTAGAAGTAGAAGAACTAGAAGTTTATGCGCTATATAATCTATAGAATAGTATATAAGATAATAACCTTCTAAATAGTCTTCTCTAATACTTATATAGAGTAGAAAAAGACTAGAAAGAGCTTATAATAGTTTACTTAATTATAGTAGCTATAATCTTAAGTAATATACTCTTATAGAAGTATAAGCTATCTAAACATGTACACTATAATTAACTACTACAGCTTCTAAAGAAGTATAAGAATCTTAGTAATTATCTATATAGTAAGCTCTTCTATAAAGCCTATAAGAAAGAGATTAATATACTTTATAGAGTAGGTACCTAAAAAAAGATTAAGCGCTTCTTAGTATAAGAGCGCCTACTTCTACTAAAGTAGGTATTTATATATAAGGTTAATTAGAATAGCTACTTTATTAAGTGTAAAGCTTACGTAGTAGTAAGAGAAGATCTATAAGTAATTAATTCTATATACTCTACGTATGCAGTAACGCTTACTTTACGCTCTTTTAGAATAGTAATAGCAATAGTAGCTAAGTTTAACCTAGAGATTCTCTAGTTTAATGTTATAGAAGTATTTCTTTATACGCACTAAGAGCACTAGCTAGTTATAGTATATAATATACTAGATAGCTTTAAGAAGCTTAGTAAGTATATAAAGCTTAAGCGTGCTCTCTATAGACTAAAGAACTCTCTACTACTCTAGTATAAAGAGCTCTTATATATAGTAAAGAAAGTAGGTCTTATTACTTCTAAAGAAAAGCCTTATCTCTTCTTTAATAAATAAAGAAAGATTCTTCTACTTTTCTACGTTAATAATATACTACTTATATATTACTACACTACTTATTAAGAAGCTTTATAAGTTACTAATATAATAAAAGTAGTATATAACCTAGAAGAGAAAGGCCTAGTTAAATAGTTTCTAGAAGTAAAAGTATTGCGCAATTACGCTGCTTATACTATAACGCTTATATATAATAAGTATTTAAATAAGCTTACTAAGAAGTTTAACTTAGAAAGCACTTCTTTAAGCTTTACTACACTACTTCTAAGCTAAGAGCTTATAAAGTTAATAGGTAAAGCAGATAAGAAAGTAGTTAAAGACTACTAAGAGTATATTAGATTACTACTCTATACAGCTATTATACTATAGTCTAATATAGTATACGCTACCTTAAAGCTCTTACACTTTCTTATAAACCTAAGTAAAGAGTATATAGAAGTAGTTAACTAAGTAATTATATACTTATACAAGACTTACTATTAGACTATCTACTATAGAGCGCACTCTAGAGTAGAGCTTATAATTTGCAGCAACACTTCTTTTATAGATAACCTAGAGACTAGGCGCTCTTTATAAAGCTATTTTATTATACTCTTTAGAGGTACTATTATTTAGAAAGTAGTATAATAAGTAACTATAATAACTTTAACTATAGAAGTAGAGCTTCTTACTCTTAAGTATATTAGTAAAGAAGTAATAGCTCTTAAGAGGCTATTTTAGAAGCTTACACTTACTTTAGAAGTAGCGTAGATAATTTTCTATAATAACTAGCAGACTATACACTTAGTAGTTAGCGCTAATAAGCGTATAATAATACGCCTTAGATATATTAATATCTAAAACATGTAGCTAAGGTAAGAGCATGCTAAAAGGTCTTTTAGAGTTAAGTACTTAGAGACTAAGAGTATACTAGCTAATAGGCTTACTAAGAATCTATTAGTTTAGTAATTTACCTACTTTAAGAAGCAGCTAAATATAAAGAATATTAAATTATTAGTAGTATTACAAAGCTTATAAGGTATAAAAGAGTTTTTAGCTACTCTCTTTAGAGAGTAGTAGAAAGTATATTTTAAGCGTAGCTTTTCTTATAAGTCTATAAAAAACTACTTATTAGAAAAGGCTTTTATTAAAGCACACGCTCTAAAGAGCGTAGTAAGATAAGAAAGTATATACCTAGAACTATAATTAGAGCAACGCTTCTTTAGTTATCTAAGTATAAAGTTAAAGAAGCACTACTAGTTACTAGTAGTATTCTTGCAAGCTTAGAGATACTTAAACTCTAAGGCAAAGAACTAAGAGAGTATAACTTTCTCTATAGACGTAAATGCGCAACTAAGTTTAGTAGTAATACTCTTATAGGTAACTATAATAGTATTATTAGTAATAGTCTTAAAAGATACTCTTCTATTATTATTATTAGAGAGCGCTGCACTATTATCTATAGTCTTGTTGTAGTTAATCTACTTAACTACTAGACAAAGTTCTATAAAGCTTATTAGTACTAAGAAGTTAGAGTACTAGAATAAAACTTACTAAAAGAGCGCTGCTTAGAAGTAGAAGCGTTGTTAGTCTTATTATTAAGATTAGATTAAGACTGCTTAATACTAGAAGTATTCTTAGACTTATTAGTATTACGCTCTACTTTTAAAGTATTAAAGCTCTACTTCTTACTACGCCTCTAGATTATATAGCTATACTTAAGGTACTACTTAAAAGTAGTATTATAGTTGCAGACAAGCTTATAAAAGTAAGAGTTCTTAATATTAAGTAGATAACTAGTCTTTAGGTTCTACTCTACAGTGTAAAACTAATTAACTATACACTTAGTAACCTTCTTTATACACTTAGATCTAAAAAAGAGTTAGTAAAGCTTCTTAAGCTTAAAAAAGAGTATATATATATATTATTATATCTATAATTACTAATAGCACTAGCAAGGCAGCGCTTAGACTTCTTACTCTTATTAATACTTACGTAGTTTTTGTAGAGAGAGTTAGTAGCCTTTCTAGTACTTATAGACTAGAAGTATTAGAGGCACACTATCTTACAGAGCTTACTAGTAGTAATAAAAATAGGCTTCTTAGAGCTGCGCTTATATATAGACTTAGTTACTAAAGCTCTATTATTCTTATTATTAGAATCTTTATTAAGCGCATGCTTCTTACTATTATACTTCTTATTATTATACTTATTAGAAGAATTAGCAATATCTAAACTATTAGACTAGATAGAGAGCTCTAGATTAAAGAGAGAGCTTTCTATACTACTTATAATAATAAAAGAACGCCTCTTCTTAGAAGTAGAGCTAGAGAAAGGTAAAGTGTTGTAAACTATACTACTCTTTTAAGAAATAGAGAGCTTATCTAAGGCTTTAGTAGAAAGCTTAGAAGCGTTAGAAGAGATAGCAACAGAATTCTTAGAAGCAGAGCTCTTAGAACTAGAAGAATCTAGAAAGAGAATATTAGAATAAGTATTACTAGTAGCTAAAGAACTAGAAACTATAATAGTAACTTTAGTAGAATACTTATAGAAATTACTAGAAAGCTTCTAAGAGAGCGCAGCGACGTTAGAATTATAGTTAGTATACTCTTTCTAGGTAGTCTTACTAGCCTACTTATTATTATACTTTTTTATTGCGCTAATAGAATTAGCGGACTACTGCGCTTAGTAGATTACTTTCTCTAGAACTATCTCTTAACAGAGCTTAATAGCTCTTAGAAGTAGAATCTTAAAGCGTTCTTACTTAGCACGCTACTTATTAACAAAGCGCTTATTCTTAGACTTAATACACTTAGTTTTAGTAACTACTTTAGCTTTAGAATTCTTGTCGCTACGCTCTAAGTTGCACTTAACTTACTTATTACGCTTATAACGTAGACGCTGCTTATTTTCTATAGCTTAACTAGTAATATAATACTTATAAGTAATCTAGTTATAACGCTCTTACTCTACTTTATTCTTAGCTTTAAAGTTATAAGCGTACTACTTATTAGCGTACTTCTAGGCAGCGCGCTTATTATAATATAAAATATTATTAGCCTACTCTTAAGTAACTACATTACTATACTTAGTAAATAGATTAGACTTCTTAAGAGCGTAAGTAGAGGTAGCAAATAGGTTATAGGCAGAAGTAGAAGTACTTATAGAACTAAAGCTCTACTTCTTACTAGAAAAACTACGCTTAGAAGAGCCTCTAGAAATACTATAGAGCTTATTTAAGCGCTTGCAATTATCTACCTTAGAGAGAGTAGCTAGGTGCTTAGAGAAGTTAGAGGTGTTAAAGCTTAATAGCTTAGCTTTTAACACACTTACGTAACTAAAACTTAAAGAAGTTACCTTAGAGGCGCTTATAGAACTAGAACTAGACTACTTATTCTTAGAAGAGCAGCTATTCTTATACTTATACTTATTCTTTTTTAATATAATACTATAGAGCTTAGAGATAGATATAGAGAGGTATACTTAGTTTAATTAGTATAATAGAGTATACTGCTAGAGTTAGTAAGCGTACTAATAAAAATTAGAGATACTTACTTTTATTTTAGGTAAGAGGTAGAAAGCGTTTAGCTAATTAAATAATTTTTAGTAATATTATAATTAGCGCGTATACACTAAGCAAGCTCTTAGCGCTACGCACGCTCTAATAAGCACGTAATTAGTGTTCTTAGCTATAATAAGAGAGCTTATTACAACTACGTAGCCTACTCTTATAGAATACTTAGAAAGTGTATTATAGAACGCACCTCTAAATACTTCTTAAAAGCATAGCACGTAATTATACTAGTATAGATTAAGATAAGCTCTTAGAAGCTTTACTACTTAAGAGAGCTTTCTAAGTAAGCTTATAATATAATAATTTATCTTCTATTTATTTCTATGCTTCTAGACGTAATATAAAGCTTATAAGTATAAAAGTAGCTACTCTAATATTAGGCTTAAGTCTAAAGAAGCTGCGTAGAGTTTAGATTATCTTAAAGATTTATAGCGTAAAAGTATTAATACTAGTTTATTATAGTATTATAAGTATAAAGTTTTTAGGCTTTATAAGAGTAAGTAAAGCTACTAAAGCGTAGTAGTTAAATATAAAGAATATTTTTAAAGCTTTTAAGTTAGTAAGAGTAATAGTAATAACTAATAGTAGTACTTACTTAGTATTTTAAGTAATATAGTGTAAGAAAGAAAAAAGAGAAAGATTAAAGCTAGATTTTATATGCGCCTAAGGCCTCTACTATTTACTACTATAACTATACTTTATAACCTTAGTTATTTCTTTATACTTAAAAGAGCTTATAAAGTTTTATAGTACTATTATAAAGGTACCTTCTAATAATTTAAGAAATTTTTTATTTATAGCTCTACCTAGGCTAAAAGGTCTAAGACTATTACTAAGCATTTATTGCTGCAGGTAGGCAGAGGGCCTATTTTCTCGTAAATTCACTTGTTTAGAAGTACTCTACATGCTTTATCACCCTAGTGTACCTACTTAATCAAGCCTCAGAGGATTGAATGCGTCCAAGACTAAGCAACAAATGTATTGCTTGAAAGGGAGCTGGGATTCTACGACGTACTAGTACATCTAAACGATAAGGTACAAGCTGGTGATGACACTAGGTCCAATAAAGAGACCAAACCAAAACACAATGTTCCCCAACGTATCTCTCCCCTTCATGAACTTCGTCTTACTGAACGCTGCCAGCGGCAGCTGCGTCAACTGGAATGTAAACAGATACCCCCTAACCTTCTTGAACAAACAGAACATGAGAACCTCATGCACGATAGCGCTAAGCAAGAAAGTGAAGAAAGTTGCCTGCATCTTCGATAGATGAAAGAACGATATCGACGAGTGGTAGACATGACGAAGCAGGAAGTTGTGGACGGGTCGGTTCCAGTCGCGAGCGTATTGATCAAAGGATACGGAGTTCCACCATGCGCCGTAGAAACCGCGGTCGGCGAATCGTGTGACTTCTGCCAATACGTTGAGGAGACACTCCCAGATGACGTACCAGCTGAGAAGTTGTTCGAGGAGAAGGGGGAAGAGCATATCGGATACTATAAGGGGAGATCATTAGCGGTATATTCGACGGTCTCATAGTAATGTAGCACTTACCAACCCATGGAAACTCTTTCCATCGCTCGTCGAGTGACATGCCAGCCTCTTTGTGTCGCATGGTCTCTACTACTACAGGGTAGATGTATGCTTGCGAGATGATGATCATAATCCAGATGACTCCCAAGGTGGCCGCTGACTTTTCCGCCACATACCACCAGTTGATGCGTTCCTGCCTGGGGTACTCTAGATCGTAGACGAGTGTGGGAAGGCATGCCCACTCCACAAAGTTATAGAATGTTAAGTTGTTCGGGTAGACGTTATCGGTTGTAGTGCACTTTCCACGGAGCTCTTCATCGAGAATTGTAATCTCAGTGTTGAGCACGCGTCGGAAGGCTTCAATCTGCTCCGAATCCAGCGGGTTGCCAGTTTCAATAGCTTTGCCGATAGACGCAATCTCGGACTCTTCTTTCGATAGATTAGTAGAATACTTTGGCCCAACACTTCCTCGACGCGTCAACTCGCCTTGGTCCGAGTTATCAAGACCGGAAGCAGTCAGCGCCTCAGTCGGAGGATTTGTTTGGGTCGGGCCCTCCTGCGCTTTGATATCATCGAGTTGCCGTAGCTTTTCACGTAGCAGATTGCGTCGTCGATACACTCGCGATACTATTGATGGTTAGCTCAGCTCTCCTAATGAAGTGCGGATCACATACAGTAGCCGTTGTAGAAAGAGTAGGCGTGTTGCTTCATTAGCAGCACGAAGACGTGTAGGACGATGAATACGGTGTGAGTCCAAGGCCAGTCTCGCCAGAAAGTAACCCATATGATGGTGCAGGTGAAGAAAGTCTGCCACAAGGACTGTATGAGCCAGCCCGAGCCGTTCCAAGTCAGATAGTCGTTGGCAATGGCCTTGTGCAGGAAGAAGCCAAAGCTGGTTGCTAGACACATTGCGACATCAGTCGTCAACATGACGAACAAGTCTTTGTCGATCATCAAGTGCAGAATCTCTGCATCTCCAAATACGGAGCCTTTCGTCCTGTAGTTACCTGCTGCTATTCGCGCGAGTAACAAAGCCATCGCAATCCAGAAGAGTGTGAAGAATCCGTGGAATGGGGAGTGCGCCGCGGACGCGTTTTGGCGATCGAACGTGGTAAATTGTTGTGTGAAGACAAGATCGCGCGGTTTCCCTTTGGTCTTCCCATTGAGCTTCTCGGCCTCTCGCCGCAGACCTGACTGGAGAACCTCTTGGAATACCGGATCTTTGGCAGTGAAGGTGTATTCGCCTTTCTTTCCCGATTGCTCCAAAACAACCTGGATGCTCTTCCTACGGCCTCCGGGTTTCTCGACCAACTGCGTTTCCGAACCACTGTCATCGGATGGTATTGCTGTCGTGCTTCGACTTCGCGAGTCTGCTGTCTGCTCATCGTTCGGGCTCAACGTTGTTGCGCCGTCCACATCCAGTGTTTCCGATGCTGCGTTGGCCGTCCACGTGTCATGGCTACCGAGCGCGGGTCGCGTCGAGAGTCCCTGCAATACCTGTGCCATTGCTGATTCCTCGTGCGCCAGCGGTGTAAATTGTTTTGTTGAGTTTCTAGCTTCCTGTCTGTGTCGTCCTCAATAGTTTGCGATTTGGAGATGGGAACGCGGTAGTCTGAGGATATATACCGGATGTCCGTGGCTGGTAGGGAGACTTGTGGCGTGGGTCCCTTGTAACGGAATCATCGGAACAGGTGGATGTTGCGAGCTCACGGCCAGATGTAAGACGACGGCCGAGCTATGATAAGATGAATCAGAGCAGCTGACCGCCTATCCTCCGAAAGAACAGATGCGCGTGAATGAGACGCGCCGGGAGATTGATTTTGGTTGAGGCGACGAACATGATGTAATGCCGCGCCCTGCATCGCGGAAACTGATCCGTTGCTGCACTAGCCACGTCACGTGAAGCTCCAGCCACCCGCAAGGCTGAATTGCCCGGGCGATCACCCTTGGCTGTTCCTGTCATGCCGTGCCATCGCATCCACTGCATCGTTCCACTTTGTGACGCGACACTCTCTCGAGCCGCTTGCAGAGCCGAACTACCCGCAGACTGCTACCTGAGGCACAGCCCGGTCTTTTTTTTGGTTGGGGGTCGGCAACAGCGTTGGCCCCGATGTAACCCGCAACCAGCCTCCCCGTCTCATTTCAACATATTGCGGACATGACCTCCTACGAGAAGCCCAAGCCCATATTCCTTTCTCATCAAATGCATTGTGCTCGGGGTCTGCCAGATATTATGTCTACGCGCTGAGGCGTTGACACCCAGGCTTCAAGGCGTCCACAGGATCTCGCGCACTCTCGCTTCGATCATTCTGGCACGGTAAGGCGCCCGACAAACGCTTTGAGAGGCTTAGCGACGCCTCAACTGCCCCTGACTTAATCCCAAAAACGGGAGAAACGGGAAGGCTGCAGGCTGTGAGAAGGCGGAGCACCAATGGAGCATGCATTTGTTATTGCTGAAATACTCTTGAGGTCGCCGCGAACCGTGTCTCGCGTTTTACCGTCAGTCGAACGCCAACTCACCTCCCATTGACTTCAGAAATCCCACTTAGGGACTTGATCAGCACCAACACCCTTTTGCCATGGCACCCAGACGCAGCGGCGGTGGTGGCACCTATTACAGCAATGCTTCATGCACGCACGCCTTTACTACACCGTACGCTCAAGCCGCGCTTGCATTTGTGGTGCTGTTCCTGGTTCTGTACACGGTCATTCTCATATCGACGTTCTTTATCCGCAAGAAGAGCGGTGCCGGAAAGAAGTTGATTGGTGCGCCTTTCGTTGTAGCCCTTTTCCTCCAGGTCATGTAAGGACAAAGTATCTTTCCCAGGCTTTAGAAGTGCTAACATGCTCCAGCGCACGTATCTTGAGTCTCGTAAGCCAAGTCATGGCACAGTGCGACAATATCAACTACACTGATTATTGGAATATCAACGTTGCCTCCGCCATCATGAGCAGTTTGGCCAATGCTGCGCTGCTGTTCGTGTTCGTCTACGTCCTGAACTCCATGCTGCACAAGCAATTTGGGAACATGTCATCCGGTTCCAAGACCGTACTTCTGATTACTATTGGCGTTGCGTATGCTGTCATACTAGCAGATGTTATCATGTTTGCCTACGTCGCATTGGCGGATAACTCCCTGGAATCCAATTGGGACTTTGCGTTACTAGTTTCGAATGGTCTCGATCTTGCCTACGACATTGTATGGATGATCGTTGTTATTATTTCGGCGGCTATGTCTCTTTCAAACGTTTCGGCACTGAGATCAAGACGCTTACCCGGAGGTGTAAGTCCATGGCAGCTACTCTGTACTGGTACATTTACTAACATCCCCAGGACCTCTTCGGCTGGGTTACCGCCCTCTACGTTACCCTATTTGTGAACGCCTCGTTGGGGGTAGTCTACTCATCCAGTATCTACTGGCCCGTAGTACCTTCCCTTGGCGCAGCGCTGGCCTTGTCTTACATCATTGGCTTAGCCAAATGTCTGGCTTTTATAACGCTACTGGGCATTGCCAAACACGTCTCCTGGAACCAGACGATCGAGAAGACCGAACAAACTTATGCGCCCGTTACGCAACAGCAGGTCACGTACGGCTATGGTAATGGGCAACAGGATTACTACCAACAGACACCCGAACTTGTACATGTCAAGTAGGCGGAGGGTAGCTGAGGGCGCTCGATGAAGTCACACGTCATTTTTACGCTTTTTCTTGCATTGCCATGCTGTTTCGCTATATACCCAGGGCCTAGCTTCAGAACATAATGTCTATACCATTCACATCCTGCATGATGCGCCAGACCGATCTTACTCTTTCAAATTTTCTGCACTGTATGGTCTCCCAACTATCCGGTGTATCATTGTGCGAGGCTCGGCCGCAAAAACATCGAAGAGAGCTGCTTGCCCATTCATTTTTTGTAGCACGTGTCATTGTCAAGGTACGATCTGTGGAGATGAAGAAGAGCTCGTCTCTTTCTTCGGCCGACCGGTGTGAGATGGTTATTCGATGCGGAGGCGCGGCACTGAGGGATCGAAACAGGCAGGCACACCTGATGAGGGCCACGTGTACCTGCACTGGACCCAAGCATTACGTAGATGGTGACCATCATCATTTCTGTAGGCGAAACAATTGTCGCATATCTTTGCCTGCATTGCTCACAGCGCTGTACACCATCGCATGTGCGACGGCATCCTCATTCGCTCTAATACCCATGGCAAGGCGTTCACAGTATGCAGCCGCGCCTCAGCCGCAGCGGGTCATGCAGGCACTCAGCCTTCCTGCGAAGCCTGCTTTCCCACTCGCTCCGCCCTTATCTTCGCGCTCAATCCTAGCATCATCGCAATGCGACACTATCGAACGGACAAGTAATGCGCACGCAGCAAGTATCCTACGATGGCCGAAGTCATAGGCCTCGCAGCTAGCATCATCCAGATCGCGGGGGCTGGTGCCAAGCTCAGCGTCGCGTTGTACAACTTCACGAACTCAGCCGCGCGGGCAGACCAAGACGTCAAAGACATTGCCGATGATGTGAAGCTCACATCGAACGCGCTCGAGAGCGTAGGAAGAGTGTTTGAGTCTGAGGAGGCCGGATCCATCGTGTCGAAGAAGGCTATCCAGGACGCTAACAACATCATCAAAAAGTGCCAAAGCGTCTTCGACGAAGTATCAGAGATAGTAGAGAAGAGGAGAAAGACTGCAAAGGATGGAAAGAAAAGCTTGAGCGTGATGGGGAAGCTGGCCTGGCCGATGAAGGAACAGCGGGTCGAATTGAACCAAAGGAGACTTGAGAGTTTGAAGAACAGCCTTGTGCTTTTGTTGCATGTCTTGCAATTAGCCCAAGGTCAGGCGCGAGGGTGAGCCGAGCTGATACACTACCATGCATAGAATGCAGCTGACAATAGCTACAGAAAAATGGAAAAAGGTGTCTTGGATGAAGAGCGTGAGAAGATCCGCGAACTGCACCAGCGACAGCAGGACTCACTCAAAAGCCTGCAAGCTCTCGAAAACAGATTCTGTCATATCGCAATCAATGACGAAGAAACCCTTCGAGGATCAAGCGTCGCCTCTCGTGTTCCAACTTTGGAGCTTATGACCAGCGCTCCCGTTGTGGAGCTCCCTCCGCTAGAGAAGCCCTCAAAGCCACAGAAAGACTTCATTACCATTGACCTTTCAACCGCAGATGATTCAGACACTTCTGATAGCGACGCTACGATGTCAGGCGATGACAATGAAGAGCAGATCTCGACCGAAGAACTAGCAAAAGCAGCGGACCACGTGAAGAAACTTCTGAAGCGCATCACAATGCTACAGAAGAGCTTTGGTGTCGACAAGAAGAAATATCGAAAGCGACACGTGCACAAGATGTATCAACGCTTCTGCAGAAAGTTCGAATCAGGTATCAAACCTTCGATGAAAGAGGCAGATTTCGGAGAATTTCGAGCTGGCGATTCTTTCGATTTGAACGACAGCAGGGGTACTTTGGAGTGCTTCGACTTTGACAGCTTTCTGACCGTTCCACGGGAGAATACGCCTTTCCCATTTCTTGATTTCAATTTCCCCGGAGGGCAGCACCCAGAGCCTCAGCAAGCACACAATGCCGAGGCGGTGCCATCGATGCAGAGCTCTCAGCACCCGCCTCTTACATACCATGATTTCATCGAACCAGTCCCGTCATCCTCTGCGCAAACGTCCCCTTGTCCTCCAGTGCCGCTTGTTAGTGCAGCCTCAGATTTCCCATTTGATCTGTCTGGTCAGCAAAAAGGACCTATCCACGATCAAGGACGGTCAGAACTGGTTCGGCAGTCTCCTGAAGCTTCGGCACAAATGTGGGCGCGGATGCAGAGACAGGCGCAATCTACGGCTCAACCACAGGCTCAAGCGCAGCAAGTACAAGCTCAGTCGCAGGCTGCAATGCAGCCAACGCCAGTAATGAAACAAAGTCTACCTAGCCCTGCTATGCCCGTGTTAAAAAGGCCTATGCTACCTCCTGTTTCTACGCCTAGTTCTAATATGCCTCCGCCTAGTGAGCCTATGATGCCTCCGCCGGATCGCCCACTTTCACCGGGATTCAACAGATGGCTCGAGAAAGTCTCTACGCCTAGCAATGCTATACCTCCGCTTAGTAGGCATATGGTACCTGGAACAAATCGCCCACTTGAACCGAGTGCCCCAGATTTACGTCCCGAATTACATTCCGAAAGACGGGCTCAATGGCATACAATGTTCTTGGACTATGGTGGGAAAGGTGGAAAAAAAGCAGCAGCTCGACGGAAAGCAGTTGCTCAACGGGAAAAAGATAGTGACAGCCAGTTGACGACGGATCGTGGACAAGTTGATACTAGTCTGTCTCAGTCGAGAAAGAAGGCACGTTTAGATCAAGACGCATCTCCATTTACTCATGATCAGCCGAGCACAGTGAATGCAGGGAGATTAGAAGCTGGCAATGGTAAACTTGTGCGTGGCCGGAAAAGAGGGTTGACGGAAGAGCAAAGGCGCCATGCTGCTGCAATGCGTTTGATAGGAGCTTGTCAGAACTGCCAAAGCCTGAAACTCAAGGTATCGTATATTCAACATGCTTTTCTACTTTTTACTAATCAGCCACAGTGCGATGTTAGCTATCCGTGTGGTAGCTGCATTGAGCGGGATGCTAAGCAAGAGGAGCTTCCCAGTCCAGCCTGTCGCGGCATTAAGATCGCCGACCACACTGAAGGCTTTCTTGTTACATCTGAGATCCGTAGACCACTGTCAGGCGTTTCCGTTCCATATATTCCATCACCAGGATACGCAGAGCCTGATGCCGACGACTCACCTGGAATGGAGAGCCTCCAGCCCGGCAGAGAGAGAAGAGCCTGCAGGAAGCGGCAGCGGTCTAGCTCTCTCGAATCTGAAGCAAGGCTCTCTTGGTCGTCTCTAGGTTCCCAACACTTCTCGCCCGATAATGCAGTGGGACAGGACGCGATCCAGTTTGACCCGAACCAAAAACTACATGTGAGGAAGGAGGGGGAGGAATGCGGTCCCGAGGGTTTCTCTTATATTTCTTTTCCGCTGGTCAAGAGTGAGGAGATGAGAGAGACCGAAACGGCCTCGAGTCCGGTGGACAGAGACATCGTCGACGTGCTACTCGATGAATGGACGGTACCAGTACATTGACGGCTACATGCCCCTCAGTCTTGTTTCAAGACTGCGCAACGGCTTCACATAGTTGTATCATTCCAAAACTATCTAAGCTGTGACACTCACGATGCACATCAACCGACTGCTCGTATACCCTCAGAGTATCATCACTCCACCACCGTAAACTTCACTTCACCCGCGCCCTGAAACTCGATTGTCGTACCTACTTCCAGACCTGCGCTACTCCAAGAAGCAAGGTAGTCCATAACCTCCTCGACCGTATCCTCCGTCCACCACCACGATCCGCCGAGATGGCAGAGTATATACTCCTTCCCAACCTCTAGCTCCAACCTACTTAAATTCCCGCCTCCGAAATCCAACTCTCGGTGCTCCGTATACGTTCCTTCGAATCGTATAAACTCGTGTCTTTCATTTTCGTAATGCTCTCGATATACATCTAGACAGGGTTCGAGCTTGCAGCGCGACGTTGCGTCAAGGATTGCCAAGTCGGATTGAAGAGACTTGACCCATGCGCGATCTGCATGGACTGTAAAGAGATACGCGGCGTCCGTCGAGAACGTGAGCGTGAAAGCGAGTTTCTTGGTGGGAGAGGAGAGAGAGTAAGTCGATGGAGCTGATAGAGAGACGGTGACTTTTGGTGTCTTTGGTCGCGAACTTCGGGTCTCGAAGATGATTGTGTCGTTGCCGTTGGCGGCCTGCCAGGATATAGTCGGTGTGGCTGGTGTAGGAAGTTCATACGCAGATAGCAAACCGCCCGGGCTTCTCGAAAGAGAAGTCGAAGTATTCACCGCGCTGACTGGCCAATGCGAAATTGGGGTTGTCGGTTTGAAGCACAGTCTGTACTTCCTATCTGGTCGGAGAGCAGTAGTAATGAACTGCATTTCGCAGGATTTACTGGGCCTCCCTGTCGTAAAAATGACTTCGCTTTGGTCTTCACGAAAGAGAACTGGCTCTGTGCCTTGGTGCACGACTTCAACTTCCTCACCCGTCTCGTTGTCGAGACACTGAATAAATTGGCTGGAGTTCATGGGATGGTAAAGCCTCGAGCCTGCGAGACCATCTTGGAGGTATATAACTCCCTCTTTGAAATTGTACTCTGCGATGATGAGGACTATGAAGAAGACGGGATCGTTCGAGAGATAGCATGTTCTTGTAACGAGAAGCTCGGCTTCAGCCCGCGGGCGAAAATCGGTCATTTTGTCGATGTTACCGGGTATCGGAATTACTATAGTCTTTCGATTGATTCCAAGGTCGTGTGTGACATGCGATCAGAGCTTGTTGTGGTTCAGAAAGTGTTGCAGTTCTTGACTGTGCCCGTCGGCTGATGTACACCAACTGGGCACTGACGTCAGAGGTCTCATCACTCAGTACCAGTAGAGGACGCTTCCACGCAGCACAATCAATTGAGCAACCATTAGGGCGTTCAAATCCAAATCCACTCTCTTCTCATCCTCTCACTTACCACCAGCCTACAGATCAACCCAACACTTAGTACACCTCTGCCTCGCCAAACCAAATGGCCTTTGTCCCTCCTCATCCTCCCAGTTCTCCGTACCAAACTCACTAACCACCCTCCCTTTAAACGGCTCCTCCACACCATCGCTCCAAAGATGCGTCACAGCATCCGCAATACACTCAATCTGAATACCTCTAAACCCCATCAACTTGGCCTCGCGCCGCAGCCAGCGCGCCGCGCCCGACGCAACACCCTCACCCTCATAGTCGTGGCGTGTAGACGTCGCGTTGCGCATCAGCACCTGGCCTGGTGCGGTAGCTTTCCACTCCGCTGGATCCCTCGGGTCGAGCTTCCTCAGAGCGCCGAAGAGCGGACCGAACTCTGGTATCGCTTCGTCTACCGGGCCCATCTTCGCGGGATCGAGAGGGACGAAGTTATCGTACGACAACGCTATGCTGACCAATGGGAAGTCCATCTGGCGGAGTAGTCTCAAGCCCTCTGCTTTCCGTCCTTGGGTTTGCTCCACGCTGTTCTCCTCCGGTTCGTTGACATCCCAGAACAGCTTCCCGCCTGCTTCTTTCGCCTCTGCGGTTTTGAATTCGTATTCCGTGTCGAAGACGCCGTAGGATAGGCCAGAGTCGATTTGGTGGGCTACGAGGTACTCGAGTTTACTGGCGCTTTCTAGTGTCCAGCGGCCGAGTGCTTTGTCGGGCCAGATATGCTGCCAGATCGTGGAGTGAAAACCGTGGCTGTGGGCTAGGATGGCTGTGGCCCAGGGGAGATGTTTGGGTCCCAGTTTACGGATCTCATAGCGAGGTTTTAGAGAGGAGGGGTTGGACGGAGTAGGCGTCTTGGTGTTTGTTGCTGGGTTGGACATGTTCGCGTGTGTGAAGACGAGAGCCTACTGGGACTGTCTCTTCAAGTAGAAGATGAAGGGGCTGTGTATTTATACGTTCCCACAGTAAGACACGTTGAGCTTCGAATGCTAGCTAGCCTACGCACTCTTATAGAGAATGAGGAGATGTCAAGAGCGACAACGTAACGGATAACTAGTACGTGAGTGTTAAATAACAGATAGTCCGGTGTGCAAGAAAAGGCGCGATTATAAATCGAAAGTTATGCGTGCGAGTGCGTTGGAGGGCGCGCTTCATGCATCAAGAGGGCTCAAGCGAATGACCCACGCATTCAGCGCAAATCGGCCAGCAAGGTTGTAAGCCTTATCCTAGGCTTCGCTTCTTCGTCCAAGAACGGTCCATAACGCGGGTAACAAATTTTGTGTCCAGACGCTCTTGCCCGCGTTGGGAAACCAAGATAGTGCAAAGCTGCGTGGCTTACGCGCCTGAATGCAGTATGTTGAGCCGACCCACACATGTTCCTCGTATAAAGTACTATACATCAAGATCCTTGTTGACCGCATGCTTTTAGCTAGGAATAGATTTGTGAAGGCCTCGGTTAGCGACAGACGTTACTGCTAATGATGATGTTGTAGGGCCTGCAAATTCGTCAAGAAAGTCTCTGTTCGGAATTAGTCATCAGATCCACGATACCCACGACAGTCAAGAGAAGTATGTTTCTTATTACAGGGCGCAAGGTGCACAGAGCTTTAGATTAGTCCTTTACCCTCCTGCAAGAGCGCAATTCCTCGCTCTTTTAACTTGAATTTCTGGATCTTTCCGCTCGCAGTCTTGGGGTAGTTGTCGACCCAAAAGACGTACTTCGGCACTAGTGCATACAGTCAGCATAGTTCCTAGGCGGGCCCGAGGCTTCGAATTCGATGTTCTAGGAGCTCATGGACTTACCTAAATGATGGCTCAATTTCTCCCTGTTCCAGTTTCGCACTTCGTCCGCGGTCACGTTCCCATCATCGCCAGCATGCGTAACTATGAAGGCTGCGACAACCTCACCGTACCGCTCGTCGGGTAGACCCACCACGCTAACCTCGCTGATAGCAGGATGAGCGAAGAGACAATTCTCGACCTCTAGCGGATGGATGTTCTCGCCCCCTTTGATGATCAGATCTTTTATCCTGCCAGTAATCTTGATGTATCCTTCTTCGTCCATGGACGCCTCATCCCCGGTATGCATCCATAGCATACCGTCTTCGTCCGGTTGTAGAACTTCCTCTGTGCGTGCTGTATCACCCCAGTACCCTTTCATGAGAAGGTAGCCTGACACTGCGAGTTCGCCGCGTTGGCCTACGTCAAGTGTACGCGACCAGTCTGACGGACTGACGACTTTGGCGCGAACGTGTGGAAGGAGACGGCCGACGCTGTCGATGCGCTTTTCGATGGGGTCGTCTGTGGTGGTCATGGCCGATACAGGAGAGGTCTCGGTCATGCCGTAACAGATGGTCAACTCAGTCAAATTCAGGTTCTTGTGTAGCTTGCGCATGAGTTCCGAGGGAATCGCAGAGCCTGCTGCGATGCCGGTACGCAGATATTGAAAGCCATCTTTGGGTACAGCACCGTGAGCCAGCAGCTCCAGTTCAGCTACGAACATGGTGGGGACGCCATAGAGGGCTGTGCACTTGTATTCGCGAACGGCTTCGAGTGTGGCGAGGGCATTGAAGGCTTCGGTTGGAAAGACGATGGCGCTACCGTGGGTAGCCGTGGCCATGTATCCTAGAATGCATCCAAAGCAACTACAAGGAGTCAGTTGATGTTGACGGTAGATCGCTACAAGGACTTACTGGAACAATGGAGGCGGACAGCACACAACGTCGTCTGGCGTTAATAGCATCCTATCGCCGATGCTATTTCCGTTGTTCAAGATACTCCTATGACTTAAGCACGCAGCTTTCGGCATGCTTGTAGTGCCAGACGTAAATTGGATGTTGACGATGTCATCCGGATGCAGGCCTTGATCTTCAAACGCATTGTCCTGCGCGCCATCCTCGAATACGTGCTCGTATCTCTTTAGACTCCTATAGTCTCCTAGATCCACCCTGCCTTGCACATTATTTACCAGTATGACATTCTTCAGCGACGGGACGAGTTCAGATTCGAGGGTCGAGCCCGCGAGGTTGGGTATCAAGTGCGTGAGGAGCGAGATATTGGATCGCGGGTCTTTACGCGGGAGGTTCGTTTCGGCTCCGATGATGAGATGCGCGGCATCTAGGTGATTGATCGCGTTGAGGACTTGGGGTGCGTTGAACGAGGGATTGAGTGGCACCTGTATAGCTGTTAGCTGCTAGTACCCATGCTTCTAGCCGGTTGGCTACAGACCAGTATCGCTCCAAGTTTGAACAGCGCGTACGTGAGCTTTCCCCTGGTCAGCAACTATACGTCTCCAAAATGCTTCCAACATACAGTAGCGAACTCAGCATTGTTTCCTAGACTGACGGCGACTCTTTCCCCCTTCTTCACGCCAAGCTTCTGCAGTCCCCTGGCAAGCCTGTTCGAGTCGCGATCGAGCGCATCGTACGTCAGGCGTATACGTTGATGGTGCGATATCACTCTGTATGAGTATCAGCAACGCGTCTTTACAGCTTCATCCACTCGGCACGCACGCGTTGCGGTCACCGTATTGCCTCACAACCTCGTCAAAGTGCTGTGGCACCGTCTTCTCGAGCAATGGCGGCTATGATAACGTCAGTCTCCACCATCACATCATCGGGAAGCTTGGAACATGCCTCATTGGGTCCGATGCTGTATGCTTGTGTGAGTAGACCGCGTCGTGCGCAGTAAGCAGGCCTACGGGACCTTGCAGCACGAGCAAAGAGCGACCGAAGCATCTTCAGACGCGGAATGCATCGGAGGTAAGGAAGGGTACTCGTGCATCGTGAGATATGCTCGTGTGGAGAATAGCTGATGTTAGTGAGCTTCGTTCGGAACTGAGCCGCGGGCCAGGTACGAGACTTGCGGGGTAGCTGTGGAGAGCTAGAGACACGCACGCGGTTGACGTCGGATAGCTGTCAGGGGTCTCCGCCCTCCGACTATGGGCTATGAAACGTAGGCGACATCACCAATCTTGGTGCACAGAAGATAACTTTGAACGTTTCCATACATGAGTCTACACAGAAGAGACCAGAAGCAAGGTCTTGAGATAATCCTAAACTCCAAAGAGATTACTCCTGCTACAAGCCAAATGCTACCGCTCAAACTCAAGCACTCTTCTACTCGCATCACTAGCCGACCGGTTCCTAGCCGGCTTGATCTCTTCCCCAGTACCTGTTGGTGACAGTAGGTCCAGCGGTGCTTCCCCCTTTGATGCGCCCACGTCCACCGTCTCGGCACCCTCCAGGAGGTCCAGGTCTTTCGCATCAACCTCCTCATCATCGTCATCATCTTCTCGTCCGTGTCGAGCTTCCTTATCCAGCTCCTTTTGAGCTTCATCATATCGCCTTCTGACTTCGGTTGCGACGCGCATTCCGTCGTTGACGATGTTGTCGAGCATGCCTCGTAGGCCCTTGCCGGGTGGCACAACACCAGCGCCAGCGCCGCCAACAACACCACCCAATCCTCCACCTCCGCCGCCTTGCCTTCCAGCGTTAGCGAAAGTGGTGAGGTTGTGGAAGCTGGATCCCGAGGACAGCGTCTCGTCGGCCAGGCGGAAGGACGATGAGAAGCCGACTTCGAAGAAATTCAGTAGTGCGTCGTCGGCGAGAATGACCATGCGGAAAGTAGGAAGCGTTATGTGAAGAGGCTTGTTCGGGTCAAGCGCAAGGTTTGCCGACTTTGCCTTGTCGTTGCGCTCTGCAACGTCTGATTCAGTGGTATGATTTGATGGTGTTGGCGACATTGGGTTCTTTTCTGACTTCTCGAACGCGGTTGCTGTGGCTTTTGGTGTTGATGGCTCAGATCCAAAGTCTATCAGATCATCTTCTTCGTCATCGCCAATAGCGAAGTTGTCAACCTCTTCTGAGACCTGGTCGACTGCCTTATTTGACTGATTAGAAGGGTGATCGGGGTCAGCGTATTCGAAGCAATGCCGAATGAAGGCGGAGACGCTACTCAGGAACTGTTCGTCGCGACCGATGCGTTCTGAGCCTGCCTCCGAGCTTACGTCAAGTGACGAGGCAGCTGGACTTGGGTCGTGGACGCCTCGTCTTGAAAGGAAAAGAAGGGCTTCCGAGATTCTCAAGATACCCTCACGATCTACCCTGCCATCGCCGTCGTCATCGTAGAGTTCGAAGAAGTAGCTGATGTTGGACATGATGTCCTTGGTGCCTTTTACGTGTGCAAAGCCAGTGACAACGTTCTGTAACGATAATGAGTCGGTCATGTCCACATCCCACCGCCGGAATAAGCGTCGCATGAACTCGTGATCTGCTGGCTCCGGTCCTGAACCCCATGGTGACATTGGGGGTCGTTTCCTCAGACTGTTTCCAAAGTACGAGTGTGGAGACTGCGTACCACTGCCCTCGGGTGGGGAGCTCGGTGAGTCAGTGATTGCCCACTTTGCGATACCTGTATTACCGTAAGCACATATAGATAGAAACGATACTGCATGACTTACCAGCCAGGAACTCTCTAAAAGCATCGTAGTCCATCTGGGTAGGGCTGGGTCCAAGTGCCACACGGCCCTTCTCCGCGTTTCCAGATGTACCCATCACAACCTCAGTCGCTTTCATCCTGCTGGCCTTTGCCTTGCGCTCAGCCTCTTGTTGCATGATCTCAGCTCTTTGCTGTCGCTCGTACAACACTGCGTAGAATTTGTCGTACAAGAAGCCAAGGTCATTCACACTCAGCTTCTTGCTATCGGGACCGAGGTTGCGTATTGATGTACGCTTGGCGAAGTTTTCGATGTTCTCAAGTACGGCATCCTTGTGCTTTGCCCGCTGCTCGGAGATGGTGTTCTGTGTGATGCCCGCAAATTCTTTGAACGCGACCACCATGAGCTCTTGGAATCTAGTGACTGCTCGCAGTTTGGGGTTCTCAGACTTCGGGTGGGCAGATTCGTCAAGCCTTGAGAAGTACGACTTCAAGACTGAGATGAAGGTGCCGTCATCTGTAGCGTCGAGTAGTTCCTCGCCATTGATACGCAGGATAGCTAGGCCGATTTGGAAGAGAACCTTGGGGCCTTCGAGGAAGAAAACATCAAGAACGCGGAAAGCAAATATTAGAGGCATAGAGTTGATATAGAGCGAGAGAAACCAAGGTAGAGAAACAACAGACAACTGCACGTCTGATTTGACCAGATGATCCCATAGTATGGGCATCGTCTTTTCGACGAGCGATTCGAAGACCTTCTGGTCCAGCAAAGTGCCGTACATGGTTTGTGAGTAGTAGCCGGGCAGGAGGCGGTCACACAGCACGGATAGGAGGAAAAAGGCCTGAGTCTCGGACATGTAACTTGTTTCGTTAGACAAAAGCAGCTGTATATCAAGGGGTACACATACATCAGCAATGCTGCGACCACAATGTTCATCGCCTGGCAGTAGCCAACCTCCTCGTTTGTCCAGCTGTATGCCGTCAAGACTCGTCGGAGCCGACCGATTCCCTCTTCGGACTGAAAGCCTGGGTATTCCGGCAGACTCCTGTTGAGATCCTTCTCAATTTCATCGATCGCTAACGACTCTCGACCGGAGAACTTTGCTAGGGTCTCGGTGTAGAGGTTCGGGTTCTGTAGGCGCAAGAAGAAGGCGCCCGAAGTGAGCTCCCACATCTCGCCTCGTAACCGATTCGGCAGACCGACGCGAATGAGCTTGTGGAAGGTAGGTTGTCGGATGAGAGTTGCGCTTCGGCCGTTATCTGCTGCATGTTAGTAACGTCTTTAAGCACGCTTGGTGGTCATACCTCTAAGATACTCGCGCCATAGTCGTATTTTTGTCGCATCCCTCAGCTTCCGTGCGTTGCCTGGATATTTGAAGATCATGCCTAGGCCGGTATCTGGGTGTTCTCGCGCTTGCTTGCCATCATCTCCGGCCTTCTTCTGGTCGGCGTCTGTGAGAAGATACTCCGAGTAGCATTGCCCCACGACCTTGCGCAGATTGTCTACCTCCTTGACGCCCTCTCTCAGTCCCTTCTTGAGAGCATCGCAAAAGCGTTCGCACGCCTGTCGCGACCCCGCGAGCTGAATCGTAAGCTTCTGACCAGCAGGCACCTGCGATTTCGAGTCTGGTATGCCGTTCCATGTTGTTATCGCCAGCGCGAACATGTAGCTCTGACTATGCAGCCGCTCCACCCGTCGTATGCCGCATAGCGGTAATGTGAAACCGTTGCCCGCAGGTCCCGCGCCGTGAGTCTGCCCAGTGAAGCTGCTGGAGGAGCTCAAACTCGCAGTATTGGCGAAGCTTGAGCCCTGTGTGGAGAAGCAGAGATACTGCTCGCTCAGGTGCAGCTTTCCGACATAGTGATTGCCCTGGCTGCGCTCCTTCTCCGATGTGACGTCGCCGGGGCCCCTCGTGGAATGGTGGGGTTGAAGAGTAAGCTCGGCGGTAATCTCTTGGAGGGGGTTCTGCGAGTCGGGGAGGCGGAATTGGTAGCGGAAGAGGGTGGCTTTGGAGGGTCGGCGGTCTGACGATGCGGGAGCGGCTATGGTGTTGAGCGTGGGTTCGATGTACTGCTGCGCCTTCTGCACCAAATTCGAGATGTTGAACATGGCTTCGGGCCGGCCAAAGAAGCAGAGTGAGGGTTGGTTATGCTGTATTGCGTGACTGTTTATGCCACATGACGCGACTAGATTAGCCCTCGTGAAGCGCCTTGGAGGGACTGGAGCTTTATGCAGGGCTGGTGTTGGTGGAGTCGCACGGCCACAAAGAGGCTGAGAACCGGGATGACTAAGACACGCGCTGGGCAGCTTTATCATGATCCGCCCAAGATTATGACGCACCCGCCAATTTCAAAGACAGTGCAAGAGTCAAGTTCACGCGGACAGAAACGAGAGTGGGTCGCGTCTTTTTCGATGGTTGATTATCTGAAGATTCTCATACTATTATTGAAGCTACCATATCGCCTCCTGTCGCCAGACTGCGCCCAAACTATCACTCCAGCTGGTAGACTTCTTCACCCTATCGTACATTCTTGCGCTCTCGCCCACGTTACTCCACTGTCAGCCCTGGCTTAAGTGCATGTGTACGCTCCGTCAACTCGGAGATCGGCACCCTGGGTTTGGTCAGTTGTTGCTCATCGGTGCGGCTGAACATCACTTACAGTAACGTAGGAACTCGCGTCACTAGACAAGAAGGTGACGGCACCCATCAAGTCCTCAGGACGTCCCATCTTACCAACGGGAATGAGAGAAGTCCACTGCTTCTGAAGGTCTGGGTTGTCGTCGAGAATCTTCTTGGTGCTACAACTTTCTTAGCACTTGCGCAATCATCGTCTCTCAGTGTACTTACAGCGCAGTAAGCATGTATCCGGGCGAGATGCAGTTGACACGAATGCCAGCGCCAGCCCACTCAACCGCCAAACTGGAGGCCAGATGTCTGACAGCTGCCTTAGCGGCGTTGTACGGAGCCTGCGGCTGTGGGACGTTGACAATGGCTCCGGACATGCTACCGATCATGACGATGCTGCCCGGTACCTTCCTCTCCATGAGGTGCTTCGCGACTGCCACAGAGTACAGGTAGGTACCGTCAACATTGACTCCCCAGAGCTTCTGTATGCGGTCATGGGGGTAGGAGATGGCATCGTAGTTCTCGGTGAAGCCAGCCGATGTAACGAGGTTGTCGACCTTGCCGTGCTTCTTCAGAATCTCGGCGAAAGATTGGTTGACAGACGTCGGGCTCGAGACGTCGCAGAAATGTGCTGTGACCTTGGGAATTCTATATTTTGACTTAGTTGAGGTCGTTGGTTCTGCATATGGGTTTCTTACCTCCGAGACCCTGGGTTCTCCTTCTTGAAGATATCGAGCAGGCCCTTGGCAGACCGCTCACCCTCTTCCTTGTTCATGTCGACAATGGCTACATCGGCTCCAGAGGTCACCAAGGCCTGCGCCATGACTAAACCCAGACCTCGGGCTCCACCAGTGACGACAGCGACCTTGCCCTCCATGGAGAACGAAGCCAAAGTGCGCTTGAAGTGCTCACCTCCACGACCCACGACGGGGTTGGAGGGTGGTAGGTCCTTCTCTTCTGGGTACTCGACGACAATGTCGTCTCGGGTACGTGCATACTGACCCTCGTGCTCCCCACTCTCACCAGGCTCGCCCGATGTGGTTGCAGCGTTGACATCGTCCTCGTTGGAGGGGTCCTTGTCGAAGCGACTAGGCGAGGACGTGAAATGTCGCTGTGAGGAAATAGCTGACTGTGCTGGTCTGAAGGTGGCACGGGGAGCTTGGGCTCTGGCCGCGCGTGCGACTTGACGGAAAACCTGAGATCGGAACATGGCTATGGTAGAATGCCCAATTCAATTGGGTGTCGCGGTTGTTAGAGAGAGGCTCTGAATTAGGAGGAGAAAGTAGGCGTCGTGGTAAAGTAGATTATCTGGGGTGATTCTAGAAGGCTCTCGAGTCAATGTGATACGACTCAGGAAGGAAGCAAGCTAGAACAGGGCAAGAAGCGGGAAGTGAAGAAGAAGAATCAAGTGAGGTTGGGAGTGAAGCTCACGATGCCCAAGCAGCTGCCAAATAATTTCGGTCCTTCCAAGAGCTTGAGCTTTTCCCCCACCGCGTTTTGTTGACGGACGCCTCTGACGACAGGTCTATGCAGGGCCAGGATTTGGCGAGGCCATCCCGCATGCACTCCCACCTCCGCACACTCCGCACACTGCATCCTGGCCTGTCTGGGTGACTGTCTCCATTGAAAATTTGAAATGACACGCCGTCGCGGTTGGCACTCCACTTCCAGAGCGCTCAGTGGAGCCGCCCTAGCCGTTTGTCCTCTCCGCACTACCGCAGCTCAGCAAATCCTGACCGCCTGCTACCCCACGCTGCAGCCACTTGCCTGCCACCAGACGCGTCCACGGGTGCACCACCACCCTCCCCGTGCATGCCCTTACCTGTACTGTAGACGTCTTACGTGTGTTGTTAATTCCAGCAATAACTCTGTTCGTACCTTCCAAGCCCTCGTTTGCACCTTCCCCGCCCTCGTCATCCCTGGTGCCACATCGTGATCGCCCTCAACAAGCCGGAATTGTGCTGACCGACGCGTCCGCAGCGACACGACGCCATCGTGATCCGTCATGTTTGAACTCTACCTCCTTACCTTCAATGCGGCGCGCAACCTTGTCGATCCCCAGTCCCTCGCGCCTTCCTTCTTCGACGCCCTCCCCAAAGACACGCCTCTGCCCGACATCGTCGCCATATCCCTGCAGGAGGTTGCGCCCATCGCCTACTCGTTCCTCGGAGGCTCCTATCTGAAGCCCTACTTTGACCGCGTGACCACGACCGTCCAGCTTGCCGCCGACCTCCGCAGCAATGGCAGCGACTCACTCGAGCACATTGCGACGCGCAGCCTGGGCATGACGGCCCTGATGCTCTTCGCCAAACCCCACGTCATACAGAGGATACAATGGATACAGTCGGCAGGCGCAGGCGTCGGCTTCTCCAACATGGGCAACAAGGGCGCCGTTGCCATGCGCGTCGGCTTCTCGTGCCCCGACTCTGAAGATACTCTCGATCTCACCTTTGCGGCCGCCCATCTTGCGCCCATGGAGAGCAATATTGACGCGCGGAACAAAGACTGGGAGAATCTGGTGCGGAACCTGGTTTTTGTCAACAACGATGACTCCCCGTACAGCTCAAGCGAAGAGCGACCGCTGCTTGGCCCATCGTCTGAGACACCAGCCGACCACAACGGTCTCTTTACGCCTGGCAACCACGTATTCTTCTACGGCGACTTGAACTACCGCACACACGATAGCCCACCAGAAGAGGGTGCGCATCAATCATACCCTCAGCCGACAGCGTCCGAATCGTCGCCAACACACTACTCACATCTGCTGAAGAAGGACCAACTGATAAGAGAAAAGGACGCTAAACGCACCCTGCATGGCTTCCAAGAAATGCCTATCAACTTCCCGCCTACATACAAGTACGCCACCTCACATGGCAAGAACTCCAACGCGCCCAAGCGATCTGGAGAGGACGACTCATGGGAGTGGTCGAAACATCGGTATCCCTCATGGTGCGACCGAATCCTCTACCTCCCATCCGGATCTTCATCAGACCTTGAGCCGCAGATTTACACCGCCTTGCCCGTACAGCCGACGTCCGACCATCGACCGGTTGCTCTATCTGTGCGCGTTGATGACAAGCCTATCAAGATGGGCGTGAATGACGTTCTCTCCAGGCCACCCTTTGAGGTCAACCCACAGTGGAAAGCCAGGAGAGACGCAGCTCGACGGTGGGAGCTTATCGTAGGCGTCATGTCGTATCTCGCTCTGACCGGCAAGGGCAGGATCATTCTCATCACCTTCCTGGGTGTGGTCATGGGCAGTCTGTTCCTTGCTGGGTCTCTGACCAGGTAATCTTATGGACGACCACATTCTCCTATGGAATTAATTTATTTCTCCTGCGTAATGGTTCCATCTCCAGTTCCACTGGTCTTGGAGATGCTCGATCGACGTGCGTGTCGGCATGCCTGTGGCCTGCACCTCTTCTAGAAACTCGATCATCTTGCATCGGTCCTGGTCATCCTGCAGTACGGTGCCAAACTTATGTACTGTATACGTGGCGTCCCATTGCGCAGAAATACAATGAGCGTTGCACCGAGCGATAGCTATCATCTCTCTCAAACCTCTCAAGACTTCATCATGTACGCCTTGCATATTCGTCCCTGGATTGTAGACCGCCAGTGCAATGTGACATATTCGCAGCTGTTGGTTCGCCTCCGCTGTCGCCTGTTAGCAAACAGTCCGTGAGCTGACGATTAATTAGACTCACCATGACAAGCGCCAGAGAACCACAATTCCGGATATCCTCCAACGGCATGTGGGTTGCCTTCCTGGTAAAAGAAGGCATCGAAGCTTGCGGGTCGCCTTCTTTCCCACTCATCGACCAAACTGTGAAGATACTGCCACTCGGCCATCGTCCGCACGCTCTTTTGCGCCCACTGCAAGATGCGCGCAGTCAGCCATAATATTCGATTTCCCCACGAGACTTCATCGATTGGCGATATTAGAGCTGGCAGAATGAAGTTTTCATAATTAATGCGCAGAGTGGGTTGGTTGAGCAATGCTTGGCTGACTTCGGTATGCACATGGAGTACCAGAGCAGCTTGTACAACCGGGCTAGACATATCGAAGACCCAACCTCCAGGACCATAGAAGAGTTCAAACGTCGAGAGATGTGATTGTCCTTGTGTACCCGCTATTTGAATGTCAGCTGATCTCCGCGCAATTCCTCGTGTTCACGTACCATGGAAGTCCTCAAAGTTTCGCAGCAACATGGCGGCCACCAGCGTCGCCTCATCTTCAATTTGTCCCTTCTCGGCAATATACGGTATGAGACTCTGCAATAGTCTCTCATGGTAGTCGTATGGTCTGGTGGGGAAATACGGATCGAAGCGCAGTATACACTGTCCGGAAATCATGAAGATGGCGTTCATGAGCATCGGGCTTGTCAAAGCGAGCTTTGGGACGATATTTTTGAAGACGCTAGCAGGACTCATTATGTCTAGTGCGTCTGATGCTTTCTCTACCCAGAACCGAAAAAGATATGCTTCGATTGGGTTAGGTATCGGCCATGCTACCGGTGAAGCATGGTTCGTTGGAACGAATGGATGTGGCGAGGGGATGCCAGAGTTCCAAGTTCCCGGCAGGGGCTCGTCAAGGCTGGAGAGACTTGAGACTGAGCCAGGTGCCGGGCTTGTGTGTCGCCGGATATGCGACGGAAGCTGCCATAGGTCAGGCGTGGTCTGTGGTGCTGCGGGTATGAGCACTCGATCATTCCAGCTTCGACTCGTCGGGCGCATGTGTCGCTCTCTTACTTGCGAACTCTTCCTCGATACCGACTGTGGTATCTTCTCAGCCGTCCTGGAGCGAACCAGATGTCTTGATGTCTTCCTTTTGTCAGTACTTCCGGGGCCCTCGAACTCTTCAGCTATGAGTGACGATTCGTCGACAAAGTCCACTACAAGACAGTCATTAGCATCGACTCAACAAGACCACCACATGACTTGTACCTACATGTTCCTGGCGTACCAACCCATCTCTGCGCCGCACCAAAGAAGTAGTCGTACTTCTTGATATCGGCCCTGGTAGCCTGACTTTCCAAATCAGGATACACACCATGTCGAAAGCGGACTTTGTAATTGGCTTTCCTTCGCGGGGCGGATTCTGACCAAGGCGCCGACATGCTTCTGGAAGGAAGAGCTTATCCACAAAGCTTAATATCTTGGCAACTTCACTGTACCTGTAATCAAAGTTGAAACAAGACCTCGATATCCGATCTTGGCAAGTACCTCACTTCCAAACTGGAAAGAAGCAAGCAGGAAGCAGGAAAGAGGAAAGCTGATGCTACTCTCCATCAACAAACAGGAACTATAGCCGCTTCAAATGGGGATATGTACTCCATATCACAACGCCATGAACTGCACGGAGAGATCCACGCGTCACAATCCGTTGTGCTGATCATTTACCTACGTGCGTCTAGCCAGCACGCTATTTGCTCTTCTCATCGCCCATCCCGCGATTATTCAGCGGAGGAGCGGTATGGGAAAGCACAGGGCGCGTGAGGCTTGTAGGTGCTTGGTGTGGCATTTGATAAGCAGGATTTATTTACGTACGCGATGTTTGATGGGGGATTTGGCAGCGGACATGGGGAAGGGTGGGTATGCGAGTACGGGTAGATACGGGGTGGCTCAACGGGAGGACGTCGGGTATTGGGGTGCACGAAATGCTTGCCTATTTGGGAGTCGCTGAGGTAGGGGATGGAGCGTGATGGTAGTGGGTAGACGTTGTGGCTGGCTGGTAGACCGACTCAGCCTTCGCTAGCCACTGTATTGGAAGCGGGTGATTGGATCATGGACTAGGGTTGTGGTTAAAGACGTGCATGATATTTCATCCCACCGCAAACCTCTACGTGCACCAGGCTACTACTAGTCCTTTCATCAAGAGCCTATGCCTTACACTGACAGCCAACTAAGCTTTCCTCACACGGGTAGGGCTGCATGCACCTCGAGCCTCCTCCTTCTAGAAACAATCACTCCCGCACCACAAGACGTGGTTGAGTAAGCACATCGCTGGACAGCCATAGGTTCATCGGACCGTGTTACTGCGTAGCTCTATAAGCTGCATCGTTCGATATTGCAACGACTAGTGTTATGCGGCTTATCCAGCTCGTCATGCGTACCCTATTCAGCTCACTTGTCCTACTGTCGCGCTTCCACGTGACGCCTTTCCGGTCCGGGTAGCGATATCGGTAGTTCGTGAGAGATTTTGTCAGCGGGGATATTCTGGGGAGTCATACTCTCAAGAATAGTTGGTGGTTGTTGACACGGGGAGGTGTGACTCAGGTGTCTTGTACTACGCTGTGCGCGGGTTCTATAGGTGAGTATCCCAACGGTCGTTGAGGCTTTGCTAGTTGGTGGCTTGAATGAAGTGATTACGCAGCTGCTTCACCGAGTGAAACCCGGAATTGTTGCGCGTCAAGACAAGATGATTGTTAAGAGTGCGGACTGGATAGTGATCACTCATCTTCATTGAAGTAGATCATGTGGATGGTAGTGTGCACATTGTGTTCGATAACACCTGCTCCCTCCATATAGCGGTGCCCACTCAGACAGCTGGAAGTGAAATGGGAATCCCCAGAACACGTGACTACTGACTCCAATGATAAAAGAACTGCACAAACCGCATGTAGACCATCGGTACGACTGAGTCTGAGGTTCCAGACTTCTCACGATGGTGGAGACACTTCAGCTTTTCCAACGGCATGACGTAGGAAAACAAGCGTCTTTCCTTCCCGAAAAGCCACGTCTCGCGCTTATGCTCAGCTAGCAACTCACTGGTTTTATGGACCCTCGAGTCGATGGCACTAATATCTTTCTTCGCTTTCGCTTGTCACCGCACTTATCGAGTGCCGGTAGTGAAGGTCCGAGCCTCGGGTCATCGACTCCGATAGGCTGTCAAGAGATGTGAGCAAAAGGAAGTGCAAGTGGAAGCTCCATCGCTGTCACGATCACGATGCTAAAATTGGGCGCGAAGGATTTTGTTGATCAACATCATAGCTTCGACGTCCACGATGCAGCTTTGACATGCGCCAGGTTTGGCGAGCAGGAAGATCGAAGACGTCGCATGTTGGGTTCCGCAAGAGCCAACATTGATGCCCTGTAGAAGTGCTGGGGGTGGTGTAACTGCAGCAAGGCGCATGCAAACATCGGCGCGACTACACCTGGGCAACAACAGCGACAACAACAACACACTTTACGGCTGTTTGATGCAGCCTTCGGCGAAACAATGGGCACAAACGCATGAACCCGGGCATGGGAATGCGAAAATGCCATGCATCACAACCACCATGCACGAGTCTATTGGCCTCGGCACCATTTTGCCGTCACCTGAGGTCCAGACCTTTCGTTGTGCGAGGTTGGTTCCCGCGGCAGCATGTCGGAAAGCAGACATCGTCAAAGTTTAATCAAAAGAAAACGACATGACAACACCGAAAAGAAGCCTCTCGCAACCTCTCCGCGCCTACGAGTGGACTCCGTGGAGGACCCGCTTGCCTCGGAGCTGAAACGCACGTCTGCGCACATGCGAGAAACGAAGCAGGACGTGGTGAGAAGCGCGACTGACGTCACAGTGCAGCGGCCACCAAAGGCGCGCTGCACCACCTGCCCGTCCAAGCGAGCCGATCCCCAGCACAACGCTCGATCGATACCGACTTCTAGGCCCTGCCTACTACTCCGTGCGCCGGTGGTCTGGATTCCTACAAAGAGTGGGCTTTTTAGCCTGCGTCCCCCAGCTACGGGACATCACGGACGTATTCTGTATAGAGGCTATAGGGAATAAGGAAATAGAGCGACGTTTTGTACGGAAATATGGACCCGTGATTGCTGTGAAAGGAGAGAAAGGGATCGGGCCTTGAAGCTTCAAGGCTCGTGGTTGTGGGTTTTGCGTGATGGGCGGATGGATGAGGGTGAGATCTAGACACGACTGTGGGGCTAAGAGAAAGTCTTGTCTTACGTATTGTGGCAGGTGTGATGCCGACAGGGTGCTCTGCGCATGGAAAGAATCACGAGTGCATGAGGAGATGCAGGTGAGGTAATTTGGGTTTGATTGTTGTGGTGGTGGGAGTTTGTCAAGTCCTCCGAGGGAAACTCTGCCTAGCGCTCCGCCTCTTGCATGCCCTGCCAAACGCCTGCAGTGGCCTTTCAAAGCGATGAAAAAATGAAAATGGTATATCATACAACTGAAAGAAAAGATCGCTCCGTGTAAATGCTAAACCGATGTGCTCCAATAAAAGTTTCCCAAATCGCAAAGTCGAAGCTGAAGAGTGTTGCCTGCACACTGTGCCGCTAAGTCGCTGATGTTTGAATGATTCGTCGAATGTCATGAGGGTGAACGCCTAGGGTCCGGCGGTTATTGCGCCCTTGTCGACGATGATTGAGAGTTGAGTTGTGACAGCGATGCGAATGAGTTGGTCATGGCTGAGTAGGCAGCTGATGGTAGACCGTTGGTGGATGATGTGGATGAGGCGCTGTTGCTGCGGACTTGTAGGTTGAGTGTGTGGCAGCTATCGCATCGTCCGTTCATGCGGTTGCAGCGACCCCGGCATCCCCGCTCGTAGTTGGCGCAAGAGAACATTGTGGCTTGTTGTTGTTGAGGGTTGTGAAGCGGTGGTTGTTGTCGTTGAGTAGTAGAGTGTAGAGTGTAGAGTAGTGGTGGTGTAGCTGTGTGCGACTTGCGACCGAGAGACTTTGTAGTGTGCTGGACTTGGACAATCCTGAAGCCGAGGGCAGACTTCGTAATATATGCGCCGGTGGGTTGTGAATGCCCGATGATGTAGCCAGCAAATGCAAGATATGCAGGGTAGTAATTGCGTATTCGGGCGTTAAAGTAGCCGTAATCGATGGGGTCCGTTGGCGTGTCTTGGTAGCGTGCGGATGGGTCCAATAATAGTGTGATGGAGTGCCGAATGGAGTTAATGTGAAGATGCCCAAGTTCTGCAGATGCACGATGCGTGGCTTATAGCTATGAAGCGCAGATTAGACAGATGGCTGACAGGTTTCAAAAACTTGGAAGAGATAGGTGGAAGATCAGCTGTGACGATGGAGGCCGCAACTTCTTATGACAGTTGACGCGTCCAGAAGATGTGTGTGTCATGGTAGATTATACAGTGGAGAGACCCGAGGCCAGAATGTCGGCGGTCAGTGCGCTCTTACTCAATGGCCAGGGTCTCCTCTTACGCATGCACGAGACCCTGCCCTGGTTGTTCGTCGCCCAAGTTAGCGCCAAAACCTTGATTTTTCGCTCTCCCGTCCATTCCGGCAATTCGCAGTCGCCTGCATACCTCATACGTACTCGGTGACGCTCAGCCACCACGGCGGTTGTTCAGGCGACCATCAACAAGTTGTTGCACGGAATACCATCCATGTGGACACACGACTAATCATTCAAACAGCCAAGTTGACTTTACAGGGACAGGCACAGTAGGACCTCGTTTCAAACAGATTCTGGAAAGCGGCTTAAAGTGGGCAACGAGCGCAAGACTTGCACGGCCACTTCATCCGTGCACTCGTCAGCACCAAGACCCAAGAAAGCCACTCCAGAGAATCCACACATGGCGTTAGCCTGTCGCACTTCAGCCCTCTTCGATTACGTGGTGCTGCAGTCGTACCCTACGTGAGGCAGTAATCATGGTGCATGTGTGCCATGTGGTCCCGGCCCTGCTGCCTCAGAACATGATAAGCCGGCCCGCTTGACACCGGAAACAACTGCGGGCGTAAGCTCGCGAGTCGCGACACCGATAAGATAGCGTACCTGATATCAGAAGATGGCTGAAGTGGAGGCCGGAGTGCGCGTTCGAGACTTTGTTCGTTTTTATGAAGATCGGCACTCCTACATGCGCGAGATCGATATGGCCTCACGGCGAAAGATTTATCCACCAGATCTGGCCTGATCTCAGAAGATGCGAACTGCTGTTACTGCGAAACCGGTCGAAGTTTCGACCTCGTGCGAGAACTAGATGCGAGTGGTTCGCAGTGGGTTGCTCCGGACGCCCGATCTGCGACCGTTAATCAAACCGTCCGGTGCATCCGCACCCGTCGCACGGCCAAACGCAATCGGGTCTCAACAACTTTGCCTACGGGCAACGCTGCACCCCGAATTCCGCCTTCCAGCCTTGTGGGTGTCAGTGGGTTTGATGATCAGCGGGCGGATCCATCGCTTATCGTACTTCGAGGACCACAGGGACCAGAAGCCCACTGTTTACTGAACATTATGAAACGTGATAGATCCAGGCTACATGCTGAAGTAAGTTGCAGCAGAAGTCAGACATGCATGGTTATGCTGAGAGCGAATAGAGGCTTCCAGCAGACCGTCACCTCATTTCCTTGCTCGGCCCTCTGCCGCTCTCCCATACACTTCAACTTCCGCTCCATTCAATGTCATCCCATTCAATTAACTCGACGCTGAGCGTCACTATCTTGCGCGATTAATTTCTCTGCCTGCAGATTCTTAGACAGGGTGCACATCCAGCAGTACCAGTTCACACGGTCAATGGCAACGTTAACATCGTGGAGTTATCCTACATTCGTCGAGTTATTGAAGACCCCTTTGCTTACATGGCCGGTCGGTAATAAAGTCGTTGCGATGTGCACGCAGGCACAGGATGAGCGCACGATAGGAGGCGTGACCAACTCAATCTGAGCGCATTGCGTGCTGATACTATGAAGCAGTGCTCTTCACGAAGCCAATAGTACCAAAACACTAATCAGTTAACCTGCAAGACATGTCTTCCCCTTTTCTCGCAAACATCAAACTGAGCACTGCGGAAAACAAAGGAAATTCTCTGTTACACTCTTTCCACCAAGCGTCATGAACAAAATGAAGCCGACTAACGCTGCAGCGCAATCTACTATACCTTTTTCAACTATGCCACTTGAGCTCCGCGAGATCATCTACCGTCATGCATTACTTCCAGAGGACCTTACTTCTCAGTCTCAGCCCTTGAACTTCGGCCCCGTAGACACCCGGCGTGGAGGCGACCCTTTCTACCTCCAGTGGCTCGAACAACTCTGTCGCGTGAACCAAGCCACGCGCGTCGATGTATCCCTGTATCTTCTACGGACGACGGAATTCTACCTCATCTACCCGGAGCAAGTAGTGCGATTCACGATGTTCCTGGAAAGTCTAGGCGAGAACGACCAAGGCTTTGCCGCAATTCGTAAACTCGATTTCCAGCTCTTTGGCCGCTACCAACCAATTGCTGGGACTAGCAACACTTACATCGAGCTCATGAAGCGATGTACAGGTTTAAGGGAAGTTGCATTAAAATTCGAAGTAGGATACATGACGATCGACTCATGTAACTGGACCGAGGATGTTGTTATCCCTCCTACAACGCTAGGGACCTTTGATCTATGGACATTCGATCAAACGCGCATCAGAGAGCTAGAAGATGTCATTGCAATTTACCAGTTGGCAGACCTCCTGGAGGTAGAAAGTTTGCAGACGTTGACGATCGAGGCTTGGCCTAGGATCAGGGTAAGTGATCGGCACGGTATGCAGAACGTTTTGGTGGACTGTGCGCCGTTGATCGAGCGGTTGGTGGTGTGGCTTCGGGAGGGGTTTGCTGCCAGAGGGAGGGAAGTTGATGTAAAATATGTGGAAGCGAGTAGTCCGGGATTGAGGTGGAGTCGGCGGATCTGAGGTACCTAGTAGTTGCTCAGGTTTCCATCTGAAGTCCGTGAGCAATGAGACAGTCGACTGAGTCGATTGTACAAATCCCATAAGCAATCGTTACTTTGTCTGATTACTTGGCCAAAATGCATGCACTTATCGCCTACCAAATTACATGTGTAGTATGTTGTTGTTTTGTGAAAGTAGCATGGAATGGAAGATGACGTGCGTGGAAGGTGAAGTTGGGCTGGGTCTACCGACAGGTCTATGACTAAGCGAGGATTAAGTCGTGTTTGCCATGTAATCCCAGCCAGCCCTAACCAGCCTCATTCCTTCCACGACCGAGCGCATCCGCAACACCATCGTCGCTCAACCATTTTTGACCATCACTGCCATTGCTGCATCTGCGCGCACTTCGGGGCTCAATTTTGACATTGTCGGCGCGCTTTCACGCCACGCGCATCGACTTGGCCGCGACGCGTCGACGTAAACAACAGCGCGACTCCTCCACCACCCCGCCCACAAATCGACCTACCCAACCACCACCATGTTTCTTCCAGAGGACCTCCTATTCAAGCAGGGCGCGCTTGCGCACGTCTGGCTCGCCTCGAATCAACAGAAGAAGCTCACCAAGGCCCAGGTGCTGCAGCACAAGATCCCAGAGAGTTGCGAGGTCATCATCCGACCTGAGGTGGCCGCTGGCGGTCCGCTTGCATTGCGTTTGAACGCGCAGTTGCTCCTCGGTGAGGTTCGCATCTACAACAAGAAGGTCAACTACCTCCAGGATGACTGTCAGGAAGCGCTGTGGAAGATCAGGATGGTAGGTTCCAAGTTTGACTGCGTGACATGACCACCTCTGACTCCTGTGCAGGCCTTCCGTCCCGGAAACATCGATGCGCCCGCCCAGACTCACGTCGCCAACCCCACAAACCTCATGCTGCAGGATCAGATCACCGATCTCGATCTCTTGGCTCCCATGCCCGACCCTTCTTTCCTTCTCTCCCAGCCTCTTAGCGGCAGCCTCAACCTCGGCAACACCACAGTCCCCGATTGGGACAACAGCCAGTTCCTTTCCGGCAGCATTGAGCAGGCGCGCGGAGAGCCCATGGAATTGCCGGATGACGACTTGAACTTGGACATCGGAGAGGATGATGACTTGGAGCCGACAGCCGCCTACGACGAGGGTACCAGCATTGAAGTTGGCCGTAACGCACCTTTGGAACGCCGTCGGTCCGAAGAGTTTACCGGGCTAGGCAAAGACATGATAGTGGATGACGATGATCTCGGCATCGACCTTGGCGAAGATCCTCCCACTGAACTCGCACGCGGCCATGAACTCAATCTGGACGATGACCTGGATATTACTATGGGCGGTATGGACATGGACACCGAACTTCCTGCAGGCTCTATCGCTGGCGACTTCCCTGTGCGACAACGTGAAGAGTCACCGCTCTCCGAGTTGGGAGAGGAGGAGGCCACACGTCTTGAACAGGAGGTTGCCGAACAGAACGTCACCGTGTTTGAGCCAGAGCCAGAGCAGGAAGAGGAAGAATCAATCCATCAAGCTCGCGCCAAGCGCAGGAGGGTCATTGCAGCTGATGCCGAAACTATGATCTCAAGTCACCAGTTAAGGGAACAACAGAACAATCGCGAGAAGATCCTCAAGCCTGCATCATTCCTGCCTCGCGACCCTCTTCTGATGGCTTTGATGAACATGCAAAAGTCCGGAGGGTTTATCTCAAGCATACTGGGCGACGGACGAAGCCAAGGATGGGCTCCAGAGCTTCGAGGTATCCTTTCCCTAGAAGTTGTCTCACGCCCAGCCCAGAAGCGCAAGCGTGGTGGTGCAATTGCCGACAATGACGCTACCGAAGACGAGGCCGCAGCCGAAGGAGAGAAGACGCCACAACTGCAGCTGGAATTTGAGCAGGATGAGCCGACTTTAGGAGGCGGTGACCTTGGCCTTGGTGGCGACAACGACCCCACGCTTGCGGGATCCGACGATATCGTTCAACTTCCCGATGACCCTGGTTTCCAACAGGTTGGTGATGACGAAGAGGACATCTTCTCGCCCGTTCCAGACAACTTCGACGACACAACCGCGCCGCTCGTCCATCCCGACGAAGCCGGGCCCGTATCGCTAGGCACAAAGCACGCTGTCCATTTCTTGCGAGAACAGTTTGGACCCGAAGCTGAAGAGAGCGAGTCGGTACGACAGAAGACTAGCATCGTTTTCCAGGATGCCTTCCCAGAGGCCCGCACATCACGGACAGACGCGACGAAGATGTTCTTTGAAATGCTGGTACTGGCGACCAAGGATGCCATCAAAGTTGAGCAGCCAGCTAACGAGCTTGGTGGCCCTCTACGCATTCGCGCTAAGCGTGGCCTTTGGGGACAATGGGCAGAGACTGGTGCTAGTGGCGAGCTGGCATCCCAGGCTCAAGCAGCACCTACAGGAGATCCCGACGCGCCCGCTGAGGCCATGTTCCAGGGACCACCTGAGGTGTCTGTATCTGCCTAAAAGTTCAACAATCTGTGTTTCTCCGACCTTCTTTGGGGCTTGGTATCATCTGTCGGTGTTGGCTGGATACCCTTTCCATGTATGACTCTTTTCACGTTGGAGACGGACTTTGACTGGTGTTTTGGTGTTCTTGTGAGGTATGGTGTTTGTGGGAAGTTGGTCCCTTGTATGATTTGTATTAGGATAGTTACATTAGCTTTGGAAGACGGAATGAATTCAGTACTACCTTCACGGATCTGGAGTATCCTTCTCCAAGTGATGCTTGAAACGTCATGACTTCACGGTTGATCATTTGACTGAAGTTAATGACTTGGAGGAAATGTGCATTGTGTTGGCGCGTATTGCTCGGAAAAAGTTGGGCTGTCCAACTTGAGGCAGGTGCGCTGCGGCAGATTATCCCGAGGTCGGCAACTGCGTCTTCGCGGCCTTGCCCTTTGCACCTACTCGCCTCTCTGAACTCCGGCGACGACATCACCCTCCAAAATTCCCGCCGTGCTAGCCATCGCACACTGCGATGCCTACGAATGCAGCGGCGACAGGCCGCACGCGCAAAAGGGCTGCCGAGGCGTGTACGTTCTGCCGGCGGAGGAAGGTTCGTTACTGGACGCCTGCATCCATGGATGTCATCGTCAAGGAGCTGCATACTGAGGCTGACAGATCAAATGCAGTGCTGAGAAGCCAATCTGCGCAAGTTGCAAAACGCATGGTACAATTTGTCATTACGAGCCTATATCCATAGATGACGTACAACATGCTACCAGTCGTCCGCGCAAGACGCCGCGAGCAGAAAGAACATCCGAAAGAGCATCAGACAGGACATCAGAGTCAACACCATCGATCGCTGCTTCTGCGCCTGTTGGACAGACCCCTGCAACTACACCTCAAAGCGTGTCGCGCATTGTTGTCGCTCCCAATGGCTCCTCTAGCTATCATGGGCGCACGAGCACTTTATTTGACGAAGGCACCAATGATCGATATGCTGCTGAAGCACGACCCCAAATGTCAGATGAATGGATCGAAAAAGGTCTCGTTGCTGAAGCTGCTCGTCAGAGACAACTTGAGACGGTCAACTTTCGACTTAAGAAGCTCGACTTCGACGGCGTCGAACCTGAGCTTGGCATGCACTTGTTATCATTACACTGGAACCGGCAACACCATTCTTTCCTTACTACCTATCGCCCAGCCTTCATGCGTGACATGGCATGTGGCGGTCCGTACTTCTCCAAACTTCTCTTGAATGCCATCTACTTCGGCGCCAGCAAGTTCAGTCCACGGCATGAAGTTCGCCGTGCAGCAGATGATGTCCGCACTGCTGGGTGGCAATTTCGTGAAAGAGTGAGGGAGCTCCTAGGAGGTGCTTTGGACAAGAGTGAAATCACAACAATTCAAGCGTTGCTAGTTATGACCAACTCGTTGTTTGCTCTTGGCGATGAGCGCAGTGCTGCGTGGTTGTACGCTGGGCTGGCATTTCGCATGATTGTTGACCTCGGTCTTCACGTTGATAAGCCTGAATTTGCAGGATATCGCAAGCTTTCTGATGAGGACCATGAAATTCGGCGTCGTGTTTTCTGGGCAGCATTTGGTAGGCATGGTCTTCAAATTGCTCATCATTCCACTAATAAGAACCGCAGTCGTCGACAAGATCCAAAGCCTCTATCAAGGTCGCCCAGTAAGCATGACAGACACACTCGTACCCACCAAATTCCTCGACACCTACGAAGAACTTGAGCATTGGACACCCTTTTCCTATTCCACGCAACCAGACGCCGTCTATCTAGGTTCGCCGGCTTATAGTATCTCCACGTTTCGACACCTTTGCCAGCTCTCGGTTATTCTGAGCGACATACTCAGCACCATCTATACCGAAAGAAGCTTCGACGTAAGCCCTACAGAGCTGTCCACCAAGTTGGAGAGCATACATCAAAAGCTGTTAACATGGCGTGGGCTTCTGCCCGAACACCTCACGGTAGATGTAGCGGAAGTAGCGGCGACACCTCCTCCGCATGTTCTAAGCTTACAGTAAGTGATTATAACGCTGCACACGCCACGGATGTACTAAAACAACACTAGCGCCTTGTACCATGTTCTCACGATTCTCTTGCACCGACCCTTCGTCGCAGATGGGCATCTCTACAATACATCACGCGCCATCTCCGTGAACTCGTTTATGGCGTGCGCCACTGCGGCGGATGCTATTGTACAGCTCCTGAGAGCATACGACAAAACTTTCAGTGTGCGGAGAGCTCCTTACCTGATTTCCTATGCGACTTATGTTGCTGCCACTGTGCATGCCCGTATTGCAGCCAAGCGTGGTGCCGGCTCACAAGCTCACAAGAGCCTAGAGACTTGCTTAGCCGTTTTCCGCGACAACCAAGAGACTAATTGGGCTGTACGACGCGCCAATGCCATTATTCAGAGCCTGATGAAGAGATTGGGTGTTGTTGCACCCGAGCTGAATGATATACATATCGGCAGTGGTGAAGACAACCACAGCAGCGCACCAGACGTTTCTTTGGGCAGTGCAATGGATCGCGAACCAAGCCTACAAAGCTTCGATATCGATGGCATTATCCAGAGTTTTGTCCGAGATCAGGACTCTACGCATCCAGCGCAGCCAGGTTCAATGGACCCTACTGCCGAATTGGCTGTACCTGGAGTGCCGCCGTCGGCATACAGTACTACGGAGACGGCAAACCTGCCCTTTGGAAATTCTGGAGATTGGACTTATCAGGGCCAACAGCAAACCTTCAGTGAGCAACCGTTTTCAGTAGATGACCTACTTTATGGATTCAACGGGTCAGAGCTTGATCAATTCACAATGCTGGACTGGGACATGTAAGAGTTGAAGCTTTGCATGAGCCTGGCAAACCACTGTTACCGGAATTACCATCTCCCGATGTGCACGGCCAAGGTTTCCTCTCGCGAAAAGACCTTTCAGGCTTGAGCGCGAAAGACAGAGAAGAGACGGGTATAGTGACACTAGACTTTTCTGTTAGCGCGTCAAATCCTGTGGTTTATCAAGACCCGCGGGAAGAAAGCCGAGGTTTTACCGCGGCTAGGCTTTCCGCAGCAACTTGAGATCCCACGGCATCTTGCGCGCTAACGGGAAGAGTCTCATGCTTCTACCCGTTGGTATCTACCCGAACACTTTTGGAACGAAGACATATATAGAGAGTTGCACCGTCGAACATGATGACACATGTCAGCCTAGAAACGAAGCACCGACTTCATCGCATTCATCACCTTCAATCGCAGCATCATCCTCTATAGATGATTCGCACACTTCTCAAACCATCTAGTTTTCAAAAGGCACACGCCTCAACTGTCTCACATATCTCGCCAATCCGCATACCTGAACTCCCAATGGCACACGAAAGCGCCCCGAAAAGAGTGCGACACAGCCTACCAGCCGTTTTGATGCGTGCTGGTACTTCGAAAGGCCTCTTCATCCATCGTCACGACTTGCCATCTTCCCAATCAGCGTGGACAGGCCCATTACTTGCCGCCATGGGTTCTCAAGGCTCGGATGCTCGACAGATTGATGGAGTAGGAGGAGCGACTTCAACGACTTCCAAGGTTGCAGTGGTTTCGCCATCATCCCGAATGGGCGTCGATATCGATTATACTTTTGTACAAGTAGCAGTGGGTCAGGAGGCGGTCGACTTCAGCGGAAACTGTGGAAACATGTGCGCTGGTGTTGGACCATTTGCGCTACAAGAGGGACTAGTGCGTGCAAGTCCCGGAGAGAAGACGGTAAGTCCTTCTGTTGTAATTGAGACGGATGGGATACTCATTCTTCTTCAGCTCGATGTACGGATCTTCAATACGAACACTTCGCGGCTCATCGTCGATACCGTTCAAGTAGACGAGGACGGATCGTTCGATGAAGACGGAGACTACGCGATACCAGGCGTCAAGGGAACCGGAAGCGAAGTAAAAGTGGCCTTTGTGGATCCTGCCGGGAGCATGACCGGAACTCTCTTTCCTACGGGGAGACGATGTGATACTATTCATGTGAAAGGACAAGACGGCAATCGCTTCTCGGTCAAGGCGACGTTGATAGACGCAGCGAATCCTTTTGTCCTAGTCGACGAACGAACATTACCGCCAAACCTAAGGAGAGGTAGCAAAGACACGGCCGTCTATCTCCAGCACATGGAGTCAATACGATGTACTGGCGCCGTTATGATGGGTCTCGCTTCTGATGTAGACGCTGCTGCAAAAGTCCGCGGGACACCGAAGCTGGCTATCGTTTCTTCTCCTCAACCAGATGATGGTTCTCAGGAAGGCACGCCGGACGTTCATGTCCAAGCTTTCAGTATGGGCAAACCCCACCCGAGCCTGCAACTCACAGGTGCGGCATGCTTGGCGTCGGCAGTGTGCATAGAAGGTACCGTCGCCCACGGACTTGCATCCGGCGGCGAGGTACAGTCCTCCTGGCAGTCGTCTTCACCTGAGCGGACACCGAGTCCCTGCTCAGACTCTGATGGTAGCTCTCCGGATCTTCTACCGAGCCAGAGGAGAGTCTGTCTTTCGCATTCGAGCGGGTCGATCAAGGTTGATGTTCTGGCAACCAGCTCGGAATCGTTTGCTTTTGTCGATAGGTGCGTTGTCTCGCGGACTGCTCGGCGGCTATTCGAAGGGAAGGTGTATTATTACTCGAGTAGCGTTTAATCAAAGTAAATCCAAGTTCTACAAGATGATGATGAGGAAATTGCGCAGGCTGCAGCCACAGCTGTAGAGTTTGAGAGAGGCTGGTGTATGACATCACACGCAGAGCCACGGAAAAGCGCGCCATCACTTGAGCGTGCAGCAGACATGTACCTGCCAAGGCGTCACTCGACGCTGCGAGAAGCCGACACATGGCAGGCAACACAACACTAAGCTACAAATAGAGGTTACATAGAGTGTTTCAAAACGGAACACGTCGTCAGATGGGTCTAGTGCTGTGAAGTCAAACAGTAGTTCGTGTGAAAGTGGTGACCAGACGCTGGATGAAGACCCCTGCTCGAGAGTACCGGTGCTTTGACGTTTTGGTCCACCATCGACATTGAGCAACACCATCCCCAACGACAACCCGCAGTCGACTCGCCATTTCCTTGTCTCGTCCCGCTCGCCAATCAAAGACGCGTTATTACTACTAGCACCAATGCGATAATCCACGGCGACGAGCATCTTTTCCCACGCTAGCTCTGGACGGATAGGCCACGTTGGACGGCGGCGCAACAGTCGACTCCTGGCCATGCCAACATGTCAAAAGCATCCACGTCCTCATTGCCCCTCTACAATGCCGCGGGCTTGCCCTCCAAGTCTTCGCGGCCCTCTTCGCCCATGCTGCAGCCGCCAGAAGCCATCAAGCGCAGCACCACGCCCTCAGTACGCCATGCGCTCCCGAGTTTTGGACACGCCGCTGACACGTGTGAATAGTCAATAACATCCGCCCATTCCCTCCTCTCGGCACACGACACGGCCCACAAGCTCTCGACGTCGATTACACATGGCCTCTCTGCCTCGGACGCCTCGGCGCGCATCCACACCCACGGCCTCAACGAACTCCCCCACGAAGAGCCCGAACCGCTCTGGCTCCGCTTCCTCAAGCAATTCAAGGAGACGCTGATCTTGCTGCTGCTCGGGTCCGCTGCTGTATCCCTCATACTGGGCAACTTGGATGATGCTGTGAGCATTGCCGTGGCTGTGACCATCGTGGTGACAGTGGGCTTCGTGCAGGAATACCGCTCGGAAAAGTCAATTGAGGCGCTGAACCAGCTGGTTCCGCATTCGGCACACATCATTCGCGCTGGGGTCGAGCAACCACGGAACGGTCGCATACCGAACGGCACGGCAACTGACGACGTCGAGTTGGAGAATCTCAAGGACACCACTTCGGCCCTGTCAGCTGCGGAGCGGAAGTCTACTACCATATCTGCGACCTTGTTGGTACCTGGCGACCTCGTCCTCTTCCACACTGGAGACCGCATACCCGCCGACATTCGCATCACGCACGCCGCAGACCTCAGCATCGACGAGTCGAACCTCACCGGCGAGAACGAGCCTGTCTCCAAGTCGCCAGACACCATCACACCCCCGCCGGGCTTGCAACGGCCATCTTCACCTTTCTACGCGTCCGAAGCCGCAGGAACGGTCGGCGCTGATATACGACTGAATGACCAGAAGAACATTGCTTTCATGGGTACATTGGTTAGATCGGGATACGGACAAGGAATCGTCGTCGGCACAGGAGGCAACACGGAGTTTGGTGCCATCTCTGCATCTCTGCAGCAAATTGAAAGCCCGCGGACGCCTCTACAACTTTCCATGGACCGTCTGGGCAAAGACCTGAGTTACATGTCTTTTGGAGTCATTGCCTTGATTGGTCTGGTAGGGCTGTGGCGCGGTTGGAAGTTCATCGAGGTCTTCCAGATCGCTGTTTCACTTGCTGTCGCCGCTATTCCCGAAGGACTGCCGATTATTGTTACTGTCACGCTTGCGCTGGGTGTGCTGAGGATGTCCAAACGCGACGCCATTGTTCGACGGCTACCTAGTGTTGAGACGTTGGCTTCTGTCAATGTCGTGTGTACTGACAAGACGGGTGAGTCAACCATTCTTCGCGCATATGACATTTACTGACCTGGACCAGGCACGTTGACCACGAACCATATGACCGTTACGAAGATATGGCACTTTGACGAAGCAGCACCGATTGACGTAAAGACGAAACACGACTCCACGGACCTCGATTCGCCGACCCGCAACATACTACGAATTGGCAACATTGTCAACAATGCCCGCTTGTTGAGCGACCAGGCGGCCTCGGCGTCCACGGCAGCGGTACTCTCTTCGACTCTAGGAGGCGACGACAATACAGCTGCCAAGAGCCGATGGGTCGGTCAACCCACCGATGTCGCGCTCTTAGACCTGATGGACGCTTTTGGGGAAGACGATATCCGGGAAAGACTCGGCGAACGCAAGTTCGAGACGCCGTTCAGCTCGGAGAGGAAGTGGATGGGGGTCGTCGTTGGTGGTAATTCTGGCAACCTCACCCCTGGATCTGAACACGCATACATCAAAGGCGCACTGGAACGGGTTCTGGACCGCTGTGATACGTATGTCACGGCACAAGGGAAAGAGGTGGCACTGGACCAAGCACGCAAGCAGGAAGCGATGAAGGCCGCCGATGCAATGGCGCAAGAAGGCTTACGTGTGCTCGGCTTCGCAAGCGGTGCATCCAAAGGGAAAAAGAGGAATGCCAGTGGTACAGCCTCACCTGCACCATCCACCAGCTCGGCACTTGGGGATGATGAACAGTACCGTGGTCTTGCGTTCGCTGGCTTGGTTGGCATGAACGATCCGCCGCGTAAGGGTGTAGAGAGAGCCATTCGGAGACTCATGGCCGGCAAAGTCAAGGTTATCATGATCACAGGAGATGCAGAGACCACAGCAGTCGCCATCGGAAAGAGTCTGGGTATGCCAATTATGCCAAACTCAGCACTTGGACGCTCAGTCATTCGTGGTGACGAACTGGATCACATGAGCGAGGAAGAGCTTGCACAGGCTATTGCGACAACCTCGATCTTTGCGCGAACTAGTCCTGAGCACAAGATGAAGATTGTCCGAGCACTACAATCACGAGGCGATGTTGTGGCAATGACCGGTGACGGTGTCAACGATGCGCCTGCACTCAAGAAAGCAGATATCGGTATCTCCATGGGTCGACTTGGTACAGATGTCGCCAAGGAAGCCGCAGACATGATTTTGACAGACGACAACTTTGCGACCATCCTCAATGCGATCGAAGAGGGCAAGGGCATCTTTTACAACATCCAAAACTTCCTTACCTTCCAACTTAGCACCAGCGCGGCAGCACTGAGCTTGGTACTCCTGAGCACGTTCCTTGGCTTCCAGAATCCGCTGAATGCCATGCAGATTCTGTGGATCAGTGAGTTCCTCAACTTCCATTCCCATTCATACTTACTAATCACCAAATGTAGACATCCTCATGGACGGCCCACCCGCGCAATCCCTCGGTGTAGAACCTGTCGACCCAGCCGTCATGGCGCTACCCCCTCGCCCACGCCACGCCCGCGTCCTAACCCGCCCCCTCATCCAACGCGTCCTCCAATCCGCCACCATCATCATGCTCGGCACCCTCACAACCTACTACCTCGAAATGTCCACCGACAACCTCGTCACTGCCCGCGACACAACCATGACCTTTACCTGCTTCGTCCTCTTCGACATGTTCAACGCACTGACCTGCCGCTCCTCCAGCAAATCCGTTCTTGCAGGCGAGATTGGTGTTTTCGATAACAAGATGTTTAATTACGCCGTCGCGGGCAGTTTGCTCGGACAGCTGGCTGTTATTTACTTCCCGCCGCTGCAAAGCGTTTTCCAGACCGAGGCCCTGGGTTTGGGCGATCTCGCGCATCTTGTTGCGGTGGCGAGTTGTGTGTTTTGGGCTGATGAGGGGAGGAAGTGGTATGTGAGGTGGAAGGGACGGAGAGGGTATGGTGGAGGGTATAGTACTGTTGTTTGAATATAGAGCGTTGGGTAGAAATGTGGTGGTGTAGAAGCGTTACAATACGCAATGGAAGTTGTTGTTCTCAATGATGTGTTTGGTGCGTACATTCATGCCGTGCGGATTGCAGATTTGCGGACTTCAGTACGGGTGTCGACAGGATCGCCGAAATGGAAGCGCAGCCATGCATCTCATAGTTAGACTTCGTCTCAGGTGCGAACGGTGCTCTCACTGGGACTCATGCCGGACGCCCGACCATGCACGTGCGCCTCCAGGCCATATAAAAGCCGCATCTTCTCTTCTTCCTCCACTCTTCACTAATTCTACTTCCTTGACGTTTCCTACAAAACTAGTGTGTCCGCGGACATGTGTTTCCCCTGAGAACCAAGCCCCAACGCATCCTATATATGTCCACTTGTGCAAAGTCCACAAAACGAGGTACGAGATTGCCATGTATCGCCGATGTGGAAACCAAAAAGACGTGGAAAAGTCGACATGACCTGTCTTGCGCTCTTAGGCACGTGCACAGTCGACATAAAATCTGCTGAGTGATCGATATCTTCCTTCCTTCATATCTCCGTAAAGACGGCTACCAAAATCCACGACGCCACGTTGTATGTTGCCTGTCCAACCATCAAAACACATCAATGAGTACCTGATATTTGCGCTGGCGCTACAGAAGATACAAAACACTTTCACAACCTTTCCATGAGAGAGGCCTTTCCGGAGAAACAAAAATGGGTCCCAAGTTTACATGTGCGCTGCGAGACTGAACCAAAAACAACACAAACCATACTCATGTGCTGAGGCGGGTCTTGAGGAGTATAAAACCTTGCTCTCCTGCCGACTCTACTACCTATTCCTCACATCCTTCTTCTATTGCGCGCTATCGAAGACCGAGAGCAAATCTTTTTATGAGCTTGCTCTGCGTGGAACAAAACCACTGCCGATAGGAACGTATCGGCTTGAATGCTTCTCCTGAGCTGAAATTCTCGTGCTCAGTCGCCGTGAGGACTCTGAAAATTCCAAAAAGATTGTTTATATCCGATGAAAAGCGGGAACGCCAACAGTGGCATCGAAGCTTAATAATTAGCGCAATACGTTTCGCGGTGCGAGGTGCTGGCAGTATAAAGAGAGATCTCTCGGTAGTCTCTAGTCTTCTCCTCCACACTTGCGCAAATCTGAAAACCTCAAATTGATGATGCAAAACGCGATGGGTTTCCTCGTTCTTCTCTAAAAGGTCCTATCACGCCAACCTAAGAAAAAGCTAAACAGCCTAGATCTTACGTTCACGTTAGGCCACCTACTTTGCAAGGTTTTAGGTTAATATATTCTGCAGGCCTGTTCAGTTTTTTTCTTGTATGAGGTGCTATGGGGCTCTCCATGTTCGTGTGGAGCAATCCAGAGGTCTCTACCTTTGGCTACATATCCACGCCACCCAATCAAAACCTGAATAAGATCTTTCCATGTGTATCATAGAGTACACGAGAATACCGTAATATCATCGAGGTTTGCAATATGAGCTGAAGTCAGGAACTCTACAAGTACCTTGCTACAACACTTTCAATCTTCCTCACTTCCTCACTACCAGCTTCACCGATCTCCAAAACATCGTCAGCGGAAGATAATGTGCTTCTCCGCCTCTCGATTCAAAGCGCTGGACATCCAAGGTATGTTTGCAAAGCCAGTATCAAAATCGGAACGGACTCAAGACATGAGAAGTAGTTGTTGGTCGTCCAACACTCTGATAACCATGACCAATCCAAACTGTTATTTTGAATGCTCTAGTCACCAGATTCTTGGAACAGAACCCGCGCATAGTTTCCTTACACGCCCAATTTATTCTGCAATATCGACACAAAAGCCATTCGAAGGATTGCAGAAAAGAAATGAGGTCAATGTCGTGAAGAAAAGCTCCCCATGCACTTTCCGAAGCCGCTACTTCTGCGAAAATCGCGCTCTTCCAGATACAATCCCAAAAACACCCCCAGCTCATTACATGTCCTTGCCACACTGCAAGACTGTCGTATCTCTTGGAAGTCTCAAAGACGGATGGGTCACGCACGCGACTAGCATATCCAGGCCTCTATATAAACCCTCGCTCCTCTCTTCTTACTATCTTCCAATACCAAACATCCCTCTATTTACTATCAAAAGGTCGCTGTACACAGCCCTATGCGAAGGAGAGAGAGAGAGAGAGACGTCCCTACCAAAAACAAAATACCCGTGGGATAATTCGATATCGCTTGTTGTCTTCGTGCGTCTCAAAATCGGCCTACGTAGTCGCCATGCTGTTCTGTCGTCCAAATTCCGTATAAGACTACACCATGTGCTCTCACCATATACATGTCCTACATATCTACCCCCAAAAGCCGATCTGGCAATGAACATGTCTGCGACTAGCGTCGCCGGGTGTGTATATAAAGATCCGTTGCGTCCTTACAACTCTTCAACCACACTCACATTTACAAATCATTACCAAAACCTAAGGCGCTACAAATGATGTGGAGAAGGGAGAGAGACGTGCGTACAAAAAGCATAGCCATACGACTTATGTCGTTCGTTCTCTCCGTGCGTCTCAAAACAACCAGTCTACGTATTCCTCATGTTGTCCTGTCGTCCAAAATACAATAAAAGACCATGCCATGTGCTCTCCACACCCAGCACGCCCGTAGTGTACTTCCAAAGGCACTGTCATCAGAAACATGTCTGCGACTAGCGTGCCTAGATTTTTATATAAACCCATCGTTGCGATATCAGTCATTCCTCATAACAGTACTCACTTCAAGTACCAAAAACGAAAATGCACGCATTGATGTGGTGGAGGAGAGGAGGAGGAATCTAGCCTACCGAAAGATACCTACAGGAAAATTATGTGTTGTTTCCAGCTCTCGGTTCCAACAACTTCGTAATCTTTGCATTCCTGTTGCTTCGAACAAAACTTTGAGTACCAGAAGCGATGTGAACTCGCGTTGTGTACGAAGATGCACGTTGAGTCGTCGCTTTCGTGCGAGAGATGTCAGAACAGAGGATGCATGGGAAACAAGGGTGATGATGACGATAATCATCATCATCGTGACATGGGAATGTACGTGAACCTTTGATTTTTGCCGGTCGACTTGACCAATGACGATGTGCCAGCTGCTTCCCTCGAAAGCACTTGGGGTACTTGAACACTACCGCCTTATTACCAGGAGGGCAAGAGCCACATCTAGAAGAGGCGGCGTCTCCCAGCGTATGCTCGCGCTCTGTAGTGCCTTCTAACGCCCTAGCTGTTCGCTTCTTCCGGTGTAATAGGGCATCGCGTATCGCAAGCCATGTCGCTGCCGTATTTTCCTCTTCTGATCCGAGAAGCCCCCTCATATCAGTTCGACATCTCCCGTGCCACACCCCACACACCAAGCCCTCACCGCACTCCATCTCACAACCCAGACATCTCCCCTCTTCATCTCAAACCGCCGATCTGTCCCTTCCACGAATATCTCTCCCACATCGCGCAAAGCCCTGACGAAGACCGCTTTGTCCTCGTCGGGCTTATCAATCATGCTTATGCCACCCGTGGTATCATCGAGCCGTTGTAGCGACGCCGGGAACTGCGAGAGGAACGAGGACGTGTAGTGTGAGGAGAGGAGCGCTTGATGCGACGTCAGGTATTGGTGTTCAGATGGGGAGAGGAGTGGGGAGGTCGTTTCGAGGGAGGCCGTATGTAGCGATTGGATGTGTAGAGGGTGTGCGTCGATCTACAAACGTGGTGTCAGTACGCCGCTGTAAAGATTGGCAGTAGGGCAAAACAGGGCTCTACCTTTTTTATCCTCGCCCTCAGAAAGCTTCTCACCGAGAACTTGAACCGCTCAAGCTCCGTCTGTATAATAATGAGTTTGAAATTCGTCTTCGGGTTCATGTCGCCCGTCTGGTCTTCGACAAGTTCAATCTGGCTGCGTCATTAGCTACCTCACGTCGCGCGAGCTGCAGTCTTCCGCGCGCTCACCTGTCTCCTAATCCGCTCCAACACCCTCTCCATGAGCTCCTCAGGCCACGGTAATATCTCCGGCGCAACCCTTTCCGCAACCCAACACCGCGTCAATTCCTGCAGATCGCGAGTTTCCCTCGGCGTAGAATCGACCGCGACCTCCGCGAGAAGGTCGTCGATGTCCATGGTACCGTTCCACACAGCTCTTTGCTTTTGTCGGAAATCAACGGTCGTATCGGTCAGGTACGTAAGTCGCGTGTCTGCCGTGTCTCACGCGCGCGTGTATCGTGGCGGCAACGAGATCGAGGTAAGGCGGGGTGATGGGATCGAAAGTAAGCAATCGGCAGGCACCCGACGAGCAGCGGGATGCAAGACAGAGATCTGAAGTATGTCTCGGGCCGGATGCATGCGTGTGTTGGCTTGCAGCGAGCGTGCATGCAGATTGCACATGTTTGGTGGGGCAGGGATGCGCGATGCGGGGATCGCTTACCACTAGCGCCGACGCGTCCCAGCTTGGTTCCGACGCGTCTTGACACCTCAGGAAAAGCAGGCTACACATGTATGACGCCTTGGTAGGGGCTAAGGGTGCAGCTATCAACGGCCGTCGCTACCGCTGTATTTCAATATGAACCATTGCTAGTGTCTGGCTCAACATATAAACCGTGCATGCATTAGTTTGATGATACATCGTGGTTTCTTCATCAGGATAATGGTACAGGTGGAGCAATCTGATGAGATTTCGTTGTTGTTTCTAGCTTGGTCGACTGCAGGACTTCCTCAAGCCATCCTTCGTCCATCCGCATTAAAAATATGTACAGCCCATTACCTCCTCATGTTCCTCTCTGTAGATGTACACGAACCAGAGGATAGAAGTAGGTAAAGGCAAATAGATACATGAAAGAGTCGCGCGAAGGGTGACACAAGAGAAGCCAAGAAGTTCAGTCTGTGTGATGTATAGAATGATACCAAATGAATTGTATTAAGGAAAGGGCAGTAGATGCCGTGTAGGTGATTAATGCTCTGGAGGCACGTAGACCTGTTTGTGTACTTGGTTTCGTGATGATTCTTAGATACTTGTTCTGAAGAACATGTGCAGGCAATGTTTCAGCGCTGCAAGGCCAGGAGAGATCCGTCTGAGGATGGGTAATAGTAACAAAGGAAATGAAGAAGCTCGCGAGGCAGCCTTCTTTGGACTGCTCAACGCTCGCCGTAGACAAGATGGGTATCCAGCGTTCCCTATCAAGAAATGTGAACTTTTGTCCGGGCCCACAGCTCCGCGACAAGGGGTATAGAAAAGAAACGGGGAGACACCCCAAAGATCAGATGCAGACTGTTGCCGCTGTGCAAAGATTCCGAGAGTGATGCAAGCCAAATGAAATCGCTCGAACGCCCCGGAATGGAAAAGGACCAAACGCCAATGCTGTGGGGATCCAATGCCATGCAGCAATCATCCATAACGCCGTGAATCAATCCGCCATGAGTTAGTTTAGTTTCGTTATAGTGTTGGTTGTTCGTTGTGCAGGCTCAATAAGAAGCCATGCGACGGGAAGCGGCCGTGACACGTCCGACTTCCAGGGAGTCATTGCCAAGGGCAAAGATATTGTTTCCAGATCTTGATCGGCCCATGGCTGTAGGGCTGTCTTCCATCTGGCAGTGCTGTCCGAAAGTGAAGGTGGTAGCACGGTTAAGCTTGGCACGCGACTTGAACTTGAGCTTGTTGAGGCCACGTTCACATGACTGTTCATGCTCTTTGGCATCCATGCGAAGGTAGTTTTGGGGGTAGCAGCGAGTGGCGTGTGAATGGTAGAAGGAGCTGTATCCGCCATCGAGGATGTACACTTCAGGGAATGACAGATGGGGGTATTGATGCGCGTTCTCCTTGCGATCTTGCGAGCGAACAAACTTGGCCCTGGTGTTGTTAGTCAATGGACCAAAGCCGAAAGATGGGATGAACTTACATTAGAGGAGCACGATGCGCAGAGTACTCGCAGTGAAGGACCAACAAAGTGTTCTCGCTAGATGGGGCCTGGAAGAGACGCTCGGCAAGCTTCTCCTTGTCACAGAAGTTCAATGCACCTTCAATGTGTCCACCATTGTATTCGTACTCGAACCGGCAGTCAATGACGACCTTGTTGTCATACAAGTGATCATAAGCACCATCCAGCACTTCTACCAATGTCTCGTGGGTGATGCGAGGGAGACTCTCTGGCTCAGTAGTGGTGAAGTGGGGAAGCTTGAGAGTGTTGGCATCATCGACATCCATCACAGACTGGAGCCCACTGGGCTGGTAATCATCCTGTTCTTGCTTGGCATTCATTACTTCACCGGGGCTTTCGAACATGCTTAACGATCTGCGGAACTTGCTGGGACGACGAGAAGGAGGACCGGCGGGCTTTCTGACGGCGGCAAGGGGGGAACCATTGGCACGGGCGGCAGTAGAGTTGAGAGAGAAAGGCTTGGGTTTTGAAGCGAAGAGAGAGCCGTTGGAAGTAGGACGACGTTCTTGGGGAGGCGAAGCAGTGAAGCACTCGTCCAAGCTGAGTGAAGACGAGTTCCGGGTGAAGTCACCGCAGCCAAACTGGAAGGCGGGCAGCGGAGTGCTCGATGGCTTGTCTTGGTCCTTGAACGACACAGTGTTAGTGGAGTAGTTCTTGTGGCGCGCAAGAGAGGGCCTGAGAAGATTGGACTTTCGGCGGTCGGCGGCTGACACGGGTCGGGGAACCTCGAGCGAGGGCGTAGAGTATGTGGGTGGGGTGGGTAGCTCGTCACACGGGGTGAGCATGTCGCTGTCGGAGCCGGGGGTCACCTCTGGGGAGGGAGAGGGTAGGGGCAGGCAGCGGTCGTTGATGAAGCTGAAGGGCGCCTTGTGGGGAAGAGGCGAGATGTCCATGGAGTCTGGTGCAAAGCCGGGCGAGGACGAGGGAATTGGCGGAGTCGTAACGCCTTCCCATCGAGTCAATGGGGTCGTGGTTTCTGTTTGTGCCTGTTAGCCCTTGTGCTTCCAGTTTGGAGTGCGCAGCCACTTACCCCGGGTGTCGATCTGGTGAAAGAGATTCGACGTGAAGAGCGACCGACGCGGCGTGGCGAGCTGGGGGCTGAAACAAGCGCGTTAGTGTGCTGCCAATATCAAAGAGACAAAGGAGGGATTGTACCTCTGGTCCATGTGCAGGTTGCTCGACATGTCGGCGGCCAGGCTGGTGGTGGGTGACGAGCCTCGCATGGGCTGCAGAGTGAAGTAGTCTCCCCCACTCTTCTTCATGCTGAGGTCGCGGAAGTTGAAGCTCTTGGGGCCCAGGCTGTGTGCTCCTCCAAACAGCGGCTTCGACTGCGGCAGGTCACGGCGGTATCCCCAGGGGCCGGGGATGGGCGGCGGGTGCATGGCGGCGAGCGGCGAAGACATCTCCATGGTGGATTGGTTTCGTGTTGGTCGTGGCTATCGTCGTACCGGGCAACGGGCGGAGCGAGCGTTTGCACGTCGGGTCTGAAGTGATGTCGGACGGGAGGATGCAATACTGGCGATAAGCATACAAGACAGGAAAGCTAATTCCAATCTCTGAAGATGCTGGTGGTGATGGTGTCGATGTCGGTAGAGATGCTACAGGCGGGCTCCGGACATGGGCGAGGCTGAGGGTGGGAGGCTCCGGGAGAGGGTCGGCAGGTGGATGGTGAACGAGGTAGCTCTTGCCGTAGTGATACTGGCGATAACCGTCGTCCAAGATCCGCTCAGCCAACTTAAGAGGGGATTGGGCCTTCTTGGGGACGAGAAGGGTAGAGAAGAGAGAAGCGGAGCCCGGTCACGCACTGGATTTGAGCATGCCGTGGTTGCTGGGGTAGCCCGCTGCTGGGCCAGGTTAGGGCCGACGACCAGGGCGTGGGCTTGAGAGCTAGGCGCTTGCACACACCGGAGGCCTCACTGCTCAGCACGGGACAAAGAATACTGGGGACTGGAGTTTGCTTGCCCGGCTATGCACCCACGCCCAAGCGGTGCTGTTGATCCGCAGCCTCTAATTCCGCCGCAGGTACACCGGCCCATGATTTGATCGCGATCCCACGCGTAGGCTGTCGCGTAGTCGCCGTGCAGCTGCAGCTAAGTCACGCTGCACGCCCGTAAACAACCGTTCGCAGCTGTTCCACCTCGCGCAGTACCCATTGAATAGCAGCACGGCACGGCATCACGGCCACACTGCTCCAACGCGCGCTGCTTCAGTCCGGCCTCGATCTCAGATAAAGCTCGACAAAGCAGCCAAAGCGCACTCCTGCCATGGTTGCCAGAGAAGCAATTGCCTAGCTCGGCACGGGTCAGACGCAAGCGGAATGGATGCTCCCTGTAAGCCCAGCACGATACGTGAAACCATACGTTCGCTCTCCGCCTAAACTCGCGCCGCCGAGAGAATTTCTCCCTTCGGAGTGGTTCTGCGTGGGCTGCGTGGAGCGTCTAGCCGTCCTGCGTAACGTACCAACCGTCTCCCAGGGAAACCAGCTGCACTCGCTACCGAACGGCGACCCCTCTCTGCCCACCGTCTACACTATCGTGACTATCCAGATTCTATGCACGCTAGCATCATCTACCCCATCTCCAGCCTCGTTCACGAAGCGCGAGCTGTTTTGATCAGGCAAGCTCGGTCTGCATCTGCGCATGCTTTCGTCATCGTACGGCCCAGCGACGAGGCTTGGCGTCGCTGCCAGGGAACCGCCTCGCTGTAACATGGCTTGCACGCGTGCCCATTGGCTGCCTCCTCTGTCGGCGACTCATTGGGCGGGCGGGAGATTTTCAGACTGTATTCGGTGCAGCGAGACCGACGTCGCAGGCGCCGCTGGCTTGACGACGTGAGCTCACCCCGGCCCGTTCGCCCTCTGATCCCCTTAGCCCTAAGCGGCTGCATAAAACAGGAATGGCTCCATCCAACGCGCTACCGCTCTAGTCCCGTGCTCGCGATCGAGCTCTCCCCTCTGGGATCGCGATGGCGACATGTTGCAAACGTCATAGGCAATAAGGCTGAGATGAACTGCCAACTTTGCTATTCTCGGCCGCCTGTTTGCGCCTACTGCTGCAAACCAGTTCAGACAACTGTCGACCTGTCGACCACCGACCCTCGCTAAGAGCCGCAACAACATGACAACAACAACAGACGTCAGCGCAGACCCGACATGGCTGTCGGAGAGGCCGGGGGCCGCTGTCATAGTTGCTGTGGTGCCATTTAGAGGCGAGCTGAGTCGCTGTTCGAGAACGGCGGCTCTGCCCACCACACGTCTGCACAAAACCTTCATAACGGCACACGATCGGCTGGACCCCACCACCAACGGGCTGACCCCTCCTTTTGTGGACCGCCAGACACACGACAAGCCTTCGCACGGCCAACCTGTGGCGCTTGTTGCAAGCGCCTCGAAAAACCATCGTCTCGTCGCCAGGTGCGACGCGTCGAGCTTCGTATACACAAACAACCGACTTCGCGCCATCACCTGACCTAAATAGGTGAAGGCGAGTCTCACCACAGGGTCTGCGTCATATACCCCAGACCTCGGGACCCGCTTCACGACGCCGCCAGAGCAGGCCTCGCGTTTCGAGACCCTGAAAATCTGCACTCTCGTCACTGGTGGCAGCTTAGCCGTAACTCTTTGTCATGGTGTCTCGTCGTCCATATCGCGTCAGCACCTGGCCGGACGCATCCGACATGATGTGCAGGAAGAGCTTCATCATGGTGGACACTCTGTGTGAAGAAAAACTCTGCCCATGATTCTCAAGACACATCGCGGGACATGTTTCGGGCCCGAGGGTCACTCACCATGAAAACCCAGACAGCTCCTGGAGCTCCTTGAAGCGTTCACCAGTATCAGCCATCTCGGAAATTCAATCCCTTGCGTCGCGTGCATCCCGTTCTCGGCCAGCACGTTGCACATCAGACCCTCTTTCGTGTGACAAAGGATTCACTTATAGTTACTATAGTAATGTACCTCGAGGGTTCGGCGTCCAACAAGAAGCACGGGTTTCACATCGATGCATGCGGCGCCTTCGCTTGCGGCCTGGCGTTTTCGGAAGGTGCGATTCCTGAGACAACGCGGGACGCTGTGACATGCGCTTTCCCTTTCAGCCTGTGACTGCGGGGACATCCGGTGAGCATCCGCATCGTCAGATTCAGATTACCACCACAAAGAAGGGCATCAGGTGTCGCAATAATTCGTGAGACTCTTGGCGAGCAGCCACATAAATCCATAATATTAAATTTAGTGGGCCTACTACTAAAACGAGCATAGGAGACCTACGCCGTCGCTTAAAAAAAGGTAGAAGATCGTCGGTATTATCAGTATCCTTGTTTTTTCTACTTTTTAGAGCTTTTTAAAGCCTTTAGAAGCTTGTTTTAGGCTAAATTTTAGGAATTTAGAAGGTAGAAAAGTTAATTTTTAAGATTTTGAAAAGTGCGTTCGCACTGCACTTGTATTCTATCGTTCTTAGAGCTATCTAGACTAAATTCTTAGAGCTATTTAAGCCTAAGGAGCTCAAAAATGTCTCTTTTTACTAGCAGGAAGACTGTATCTTTTTACCTCTATTTACTATTAATTGCCGGCATCTTGCTAGCATCTCTAAGATTATAATTCAGAGTTCTAAGAGCTTAATATCGTTCTAAACACAGCGTAGGAGTGCCTTAAGGTTGTTAATAGAGCCGTCCTATGCCTCTAAGTTGTCCTTTATTGTCTTCTTCGCTCTCTGTTTTAGAATAAGCTATACTTCTTTATATAGGTTTAAATTAGGGCTCTGTAGAGGGTAAAGGAGGCGTAGAATCTACTTAGAATTCTTCCAATTAGCTGCTATATTGCTGGAAGATCGGGTTCTATGCCCTCTGTTGCTATCCTCTTAAAGCTGCTAGTGTGGGTCGTTTAAGGTATCGAAAAGCTAGGAATTTTAGACTATCTTAACGTAGAAAGAGAGGATCTTATTAGTGTAATACTACTGCGTTAGGTAGTAACCTAAAGGCTCTCCTTTGAATTCTAGCAGGAGATTTGCGTAGTAATGCTTTAGAATCTTGTTGTACTATTACTATGTTTCAAACTTCGATTTCCGCGGTTTTAGAGGTCGTTTTAGCTTCTTTAACATATCTTTCTTGTTGTTGTAGAACCTTAATTTACTCTTAAAGTACTAGTTAACACTCGCGAAGAAGTATAGAGTCTTTAGGTCTTATTTTAGAGCTTTTCTAGTAGTAATGTTGCTGTCTTCTATACGTGTTCCGCGTTTTCTAAGAACCTTAGGCTTCTAAAAAGCTTTAGATAGATTAAAATAAGCTTTGTTAGTAAAGTGAATACTATCCTAGAAGCTATACATCGGTTTGTGTATATTCTAGTGCCTATATTATACCCTTTTCTCCTTGTTCTTAGGCTAAATTTCGCTAGAAAAAGCTACAACGTATAGCTAGGAATTAAGACAGTTTGTGAGATTGTATTTAAGGCTTTGTTTAGCGAGGGGAATATTATTTACTACTACTTGTACTATCAGAGGAGCACTCCGGACGGGGTTAGTATCGTCAGAAAGCAGACTTTCTAGCTTCTCTTAGAAAACCCGCTAAGGTCTACCTAGTTTATAGGCTTGTTTAGAAGCCCTACGCTTCCTAACGCGTCTCTTATTACTGTAAACCTCCTTCTCCTTTACCTACCTAAACGCGGTGGCTCTACTAATGCTGTAGGAAGCTGCTACCTCCGCTACCATCGCGTTACTACAGTATTGCTTGTAGTGCTCAAAAAAATGTGCACGACGCTGTGTATCAGGAATTTTAAGACAGCTATCTTGTTTAGGAGTCCTCGGGCGTTCTATTTCTGCAATAATATCTAGAAAAAGTTAAAAACTAATAGAGTTGTGTTAGGGTGGCGATGTTGGGATGGATGCAGGGGTGGATAAAAATTACTAGATTCGGTGGGTTTTGCTAAGAGTCTCACGAATTATTGCGACACCTGATGAGGGTATATTTAAATCTGCAACGCGGTTTCGTCTTCCCGCGGGGTACATCCTCATGATTTTCCAAACATACCCTCGCGCATATCGTCCGTTGCCAATCTTTGCGATTCATCCCTCCGCATGACGGTGTGGTTTTGCCCGGCGCCTTTCGCATTTGCAACACTGTTGCCATGGCGATGCATGGGGTCAGACGCGCCTCATGTGTACCCAGCCGGTCCCTCTTTGCACAACTCTATTCGTATCATCCGAATACCCTCAAGAGTCAGTAAATTATGAGCATCCGAGCAAACTTTTCAAAATGTGCAAAAGGGGGTGGAGTTTGTGGCAGAGGCACCGACCATGCAATCTGCGATATCGATAGGAAAACCTCACCGCCTGCTCCTTTTCTTAGTGAACACGGTAGACAGTAACCTCACAGAGCAAGATTGGGATATTTAATGACTGGTAAGCCCGCTTCATTCTTACAACAGACAATTCGCGTTGCACGTGCTTCGTTTTTGCGGACCTAGATCATGTGATCTGTGTTGAGAGATTGCATCGTGACATCGTCGACAGACTGAAGAGGCTCGGGAGCGGAAATAACCTTGGACCGATCTTTGAGAACACGTTCCTCGCACCCTGGGATGTCGAAACTTTGCTTAGGTGGTGTTCTAGTGGAGAGATTGCCTCCGATGTCATCTTGAGGAAGTACGGGTGTGGTCATCAGGGTCTTTGAGATCACGTCAATTCCATCCTAGGATACCGAAAGCTTGCTAAATCGAGAGATTGCATCGTCTGTCATTTCGAGGAACTACAGAAGTGGTCATCAGGGTCTTTGAGATCACGCCTCTCCCGCCCTGCGATGCTCAAAGTTTATTTAGATGGTGTTCTAGTCGAGAGATTGCATCGTGAGTCAAATTGAAGAAGCTCGGGAGCGGCTGTCAGGGTCCAGGAGATCACGTCACTCCCATTCTGGAATGCCGAAAGTTTGCTTAGGTGGTCTAGTTGAGAAATTGCATCATATGGCAATTTGAAGAAGCTCGGAAGCGCATGTAAGGGTCCATGAGATCACGTCACTCCCACCCTTGGAAGCCGAAAGTTTACTTGAATGATGTTCTAGATGCCGCGAGAGAAAGGATCAGAGCCTTGATGCGACCCGTGGAGTCAAGTTGACATGTCACCCCCACGAACGAAGCAACCAGACACCCAGCAAGACAGCGGTACAAATTAAACCATACTGCGCACGATGGTTACAATCTCCCGAGCATATATTTGGGGTAGAAGAACCTCTCGAATTAAACATCTACGGTTACATCGCGCTTCGACACACGTCTAATCCTCCCCGTTATCATGGTTGCTTAAAATATGCCTCATACCCAGGCCATCCCTTGCCCTGTCTTCCTGCTCGACCACACTCAACGGCAATCCCTTACCAATACCGCACAACACAAAAGCCGCCCACTTCCACCTGAACGGGTTGATCGCGATCGTGAACACGAACCAGTAGATGAGCTCCGAGTACGTGAAGAAGTCGAAAGCGCCACCAGGAGCCTTGGTCTTGATGAACCGCGTCATGTCGATCCAGCGCTTCATCCACCAAGTACGCGGTCGAGCGAGAGGGTCGACGAGGTACATGAGTAGGAAGCGCGTGTAGATGCCGATGTGGTAGTTGCCGACCGTGCCGATGGCGTTGACGTAGGTGCAGTTGTTTGCGCAAATGGAAGGGTGTTCTGGTGGGAAGACCTGGAGGTACCAGTTTGGTGGTTCATACGGCTCGTTGAAGACCTCATCTGGGAGGAAGCCTAGGCTTGGACGCTTGTAACCTGTCGCCATGATGACGATGTCGGCTTCGATCAGTTTCTCGGAACCGGGTCCATTCTTGGGCACACCTCGTGCGCGCTTGTTAAATTTGATGCCGGTGCCGGACTCATCGTAGCCCAGGATATCGCCGCGGAGCCATGATGCTTCACCTGAGCGGATGAGGTCGAGGACTGAGTCGTTTACCATCGGTGTTTCGGTGAAGAGACCCTTTCCGCTGTTGGATGCTGGTGAAATGTCGTAGAGATCGCGGTAGAAGAAGAGACGTAGGATATACTCCGGAATCCAACTGAAGATGGTCTCCATTCCGAAGATGTTGAAAGCGAGAAGACTGTCGATGAAAGGGTTTCTCGGGATAATCCACTTCTCAGATCGAGCCAGTACGTTGGCGTGTTCTGCTTCTGCGCTGGCGACAAATTCAAGGGCTTCGACAGCTGAGGCCCCACCGCCTATAATGGCGACCTTCTTTCCTTTCGCGACTTTACCGTCGAGTTGGGAACTGTGCCAGATTTCGCCCTTGAAGTGTTCTTGACCGGGAAGCGTTGGCATCTTAGGGTCACCACAGGTGCCAATCGCAGCAATGACGCCATTGAATCGTCCGTGAGAGGGGTCGTTGATGATCCATCGTCCGTGAGGATCTTTGTACACCTTCTCAACACGCATGTTAAACTCCGTCTTACTCTCAAGACCGTATCGTTCCCAAAGCGACCTGATCTGTGATACAATCTGCTGGCGATCCGGATATCCTCGGCTCCAATGCACCGAAGGGTGGAACCGGTACATGAGCGAGTGTATTTGCAGACCAGACGTATTGTTCACCCGGCTCCAAATTCCACCGAGATTCTTCTTGGATCCGGCTTCGAAGATGCGACAGTCGAAGCCATGACCGACAATGTGCGATGCAGCGGATACGCCTGTCAGGCCCGCCCCGATGACTGCGATCTTAGGTCGTACGAGGTTTGCATGCGGTGGCGGCGGTGCTGGCGAGAGCACAAAGTCGAGCACATATTGTATGACTTCGTAGATGAAGAGAATGGGGTGAGTGAGGAAGTATTTGATGTAGCTCATGAAGTAGCCCATCGTGACGGATGACTTTCTCTCGTTCGGAGAGAGGGGAGATGGAGAGACGGAGGCGAGAAGATGGCTGCGGCATCTTGATATGCATGACCTTGATCCATTTTACGTGACGTTCAGCTTTTCACACGGAGCCTTGCGGAAACGTGCAGCTTCCGGTGTTGTGTTTCGCATATTACGACTTGTGATGTCACGGTGGGCCCGTTGCATTGTCCTGCAGGTGACATGTGAAAGCCTTTCGGGCTGCAACGTTGCTTTTGACAACACTGAGCCATCGTTGGGCTGGCTTGATTCCGCCTGCTGGCAAGACGGGTAGTTGAAAGTATCCTTAAATTATTGAAAGTCAATCTTCCCACGTTTACTGCTATCCTAGCAGCCAAAGTCGACCCAAGCTGATGGAACGAATGAGAGGCCTCGTCCGGATCGTCGACAGGGATGGGGCGGATAGCGAGGTCTGGAGCTAGGACCTGACGCTAATGCGAAAGCGGGCAGCTCCTTCTATTTGCGCTCCACCCTCTAGCTCAATCCTTCCTCAACCACCAACGGTGGCTTTTGTAGCCATGTCGTTCTTCCGGGGTCAACCCGATGTAGAGACGCGCTTATGCACGGCAGTTAACGTTGCGATACAAGCCGGAGATCCGCATCAATTGCAGTCCATCGTACTGCTGGAGCCAGGCGAAGGCAATGTTTTCCCGCCAGACCATCAAGAGCTCATCCAGTCCTTGCAGCAGAACTATCCTGCAAACAACGAACAGTCCGAGAAACGTCTCGAGGATCTCGTCAGGCGAGTCGTCACTGAGACTGCAGAGTCTGAGGATGAGGAGGGCAGACCTATTCAGTCTTGGGGTTCGCTGGTCACCTTCCTTGTCGGATGGATGACCTTTCTCCGAGACATGGACGCAGAGAATCTTGTGTTGATTTTCGAGTTGATGACAGATCTCCAGTCGTATGTTGATGGAAGTAGCCATCAAATTACTTCACGCTAACGCGACGCCAGACGAGCAAATAGCGCATTGCAGCATCCTACCAAAGGCATTCTGATGCTTCCCACCATCATGTATTATGCCAAGGTATTCGCAAGAGTAGCGATTGGATTAGAGAAGAGACCGGACTTGACGATGCATCTCATTACCACCGACGCGGACGAGGATGGCCAAAGCGAGTCATTGCCAGAGCGGGCAGCGAATATCGTGCGACAGGCCTTCATCATATGTCTCAACGACCGCAACACTGTACCCGGAGGTATCAAGGACGGTAAGCCTGACGGGAAGAAGGTTGGAATCTACAAGATGGCAAACATATGTTTGAAGACCCTCTTCCAGGCCGATAAGCTGGGGAGCTGCGAGACCATCTTCAACAACATATCGAACTCCTCACCACCATTACACATCTACCCGGCTGCGGAGCGCATTACCTTCCTTTACTACCTCGGGCGGTACCACTTCAGCAACACCAACTTCTACGGAGCTCAGCTTGTTCTTGAGCTAGCATACAGAGGTTGCCACGGGCAGTGTCCAAAGCAGCGCCGCTTAATCGCAGTCTGCCTTGTCGCTGCTAACATACTCCTCGGTCGTTTCCCAAACGAACTCATCTACAACGACCCTGCATGCGTGGGCTTCCGGGAAGTCTTCGAACCGCTGTGTCGTGCGATTCGTAGGGGAGACCTCGAAACGTTCCGTCGGATAACGAACCTGGATCTTTCCCACCCAAGTGCCGAATTCATGATCAAATACCGTATTTTCTACCCAATCGGGAACTATTGCGAGCCCCTCGTATGGTGGTCACTCCTCCGCAAGGTATTCATCCTTACTGGAAGCATAGGGGAAGCATCGAAATCGGCTGCTTTGCTCGACCTCAACGCAGCTGTCCTTGTATTCCGCTTCCTAGAAGCGCGCTCGCTCATCAGAAACGCCGCAATGGCCGCGCAAGACCGTGGCCCCGGCCGTCGCAACTTTGGTCACATCTACCAAGACCATGCATCAACAAGCAAATCGACATACATCGACCCGGACTTTATCGGCATGGAAGGAGTACAGCCGTATACCCACGAGTATGATTTACTAGAGTTGGAGTGTATATGTGGCAGTCTCATCACCCAAGGTTATCTGAATGCGTACATTGCGCAGGCGAAGCAGAAGTTGGCCATCCAAGGTGTGAAGACGGGTAACCTGAGCGCTGGTTTCATCAACCCGTGGGAAGTCAACAAGGAGAGGAACAAGGACGAGGTGCTCGGATGGAAGAAAGAGGCTGGAGGCGATGGAGGACAGGTTGTCAGGCTGTCGTCCGCGGCACCGGCTGGGATGTAGAGGATGGCTGCGCATGATACCCTGATACTGAGACTGGATAGGAATATATGCCAGTAAGACTCCATACTTTTCTTGCGATGCTAACCAAACCCAAAAGATGACCCGCGAACTCCCTCAACGCCGACGTGCTTGTATTGTTTGCGTGGCACCACGTACCTCGAACGGAATACTGTTGTTATCCATCCGTCTTCCAACATCCGAGCCTCAACACATGATGACGACCGTGTTGTTCTGACCTCTTCTGTTGCGAGATTGCCTTCCTCGTCGTGTTTTAGGATGGCCTGCGGCGGGAGTGTTGTTGCCTGTGTTCAGTCAACACTGTAACGAAGAGACTTGGTCAGCAAGCATACTATTAGAGTCTCTTCTCCATAGCTTCGTGCCTCGACGTCTGGCCAGCCAAGCTTTAAACAGCAGACCAATGCAGGGGATGAGTACGACGAGCAGGATGCCGAACAACCCGAAGAGCGCTTCCTTAGTCCAGTAGGGGTCTGTGATAGATTCATGGGGGCTTGGTTGTGAGGATGGAACATCTATAAGCAGACACTCGTCAGTGAGCATTGAAACGAAGATTGACCAATAGACATACCTCGCAGAACTTCAGTCGTTGTAGACATTGCCCTCGATAAATCTTGTACTGGCGTGACTTGAAATATTCCAGGATATAAAAATGTGGTGGATAATACAGCCACGAAAGTTAGTGTAGGAAGCTGCCATGGTGGTGCTAATTCAGGACGAAGTTATACCGGGGGATTTTCCAACTTACTTTTGTCAACATCTGGGGGCCAAAACGATCTGTTTCCTTGACGAATCACGGCCTCCAGGGTCCTCGCAGGCTTGGCACTTGCGAACCCGTGCATGCGTCCAGATGCGGAAAGGCCGTTAGAAGTGGCGCGGCTGTACCTTAGCCTCCTGCCAGACATGTTTGATAGGTGGGACTACTCAAGCTAAGTAGCATAACGAAAACACATATCAGAGGTCTTAAATTTGGTGATCGCGACCCAAGTGTGCTGAGCCTTGTTAGTTGCTGCTACGAGATACCTCCAGTGCCACGCTTGTGGCGTGGGGATTCGCGGGGCGGAGCGGTCGTCTCAAGCAACATCTTCACACCAGAGTGCAGTTCTCGGCGACAACAACATTCGCTACGCTGCAGCGCAGACGTCTCCCACCTGCAAAATCAGTGCCCATCGCCAACCGCGTTCTCAAAGCCGCGGTCGAACACCTTAGCCTGTGGGCGAGCACCCGCGCATGCGCTATCGCCCCCTTCCAATTGTCATCAATCGACCGTTCTTTCCGATCCCCAACCCGTATATAAAAAATTGCACCATGGCACATAACACAACGGAGGAGAAGCGGGATCTGACTCGCCTGCCGTTTCCCAAACCAATCCCCGTCGAGCACTTCAATGACCCCGCTGTCATGAATAGAAGCCCCGACGATGAGCTTCCAAGTTGCGGGGGACACGGCACTTTGGAGATTCTAGATGTTACGAAGCTACTAGATGGAGCTGGCATTACCTGCTGTCTCGTTGGTATTTCCGCTCTGATCTACTACGGCGCCGGAAGGGTGCGCAGGGTAAGCTCAAAGTGACGCCCCGTTCTCTAGATTGTCTCAATCCTTGTACTGCTGACCTGAACTACTAGGACTGGGAGGTGTGCGTGCCCACAGAACAGCTTGAAGAAGCGTCTGCACTTCTGGGCTCAGCCGACAATTACGAAACCTGTGCGCCTCGCCCACCCGCCCCGCGGTCGCTACTGCACACTTTCCCCCGGTTCAAAGTCGTAAACAAAGCACTGTGCTTCACATTGATCCCCTCGGAAGACGCGCACATCGAATGCGTATCCTCCAATATTGAGCGTAGCCACATGGGTCTCCCGTACCCGATACTAGAAGTATTCGCACAAAGTCTTCTCGACACCAACGATATGGTTGCACTCACAGACCTTATAGACGGCATGAATCTGACCGAACAATGGGGCTTAGAGCATTTGAACCTTGACGCCGAAAATGATTTAGCGTGGGTAGGGCGAAAGAACGAGAAAGTCCGGGCTTCGGTTCCACTTGACTTCACCTCGTGTCTCCTGGAAATTCCAAACAAACCGATCAATCTGAAAGAGTCCTGGAATGACGTTGTCCGAACCAAGGAGCGTCGTATTGGCGCGGAATTGGCCGAAGGATATTGGGCCACGCGGTTTCGTGGTGTAGCATCCCCGGATCCAAGGTCTACGGAGAGGGACTACGTATAAGGCGCGGACGCAGGCGTAGTAACAACGCAGAGATCTCTAGGATAGCTCGGAGCATTACAATCGTCTATGTCTCAACAAATTCCGTCTGATGATCGAGAAAAAGCAAGCCTGGATGTGATTTGGAGTTTGTCAACATCAAATACCCGACCGTCAATCCACGATCGCCGAAACTGTTGTGTCTGGTTTACCGTCGTCTCTTCGAACTCAAATGACCAAGAATTGAAGACAAAGTTTCGTCGTTTTTGGCTAAACTTCTGTTCAGCTACGACACTGGTGGACAAGGAGGCGGTTCGCCGCGGCGCAGTTAAGCGCTGCTGTGCCATTCAGTTGCACTTAACGCGCTATGATCATGAAACACACGCTCAAGGCACACACTCCTTTCACAACGAAACAGTTCGCGCCAGGATTCGCGATGGTCAAATTCGCGCGCGCTTTCAATTCTGAGGTCTTCTTATCTGTTGGTGACTTGAACTGCTCATAATGAGGAACAAATGTTGTATCACATTCTCAGACTAGCTACTGCCAACTCTTCGTCTTCCAGTCAGATATACGTTGTTCTGTATAATGTTCACCTAGGTATATTACAATACTCGGTTTTCGTCTCATCTTCTCAGTCAACCTTTCTATCTTCGGGATGTCTCGTTCCCGGGCAACTCAACAACAACCGGGAACGTATAGCCCTGAACAACAGCATGCCTTGGTGGCTGCGGCAAATCGTGCTGTTACCTCTCAATTATTCGCTGCGGCAGACCTCATGTCTCGGGTATTCCAAGTCAACGCCGTCCCCTACGCCTTTATGGGCGGATTTGCGCTGAAGCTTCGAGGAAGCATTCGCGATACCCAAGACGTTGACGTGGCTGTCGGATGTACGATGCAACGGGCCATCGATGTGCTTTCCGTGCAAGCCAGGTGAGCAACTCAATATGCCATTAATCTGTCCAGCGACGAACTGAGGTCATAGAGTCCGTCGTCCTGCTGGCCCTACGTCCGGCGTGATGAGAATTTTCGTTCTGGTCGGCGGCCCCTTGGATCCTGGTGTTCCAGAACTCTGGGTTGCCGTAGATATAATCCTCGGAGGCAAGCGTCACTCTTTGTTTTCTCGCGGCTGACTATGATGGACAAATCGATAACTTCTGCGACAGGCTCTCTCGGCGCCCCTACCGACATTCAAAGCAACTCGGAGATTGTGACCTACGACACAGACCTCGGATCAAAGCAGCTTCCTCTCATTGACATAGTGAGCGCAATGGCTAGCAAGCTGAATGCATATCATTTTAGACAAGAACGAAAAGACTACGAAGATATCTGGTTCCTTATAAGGACGTACTCTGAACAAGTTTTTGCAGTCAGAGCACGACTAGACGCAACGCACTGCCAGTATTTTGTTGCATCCCTTGCAGAGAGGGAATCAGAGGAGGCTATTCGAAGTATTAAGTCTATTCTGAATGTAGCCTAGGGATCGAGGTCGGAGTACGAGAAGTAAAGCACACTTCAGAACTGCCATTTTTGTCATCGCGAGTAGTAGTAAACGCTGGAATGATATGAACGTGAACGATGGTGATGGACAGTGCTGGGCAGCCCTTGCGGCACCACAACTGCACGATGAAGGCTGGAAGAGTTTGTTTGTCGGGCCAAAGAACCGAAAAGTATCAACTTCACGAGGCTCTTTTCGTATCTTCTATCTTACATTTCCGCTTGTTGTCCGTCTATTGCCCAACGTTGGTGAAGCGCAGGTACTTCTTGACCTCCCTGACATCACCAAACTTCTTCCTGGCATCCTCAGTGCTGACGCTGGGTGGTACGATGACGTCTTGGCCCTTCTGCCAGTCAATAGGTGTAGCAATGCCCTTCTTGTCTCCCGTCTGCAAGCTGTCGATGACTCTCAGAACCTCCGCGGTGTTCCTGCCGGTGCTCGCGGGGTATGACATTGTGAGGCGGATCTTCTTCGCTGGGTCGATGATGAAAACCGAACGGATCGTGAAGGCAATGCCGCCGTTCTTCTGGAGCGCATCGAGGTCGTCTTGCGAGATCATATCGTAGAGGAAAGCGACGTGGCGGTCGGCATCGGCGATGATGGGAAACTGCACGGTGGTGTTGGAGGTCTCGTTGATGTCGGCAATCCACTGGTCGTGAGAGCTCAGGTCGTTGGCGCTCTACAGCAATGTCAGTAGGCCAATCTTGATCTGTCAATGAGCCGATAGACGCGTACCAAGCCAATCATCTGGACGCCGCGCGCATCGAATTCATCCTTGAGCTTCGCAAAGGCCCCAAGCTCAGTCGTGCAAACGGGTGTGAAGTCGGCAGGGTGGCTGAAGAGGATAGTCCACTTGTTGTCCAAGAACTTGTGGAAGTCCTACTTGAAGTTAGCATGCGTTGCGCTTATCTCATGAATCAGACGCCCCGCAAAAAACCTTGCTTACAAGTCCTTGCAGCTTCTAAAAACTCTTTATAGCTTCTAAAAACTTCTTAGCTAATTATAGAGCTAGCGTATAAACTAAACTTCTTAGCTAATAAGAGCTAATTATATAATACTTATAGTAAGGCTTTTATAAAGCGTCTAAGAAAAAATAGTAAAACTTTTAGTAAATAAGTATTTTAAATTATAACTTTAGTAAAGTTTATTTATTAGTACTATAATACTACTATCTTACCTTATTATAGTATTAGATGTAATAAAAAGCGTAAGTTCTTCTTAATACTATTATATTTATTAGGTCTAATTTACGTATAGTATTAATAGAGAAGTACAGCGTTATAAAAGATAATATTTTAGCTCTTTAGCGTAATTACGTCTTACTAACCTACTTACTATATTCTACTTACTTTATACTTACGCTAAAACTTCTATAAACTTTTATAAAGCTTTATAAAGTTTTATAAAGCTTTATAACTCTCTATAAACTTTTATACTAGTTATAGTTACGTTTACTATACGCGTTATATTATAGTATTATAGTGTTACGTTACTATAGTACTATAGTGCTCTAATAGCAATATTATAGTGTTATAGAACACTATAGACTTCTATAGACTACTAGGCTAATAGCTAGCTACTAAGGCTTATAGTAGATAGATTAGCTACTAGCTATATAGTAGTAACTTTCTTAGACTTCTATAAACTTCTATAAAGTTCTTTAGACTACTAGTAACTTCTTATAGCTAGTTATTTTTATAGAGTAGCTATAGTAAAGTATAAAATAAAGTAAAAAGTAGATAAATATAGTAGATAGTACTAGAGTTACACTATTACTACGCTTAAGCGTATAGTAATTAAATAAGCTATACTTCTAATTAATTAATATATTACTATAATTCTAGATATAAGATTAGAGAAACTTTCTCTACTAGTAGAGAATGTAAGATAGAAATAACATGTAGTATTATAAAAGTAGGTTATTTAGTATTATCTAAGACGTGTACTATTCTATAGTTATAGTAGTAAGGTACTTAAACTACGTAATAAGTAGATATACACTTTTTAGTATTTTATTTATATAAGAGGCAACGTGTTATTAATTACTATAACTAGCTTTAGCAAGAGCTTTATCTTTTACGCGTATTTAGTATTAACTAAGAAGATTATACTATAGTTAATACTACTTTCTAAGCTAGAGAATAAGTAGCTTAGTAATATACGTTATCTTAATAGCGTAAGACCTTACTTAGTTAATATAAGAACTTATACTTAGTTTTATAAGCTTATTAATAAGATTATTTATAGTAAGTATACTTATATATTAATAAAGCCTAAGTAGATATCTAGTTGTATCTTCTAGACTGCGTTAAGAGACATAACCTTCTAGTTATAGATTAGAATTATTATAATTAATAAGTGCTATCTTATTATCTAGTAGAAAGTATTCTATTCTACTTTTATATAGCTAGGTAAACTCTATAGTATTCTTATATAAAATATTAATTAGTTTAGTTATTTAGCTACGTTAGACCTTAACTCTACTAAGTAGGTATTAGATACTACTAGTTTCTACTGTCTAGAGCGTAATACTTATAAGACTAAGTTAATTTAAATAACTATTAATAAGCCTAATACGTCTATAACTATTATAAAGATACTACTTAGTAAGTCTATATTATAGAATTTTCTTTTTTTCTTACTACTACTATCTATAACTAAAGAGGCTACTACACCTATAATATAGCCTAAGATAATTATCTTTATTAATAGAAGAACCTAACTCTAGAATACTATAGAATAGGCTATAATAATACTTATATATATAATAAAGAACTTTCTAGATAATTAACACTATAGCACTAACCTATTAGCTAAGAATTAGTATGTATTTAACGTAGTTAAAACGTATACTACTTATATTATATAGTATAATAAAGACGTAACGTATAATAAGTTTAAGTATTTTACTTCTTATATCTATATTATCTTTGTAATAACATCTCTTAGAATAGGTATAAATCTACTAGATATTATAAGAGTTGTAATATAGAATATACTAATTACTAAAAGTATTATAGACCTATAGTAGTAAATTAGTTATAGAGAGAAAAGCGCTAGATATACTAGCTAAGTATTTATCTTTCTTCTATACTAGCTCTTTAACTATAATAGAGTTAATTAACTAGATATTATAGTAGTTCTAAAGCTAAAGCTTCTAGCTTAAGTATAATAGTTTTATTATTAGCTTCTATCTTTATAAGTAGCTAGTAGACTTTTATAGATAGTAACGCCTAGTAATATTAATATATCTATTAGCCTATCTACGTCTTAGTCTATAGATAATAAGGTAGTATCTTAGGTAAGGTTATCTAGAGATAGTTATAAGTTTTAGTCTAAAACTAATAGATAAAGGTAGGTAAATATACTGCTATCTTAGCTAAAGGTTATAAGTAATAACTATTACTATTATAAGTTTCTTAAGTAGCTAGATAAATATACTATATCTATAGACTAGCAACTTTATATAGCACTAAAGGCCTACTATTCTAAGTATACCTAGTAACTAAAGTAGTAGATTAAAGAGGCCTTTAATATTCTTATTAGCTCTATAGAGCCTTATAGAGGTACGCTTACTAATCTAATATATACTTAGGTTAGAGTATTTATAGTATAGTAGGTAATAGTACTTTTATATAGAGAGAATTAATAATTTTCTATACTACTAGGTGTATATATAGACTAGGTTACGCGTATCTAGGTTAGCAATATATTAGTAGATATAGATACTAGAGCTAATAAAGACCTAGCTCTTCTAAATAGTATTAACTAGATACTATTTCTATATATATAGTAGTATTATAACGTAGATAGTAAGGTAGCACTATTACTATATTAACTACGTAATATACTAAATACTTCTTAAGTAAAGTATAGTGTACTTCTAGATAATAGAAGATAGTTAAGAATAATAAAAACTTAGAGTATACTATTAGAGTCTTAGTTATCTATATATCTACCTCTACTAGACTAGTGTATAGATAATAATATAGCTACTAGTATTATAAGAATAAACGCGTAGGTCTAAGTTAAAGCGTTTGTTAATAGTCTAAATAGTAGTATTATAGCTCTAGTTCTATAAGACGCTAGTCTCTAGGTTATAGTAGACTATTTAGCGCGTATCTATTATAAATCTAATTTAATACTTTTACTAATAGTATCTTAAATTTACAAAAACGTAAGTTAGACTACGCCTACTACTAGTCTAGTGTCTTTTTTATCTCTTACTAGTATAGCTAGTACTCTAAGTTCTTATATAGTAGTAAGATATTACACGCCTAGGTTAAGAGGTTAAGATAGCTATAATATAGTGTGTACGCTATAACTAGTGTTACGTAAGAAATAGACTACTAGTCTAAATAAAGTAGTAGAGATAGTAATAGTAACTTCTAGTTATGCTATTAAAATATTAGTAATATTATAGAGTAAACGTAAGTAAAAACTAATAGATAAGAGTAAGAGTATATAAAAGATATTAGAGTAGTAAAGTAAGCTAGTATTATAGTTAGGTAGATAAACTCTATATATTAATTAGCTACTATTATTCTTATTTACTTAGAGGTTTTTAGAAGTTTATATAAGATTATAGAAAATCTAAATATATAGTTAGTTATTATTATTATATAATACGTACCTTCTCTTTTACCTTTCTATTATAGTATAGATAGCTATATTACTTTACCTTTTAGTAAAGAGTCTAAAGTCTATTATTCTATTAGCTTATAAGTTTCTATAAGTTTATATAAAACTATAGAACTATTAAATATACTTCTACTTACTAATAGAATATCTATTACTCTTTTACTTTTACTCTACTAACGCAGCTTAGATAGCTAGGCAATACATTCTTTCTAGTTTAGAGTCTAGAGGCTACTATTCTATTAGCCTAGTAGTTTATAGTAGTTAGTAGAAGGTAGTAGGTATTTATATATAGACAGCGTCTAGCAATTTACTATAAAATTAGCCTTAGCAGTAAATAGACGTAGGCGCTAGAATATAGTAAATCTTTTTAGCTTTTTTAAACCTTTAATAAATACTTATAACACTTATTATAATATAAGTACTTACGCGCTTTATACGCTACTACATAGTAGTAACTAATAAGGCTTAATACTTTACTAATATAGCTAGATTACTATAGAGCACTTTTTATAAGTACTAGTAGGTTTTTTAATAGTATTAATATAATATCTATACTAACTAGTATATAGTATAGTATCTAATGCGTAAGGTTAGTTAGTATAGACTTTCTACTAACGTTATAACTACAACCTTTATCTATAGTCTTTCTAGCGTTATTCTACTATTACGCCTTTACTTCTACCTATAGTTATTACCTCTATAGTATTAGCTAAGAATAAGAATAAGAATACTAAGATAGATAATACTTTGCTTATTATTAATAATAATAATAATAAAAGTAGTTTACCTATTCTTAGTAATAATAATAATAATAATAGTGTAGATAAAGAGAAAGAGAATAAAGTAGTATAAAAGTTTATTAGTAAGAAAAATAAGAAAGTTAAGTAGAAGAATAAAGTAGACTAGAAATCTATAGTAGAGAAAAAGAAGAACGTAGTAGTAGTAGAGGTAGAAGAGAAAGAAGAGAAAGAAGAGAAGTTAGTTAGTGCTCTTGCGTTAAACACTAGAATACTACTCTTTAGTTTTCTTATCTAATCTTTTAGTAATGTATTAGTAATAATATATACGTAAACTAAGCTAGCGTTAATAAGAAGTTAATATTATACTTACTTTCTTTCTTTCTATAAAAAAGAAGCTACTAGCTAGAAGCTTTAGCGCTTAGACTTATAGTATAAAAGTAGTTATAATAGTTACGCGTTATAGATCTAGTCTAAGAAGATAATAATAAGCTATATTAGTACTATTATAAAGATAGATATAGAGGTATAGTACTTTAGTAAGAACTACTATAAGTAATACTATAGAAATAACTATAAGTATTAGGTCTACTCTAAGAGAGTAGAGACGTATATTAAGTACGCTCTACTTATATATACTTATTACTAGTTTATACCTAGTCTAAGTAGCTACTCTCTTTCTCTCTAAAAGAAGAGTAGTAGTATATTACCTAAAAAAGGTAATTTATTTTATAGTTACTAGCCTAGGTCTCTTCTACTAAAAAGTCTATCTAGGTTTAGTTCTAGTAGAGCTAGTACTAGTAGCTTTACTACCTAAAATACTATAAGATAGTGCTTACCTTAGGTAGTTCTAATTAACTCTAGTTATCTATATACCTAGCTTAGGTTAGTAGAAAGGCTTAGTGCAAGTATACGTAGTTATTAAGACTAGTAGAAAGAGCCTTTCTTTAGTTATAATAATAGTAGTAATAGCTCTAGTATTTAAAGTAGCCTAATAAGTTAGTTCTTAGGTCTTGCGTACGTAGTTTGCTATTAGCTCTAGCTAGTTTAATATACCTATATAGGTAAAAAGAGCTAGTATCTAATAAAAGCTATCTACGTAGATTACTTAGTATTAATAATAGTATAGCACGTAAGAGTTAGATAGTTTAATAGATCTAGTAATCTCTTACTTATCTATTTATATATTATTCTTATAGTGTTATATTATATAACAAAATCTAAATATAACTAACTATTACCTTTGCTATAAAGAGCTATATTATAATACTATACTTAAGCGCTTTTTCTTAAATAGTAGTAATATATAATTAGCTAATAATCTAATATAAGTATATAGAAGTTTATAGAAGTTTATATTACTACACTTAGTAGTATAGTCTATATATAGTAGAGAAGAAGAAGTAGTCTATACATCTCTAAGTATTTATAAAACGTTACTAGTTAGTCTATAAGTCTCTAGAAGTTTATAGAACGTTACTAGTTAGCTTATAAGTCTCTAGAAGTTTATAGAACGTTACTAGTTAGTCTATAAGTTTCTAGAAGTTTGTAGAAGACTTATAAGCTAAAAAAAGCTAATAGTAATAGGTATAATTTAAATCTAAAGGTAAAAAAAATAGCAACTTTATATATAAGAAATTACCTACTTAGTAGTTAAGCTAGATATCTTAGTTAAGAGCTAGAGGTTACTAAACTAGCAAAGAACTAATATACTAAATAGTAGTACTATATTAGGCTATTATTAATAGAGAATACCTAGATTTAAAGCTCTATATAGTACGTAAGTATAAGAAGCTAGTAGAAATATAAGGTTATAATAAGTAGAGATACTATATTAATAGCTGCAACGCTAGCTTTACTAGTATAGTAATATAGTACATAGATATAAGAGGTAGATAATTAATAAAGAGTAAGAAGTAAAGAGTAATAAGTAATAAGTAATAAATATACTATTTTTTAAGACTATAATCTTACTTATAGCTATTAAGACTTTAGTCTATAGTAATTCTATACTATATAATACTTTCTATATTAATAATAATAGTAGTAACTACTTTAAAATGTCTACTTCTAACTCTCTTCTATTTAGCTTTCTATTTAGCGCTTTACGCGCTATACTTTTAGTACTACTACTATAGTTTATTACATAGTAGTAATAGTAGTACTAGTAGTAGAATAAGCTCTACTAAAGTAAATTAAGATTTAGCATAGTTAGAAAGTATAGGTAAGTATAGTACTACTATAGAGTTAGTAACTATATACTAATAGTAATATAGTCTACTTTAAGACTATACTTAGCGTACTTAGTATTTAGTAGCTATACTACTATTAATAATTACGCTTACACCTACGCCTACGCTTATTATTTCTACTTCTACTTCTTCTACGCCTTTAGCGTATAATAATAATAATAATAATAATAAGAAGATAGATATTACACTAAGCTAGATAGAGATCTTAGTTATCTTTATACGTAATATTACGTAGTAGTAGTAAAAGTATAGTAGATAGGTAATAATAGATATAGAATAGCTTGCTTCTTTCTCTTCTTTATAAGGTATAAGTAAGTAGTACCTTTATAGTGCTACTACTATAATATATAAACGTTTACTAGCCTTAGAGCGTTAGCTTCTATATTTTATTCTAGCTATTTAAAGTACTGCTAAAAGAAACAACCTAGGTATTAGGTTAGAGTAGGCGTTATAGATTAGAGTTTAAATACTAGCTATAGTAAGAAAGTAGAGTTTAGTTAGTTAGAATTAAAGTTATTACTATATGCTTTTCTTTATATATATTACTATATACTTATATAGGTAGTAACGCTAGTTCTAGTAGTTTATATCTTCTTACTAGCAGACTTACGCTACAAGTAGTATATCTACACTAAAATCTATCTTTTATAGTGTTAACACTTTATATAACATAGTTATATTACTTATAATATAAGTATAAAAAGTAGGTTTATAAGTAGAGAAGGCTAGTAAGAGTATATTATAGGTAAGAGGTTATCTAGACTAGTTATAGCTTATTTAGATTATATAGAGAAAGATTATATTAAGAGTTAATATAAGATATAGCTATAAGGTTATCTATATCTATTTATAAAGCTACTTTATAAAGGTTTAGCCTAGCTAATAGCTTACTAGGTTAAAAAGTAAAGATAGAGAAGAGAAGAAGAAACTTATAGCTAGTTAAGAAAGAGTATAAGATTATTAACCTAATTAGTAATAATAAAGAGTAGAAGCCTATTACTAATTACTAGCGTATAGTTAGAGATAAATAGACACTAGTAAAATTACCTAGAAAGTAGAAGCTATAAGTAGATTAGAAGCTAAATAATATTTCTATAGCTAGAAGATTTATAGTAGCATTAAAAAGAGTATAGGTAGAGTTAGGTTTATAAGTAGCGTCTACGTTACCTTAATAGACTCTAAAGTAGTAGGTAAAGTTAAGGCTAGAAGAGTCTTAATAGCCTTAGAGAGAGTAGAGAACGCTAACTTAGTACTCTATAAATATCTAGCGTAACTTAGAAGATTACTACTAGAAAGTTTAAATAATATATTACTAGCAAACTCTCTAGCGTTAAAGCTATAGTTAATATTAAGAGTAACGTTATTAGTAATATCTTTAGCGTTAGAGCTGTAGTTAAAGTTAAGAGTAATATTATTACTAGAGTTCTTAATAGATAGTAGAGAAAGGTTATAGTTCTAGAGAAGAACTCTAGTAATAATAAGCTTCTTCTCTAGTGTTAAAGCTATAGTTAAAGTTAAGAGTAATATTATTACTCTAGAGAAGAACTCTAGTAATAATAAGCTTCTTCTCTAGTATTAAAGCTATAGTTAAAGTTAAGAGTAATATTATTACTCTAGAGAAGAACTCTAGTAATAATAAGCTTTTTCTCTAGTGTTAAAGCTATAGTTAAAGTTAAGAGTAACGTTATTACTCTAGAGAAGAACTTTAGTAATAATAAGCTTTTTTTTTAGCGTTAAAGCTATAGTTAAAGTTAAGAGTAACGTTATTACTAAAGTTCTTAATAGATAGTAGAGAAAGGTTATAGCTTTAGAGAAGAACTCTAGTAATAATAAGTTTCTTCTCTAGAATATAGTTCTTAATAGATAGTAGAGAGAAGTTATATATATACTTAATAATAAAGTACCTAATCTAGTAGATATTCTAGTGCTAGAAAGTTAGTTAGAGTTAGAGTACTATTATTAAAAAAGTAGTTAGAAATAAACTTAGAGCTAGAGCTACTCTTTACGCCTAAGACTACTACTACTCTCTACTCTCTTTACTATAAGTATTATAGTATCTTACCTCTAACTAAATAGTTAGTCTATATAACCTAATTACTATACCTACTAGAGGCGTCTTCTTAGATAGCTATAGGCTTAAAACACACCTAGAAGCTTATAACTAGCGTACTTAATAATAGCCTTACGTAGTCTATAGTTATTTTTAGAATACTACTTATAGTAGATATATATAGTAAGGTTAATAATTATAAAAAGGTTAGTAATAAAGAGAAGGTAGTTAATAATAGCTTTAGCAGCGTAGTATATAAGCTTAAGAAGCCTAGAGGCTTATAGCTAGTGTTATTAATAATAATAACTATAAGAGAGTTAGTAATAAAGAGAAAGTAGTTAATAATAGCTTTAGTAGCGCTAGCGTTAAGAAGATAGTAAGAAGTATTATAACTAGTAACTTAATTACAGCCTATAAAGAGAGGCCTAGATATTAAAAAAAGTAAAGACCTTAATACTATTACTAGCATACTCTAGCTTATTAGGCTTATCTCTAACTATAATAGTTAGGTTATCTATAGAAGCGCGTTCTTACTACACTCTTCTAAAGAGCTAGAGTACTCTAGCTTATTAGACTTATCTCTAACTATAATAGTTAGGTTATCTATAAAGGCGTGTTCTTACTGCGCTCTTCTAGAGAGCTAGAGTACTCTAGCTTATTAGGCTTATCTCTAACTATAGTAGTTAGGTTACTTATAAAAAGCGCGTTCTTACTATACTTCTCTAAAAAGCTAAAGTACTCTAGCTTATTAGGCTTATCTCTAACTATAGTAGTTAGATTACTTACAAAAGGCGCGTTCTTACTACGCTTCTCTAGAGAACTAAGGTTAGAGATAATATTTATAGTAGAGAGCTAGACACTAGTGTTATTACGCTAGCGCTATAGGTTAGTAAAGTTATTAGATATTATAACTTACTTGCGCTAAGTTTTATAACGTAGATAAGCTCTTCTATATAGCTTAAAAATATACTATATATATTATATAGCTACGCTATATCTATAGAGGTTATTCTTTTTCTTAAAGTTAATATACTTTTTAAGTATCTTCTTCTACTTAGTGTAAGAAGGTTAGTAAGAAGCTTAAACTAGTTAGAGACGTACTAAGTAAACTTAGAATTAGCTTTAAAGTTATTATTATTAGTAGTAATAAGCACTACGTAATTAGCTGTATTTAGACCTAGTTAGAGATATTACTAGTACTACTATTATATCTTACGTAGAGTAATATTATTAAGTAAGCGCCTAGTAAATAGAGAAGTAACTAGTATAGCTATATAGTCTCTATTTATATATTAAGTTACGTAGTTATACTTTATTAAATATACTTAGAGTAAGTAGCTTAATAGTTAAAGCCTTTTACATAGAAGTACCTAGCTATAGAAGAGAAGAGACCTACTAGCTAGCTAGTATAGCGCCTACTAAGCTTACTAGTAGAAAATAGAGAGTATTTCTATAAAGAGAGATCTAGGTTTAAGTTATAGTTTATTTATTTTTTTCTATTTTTTTTTATTCTATAGCTAGAACGTAAAACTTCTTAAGACTTATAGACTAACTAGTAACATTCTATAAACTTCTTAAGACTTATAGACTAACTAGTAATATTCTATAAACTTCTTAAAACTTATAAGCTAACTAGTAATATTCTATAAACTTCTTAAAACTTATAGACTAACTAGTAATATTTTATAAACTTCTTAAAACTTATAGACTAATTACCTAGTAGTTCTTATAGAAGTTATAGATAAAAGATTTACACTTTTAGTAGTAACTACTATATTAATTTAGTAATTAGCGTGTTAGTAAGGCGTCTATAAAGCTAGAGCTAACTAGCAACGTTTTATAAACTTTTTAAAACTTATAGACTAATTACCTAGTAGATTCTTATAAAAGTTATAGATAAGAGATTTACACTTTTAGTAGTAACTACTATATTAATTTAGTAATTAGCGTATAGGTAAGGCGTCTATAAAGCTAGAGCTAAAGAAGGTAACGCTATATATACTTAATAATAAAGTATCTAGTTAGTTAGATATAGCCTTATCTTAGTGCTCTAGTTACTTAGATAGTTAGTTAGCTATAATAGCGTATTAGTAAGGCGTTTATAAAGCTAGAGCTAAAGAAGGTAGCGCTATATATACTTAATAATAAAGTATTTAGTTAGTTAGATATAGCCTTATCTTAGTACTCTAGTTACTTAGGTAGTTAGTTAGCTATAATAGTAATATGCAGTTCTCTAGCTCTTTCTAGCTCTATAGATAATATTCTTACTCTAATAGTATAAAGTAGAAGAAAATAGCGTACTAGCCTAAAGTAGTAGACTACTAAGAGAAAGAGGTAGAAAAGAAATAGTAGGTAATAGTAAGAACAGAGACGTGTACGCTATACCTCTAGCAACGTTGTCTACTCTCTTAGTAATATTATAGAATAGTTCTAGTTTAACTAGAAAAAAGGTATATTTAGTAGCTAACGTAGTAGGCTTCTACTTAATAGAGTTTCTTTAGTAGCTAACGTAATAAGCTTCTATATAATAAAAGTTTCTTTAGTAGCTAATATAATAGACTTTTACTAATAAATAGTTATTTAGTAGCTAATAATATTTACGTAAGCTAAATAAGTTAAGATAAATAAAGTATAACTCTCTATTCTCTTGCGTATCTAGAATAGTTAGTAATGCTAGTAATCTTATAGAAACTTTTAAGCTAATTCTTTCTAATAAGTGTAATACTAGTAATCTTATAGAAAGTTCTAAGCTAATTACGCTAGCAAGACCTATACGTAGCCTTTACTAGCTTTAATATTAATTCTATCTTAACGTAGTCTTAACTACGTAGTAAGTAGATAGTAACTTTATTAATACTATAAACTTATATATACTACTATATACTTCTATAAACTTCTATAAACTTATAGAGTATATTATATATAGCTACGCTAACTAGAGGCCTATATAAGATTAAGCTAATTAATACTAGTTAATAGATGTTTATTAGTAGTAGTATCTACTTAGCTATTGTAGCTACTATAAGTAAGATTAGTGTACTTACTAATATTAATAAACCTATTATAACTATTACTAGGCGTTACTACTAATATACTATAAGGTAGAGACGTTAGAGTGTAAATATACTAAGTATTAAAGGTATTAACGTTAGCCTTAAGACTATTTATACTATTCTATTAGATATCTATAGAATTATATATTCTACTACTAGTGTTAATAGAAGCGTAATAGCTAGTATACCTATCTAAAAATAGGTTCTAACTAAGAAAAAATATACTATAAATAGCTTTATTACTTATATACTTATCTAATATAGATTCTCTATACTAACACTTAAGTTTAGTGTAGAGTTTACCTAGATACGCGTTATAAAGAGCTTACTACTAGAATATAATATTAAAATTATACGTAGAGTTCTTTTAGTTATAGAGGTTAAGCTTATAACTATAGTTAAGGTACTTAAGGTATAAATTAATAGCTTTAAAAGTAGACTACTACCTATACTAGTTTATAAGACCTAATAATAATATTAACTACTAAAGAATAGGCGTATTTATAAAGAATAAATACTATTAATAATATAGTATCTCTCTACTATAGTTATACTACTTTACCTTTAAGAATATAATAATAAGAGAATCTACTAAGCGCTGTAGTATACTAATATTACTATACTTAACTATATAGTATAGTGTTAAGAATAGCTTAACCTTTTATAGAAGCTAATATATAGTATAGAAGTTAACGTCTAGACTAGAAGATGTCTAAGCTAATAAAGTAAAGGTAGTAAATTAGATATCTTTAATAAGCTTTATAAATTATAGCACTAATAGATAGAATATAGTGTTTCTAACTACCTTACGCTAGAGATTCTACTTAGTATTAACTAGTAGTAGTCTATAGTCTCTTATAGCTACGTAAAAGAGTACTCTAACTTATAAAGTAAACCTCTAGGTAATAACTAGCTCTATTAAGTAGTACTTTATATTATCTCTAGTACTATATAAATAGTTCTAACACGTTATGTTAGTAATAAGAAAGTATATAGTATAAAAACTAGAATTAGCTATCTAATAAGTATAGATAATAGTAGCTAATAAGTTTATCTAGACGTAAAACTAAGTAGAAAGTAGTTAAATCTACTACTATCTATTATATAGTAGCTCTACGTAATACTACTTCTATAGAGTAGACTATATATAGTTAGTAGTAAGCTAGTCTCTATAATATAATATAAAGTAATAAGTAAAGTTATTAACTTTGCTAGGCTTATTAGTAGCCTTTAAGTCTAACTAATATAAGAATATATCTTTATACATAGTATACGTGCTCTTAATAGTACTCTTATTCTATAGAATACTAGTAAATTACTAGTACTAAGTAACGTAAGATAGTAACTATTTAATAATAGAGAAAGCTAGATAGAAAGAGTTACTATTGTAATTAAATACTACCTTTACGCTCTTTAGATATAAGCGTTAGACTATATTAGTAATAAGTAAGCTAGATATACAACGCCTAATATTATTACTTCTAGTTAACACTAGACTAGTTATAATATTATAGAGAGAGAGAGGTATAAATAGATTATATATATCTTAAGTAAGTCTATTAGTAGGTAACTTATTATATATAATAAAGGCTGTATTAGTAAAAGCTTAATAGCTTACTATATAACTAGTGTTCTTATATTATTTATAATCTATAAAGTTAATATTATTATATATAATAACTATATAAAGATTATATACCTACGCTTATAATTAACTCTACTACTAGAGTTAATAAATAATATATAAATAGAAGGTTCTAGAAAATTATAAAAGTTTTAATAATATTATAAAAGTTTATATACTAGAAGAAGTTATATAAAAAGAGTACTTTACCTACGTAAGTTAACTAATCTTATCTATTCTACTATTAATATAATAGTATATATAGTATATACTAAAGCTAGCAAGAACTTTAATAATATATTAGTATACGCTAGATCTCTGTAAATAGAGACTAACGTAGATAGATAGTATATTTAATCTCTTTTTTGCGTAGAAAAAGTATACTATACTAGTAATAAAGTAGAGTTACTACTATAGCGCTTTATAGTTTTTTAAAGTCTTTTCTTACTTTTTATTTTCTAAATAGTAAAGAATAAATATATACTAAGTAGATATATGTTTCTTAATAGCTTGTATAGTAGTATAGTAATTAACTATATTAATACTTATACTAGCTTTAAATATACTAAATACCTTCTCTTCTATAAGTTATAATAACTTATACCTATAAGCTAATAGTATATTTTTACTATAGATACTGTAATCTAACTATAGAGTGCGCACTACTTTAAGTAGTGTCTATTATTATCTCTTATAACTACTAGCTCTTATACTATCTATTATATACTACTTTATTACCTATATATAGACAAAGTTCTAGAATAACTATCTATATTATTAAAGAATCTTAACTACTTAAGTTAACTTACGCTACGTAGATACCTACTATATATATAAGTACTAAGTATAATAAGTCTATTTACTAGTATTATCTTCTATTATAGTCTTTTTAGTAGTATCTATTAACTTATTATTACTACGCTTATTATAGGCTTTATTCTATCTATACTTTAGATATAGCGTAAGCATATATATTTAACTAAGGTATTATAAGCTTAAAGACTAAAGAAAGAATAGTAGTAATAATATAAGTATTAATAAAAGAAGTAACGCGTAAGTAGATAAACTAGATATAGTAATAATAGATATTTTAAATATAGTTAAAAGAGCGTAGTAAGCGCTATTAAATAGTGTATCTAATATAATAAAGTAATATTATAGCGTAGGTAAAGTATAGAGTTAAAGTAATAATAGTATATTATTATAACGCTAAAATCTATATTACTAATATTAGCGCTATTTTCTCTTAGACGCTTTATAGAGATTTGCGTTTAAGCCTACTTATTAGTCTAGAAGTTTTATAGTATTTAATACCTTTATTTCTTAAGCTATAATTAGCTTAGTAGCTTTAAGAAGTTTTTAGCGCTGCGCTAGCGCGTTAGCGTAGCGCTAGCGCAAGGGTTAAACGCACAGAATCTTGGAGGAGCGTATAATTTATAAGATAACGTTGCGCAGCATTCGTAAAAGAAGCTTACCATGTCACCATGGGTGGTCTTCGCCTGGAAGTTAGGCGCTGCGCGTAGTCAGTACCGTTGATCTGAGATATACTCCAAACACTACATACCAATGGATCCCAGCCTCAGTCGTGGCTGCTCAGCTGGAAGCGCGATTCCGCGACGGAGTAGCGGGGCAGCAGGACGCTGTACCCGCAGGGCAGGACGCGCCGAAGCGCGAAGAGCTCGAGAAGCTGCACGAGGGAAGAATGAAGCCATTGTGAGGTTTGCAGAATACAACTAGGTATCCGAGATGTGTTCTGGAGCTTTTGGGAACGTGGCTCGCGGCGGCAACGTCGATTAGTAAAACGGGGACTTTTCGAAATGGCGTCATGTGGAATCAAAAAGCCCCGCCGGTCCGAAATCGGCCGTCTCTACCTCTTCGTGCAGTGATAATTCCATCACCGCTGAAGCATTCTGTCGGGCATCCATTGCAAGCATATGGAGTTGTTCGAATTGATGTTGCGCGCGGACAGCAGCAACGACTTTGCCACGCGTATGCCACGCGACGGTATCCAACATGACGTCAGCGTGCGTGCATTAGCACCAGCGAAGCCATCGACCATATCTCACACCTTTCCATCTACTTTCCCATCTTTGATGATTATGTCCAACTCATCCTCTGAAACCAGCATGATTGGAACAGTGAAACCCTTCCACAAACGCGAGGGAACCCTGTCGCCTTCTCCCTCTTCCTTCTCCAGCTCACCACACCACCATGTGCAACCCTTTGGACGTATTCGAATTCTATATCGGCCGTCCTCAAGGCCTCGGAATATCCTACCCATGTCGAAAGAATTGATTAGAGGGATTCCAGGTTTCAATGTAACTAATTCGTCCATCTTGGCTCGCAGGTCGGTCTTCGCATGCCGCAATTGGCAGATGCTTGTCTGTTGCCTGTGCATCATTTCACCAGTCGCCGCATTGATTATGAAGAGACTTGATGTGGGCGGGTAATTCAGCTCTGACTGGTCAATGACCCTGCGGCGACCGTTGAGGGTATTCGTCTCTGGAGCCGAAGGACCCCATGGGACGAGGAATTTCTGCTGGCCCCGTGACTGTACGGTCACAGTTTCGGAGCCACTATTGGCGACGGTAACTTCCAACGATATATCATTGACGAGGCGCATCCTCGTCTCAAGCCGTAGTGGGAACTTCAGGTCAGCGACGACTTTGAAAGCTGCATTGCCGTGACGCCAGCTGTTGGCCAGTCTCGCTTCCTCGCCATCTCCGTCACTGTCGGCAAACTCCTCTTGGTCACTGTATGTCCATTTCTTGACGCCAAGGTCGCGACTTGCGATCCATATTCTGTATCTCTTTCCCGGCTTCAGTACTAATGCGAACACGCCCTGGAGATCAAGTGCACACAGGTGGACCGTGATATCATGTCTCCAGCTCTTTGTTCGATGAACCCGGGACGGAACTGAAATGCAACCTCGATTCTTCGCATCAACCTCTCCAAGCGAGCTTACATCCACTTCAACCCATTGCCTAGCTTCCCCGGGGCGTTCTTCATGCAGGGTTAACAGGCCATGCGCTATGGCGTAAGGCACATCGAAGACTGAACCGACCGTGTCAATAAGTATTGATCGAGGGTCTGTATCAGACTTTTGTAACCGACAAAGACCAAACACTACACTGAATGGTAGCTTCCCTGATGCGTCGAAGACGTTGTAGCGGCTGTGGAGCTGAACGTGAATCGGGAATTTAGTCATTGCGGTTCGTAAGTGAGAAGAACAGAAGAACCTGTGGATACACCGGGAAATAAGAGTGAAGGGCTATCTTGAAGATGAGTCATCTTGCAGGTCTCATTGGTGTATCTATAAGCACGAGATGAACACTCGTTGTTGCCTGCCGTCGCAGACATGCCACGCGAGTGCCCCACTCCGGATATCGAACATGACGTCATCCCGCGTTGTCAAAGCCCGAGCTCCTCATGAAACTTGGTCGCATGTGGCTGGGGATCAGGGCCACGCGCATCGGGAGAAACAAGAAACGAAAAGCCGTTGAAGACCCGTCCCGCACATTGAAGACCGTTTTGTTCGCCCTCAATCCGTCTTCGAGAGCGCCTGCCTAGCTACACTCGCTTCCCCATCGCAATATGTCCATAACGTCCTTCGACAACAAGCCCGGAACAGGCGGCTTCTTGAAATTCAACTCCGGCCCGCCGCGCATATATCTCACCTGCGCTCTACCAGCCCCAGAGAAAGCACTGCTCTCCTGGCGCGAAGAAGGCTACGATGCGCAATACCTGCCCTACGATCCCAACACGCAAAACCAAGCAGCCTACATCCGGTCCCTCAAAGAACTATCTTTAAATTTGAACCTGGGCGAGAACTTCGCGATTATAGCTTATGGCGACGCAGCGAGCGTTGTCTTGAAAACAGCACAGAAACCGTTAGCGAAATGCTGCGCTATCATAGCATTTTACCCCAGCTTGCTACCAAGCCCAAAGACCATGTATCCGAATTCGCATCAGCTGCAAGTCCACATAGCGGGACTCAGCCAGTCTAGCCCAAGACCAGATATGTGCGAATGGAAGCTGTATCGGTACGAGAAGTGTGCCACAGGGTTTGCGGACCCATCGTCGCGAGCGTATTCAGAAGTGGAGGCGAACCTGGCATGGACAAGAGCGCTGGCATGTATACGGAAAGGATTTGGGAAGAACGTGGACCTAGAACCGATTGCGCTGAGTCACTGGAATGCGAGGTTCGAAGACGACGACCCAGATCGAGCGAGTATGAGTGTGGTGAAGAACATGACGCAGGATAGTCCGCATGTCACGATCTTGCCGACTATGCAGGGAGGCGTGGGGAGGAAGAAGCTCGCGGAGTTCTATGGAGAGTTCTTCGTGCCTAGCCTGGTGGAAGACCTTTCTATACGATTGGTCTCGAGGACTATGGGTGTCAATCGTATAGTGGACGAGATGGTCGTGTCTTTTACACATTCGGACGAGGTCGACTGGGTGCTGCCAGGTGTGCCGCCAACGAACAAGCGAGTGGAGATACCCATGGTCAGTATCGTGGCGGTAAGAGGAGACAAGCTGGTTTCAGAGCATATGTATTGGGATCAAGCTTCTGTTCTTGTGCAGGTCGGCTTGCTGGATCCTAGGATGGTTCCGAAGAAGTTGAAGAATGATGGATTGAAGGCGATGCCTGTCGTAGGGGTGGAGGCAGCAAAGCAGTTGGTTGAACCGCAACAGAACCGATATAACAAGCTGCTACAGATGCACGGTCTCATGGACGGTTTGAATGGCAACTAGAGATTATCGCATCTTATTTTCAGCGCGGTGTTCCGGAGTAAGGCTTGGAAGAATCGCTTCATCGAGCCTGGAAAGTCTCCGTAGTCGCTTGATAGATTCTCCAATACTGTTCATCATCAAATCCATCTCCAGATCAATTCTTGGAATTATCTGTTCTCAACCGATGAAACTGCATGTCGGCAGCTTGTACTCATTGAGTACCCAGTACTTCCGCCTCACACCCTCCCATTCACCCTTATCATCCAAGTTCGGTACAGGAACCGTTTCCCATTCTGTGTCGAAACCAGCCTCGAAGAGATCGAATTCAACGATCTTGTTGTAAACATCGTAGACAATCTGGCGATCTGCTCCCATTCCGTTGAAGAAGCCGAACTTGCCTCCTTCGCCGTCGGAACCACCGGCGGGATCGAGGAGCCCGATGACATGTTCTGTGAAGAACTCGCGTAGTGCTTTGTACTCTTCCGCGAAGGTATCAAAGTAGATCGCGTCGAATAGCTCGCCCTTTTCGATAAGACCTGGTACTATATCCTGCCAACGACCCTCGTGGATGACGACTCCCGGCTTCTCATGCCATCCCTGCTCTTTCATGCGCTTGATGACATCTGGGTGTGCCTCGATGATGTGGTGAGCCTTTGGCTTCTTTTCCTGCAAAATACCGTCGATGATACCCATTCCATGACCGACGTTCAGAACGCGAAGCCCTTCTGTCGGTACCAGTAGTTCCGCAGATCTGCGCATAAGCGTTGTCTCCCACTCCATCATGACTCCATTCGAGGAATCGTCCAGTAATCGGTCGCGGTCGAATGTGAGCTTGGAAGAGAGGTAATTTGGGTTCTCAGTTGACTCGTCGCCTTGCGCTTCTTCCTGGCTGATGTCTACTACCTCGACGCCCTCAGCCACTTCTTCAACCTCATCTTCCTCATCGTCCTCTTCCTCGGAATCATCGTCTCCAAGAAGCTGGTATTGTTCCATGCGACTCAGCAGCATTTCTGCGCGCACGCCTGCGTCGACACAGAGCTCGTATAGTTCCTTTAGGCCCAATCGATGCGCGATGCATCCCGGTGTCTCGCCATTTGAATCCAAGTCGTTCCATATCGCACCGTTCTCGAACAGGAATTTGATGGTCTTTACAGCGCTGTCCATTTCGTTCTTCGTATCCTCCGCCCCATCCGCTGCTTCTCCATTTGTGTTTCCGTTGAATTGTTTTGCGTCATCTTCGTCGGGCTCACAGGCAGCGATTGCGGCGTGCAGAGGCGTAAAACCAGTCTCGGAATCTTGGACGTTCGCGGAAGAGTTGCGCAGAAGGTTGCGGAGGGAGGCGGTGTCGTGGTTCGCAGCGGCGAGCAATATGCTCTGCGTCTGGAGATCAGTCTGAGTATCGAATTCCGGGTCGTCCATGATTATGTCAGTAGTGTTGGTGTTGTGTTCGCAAAGTTACTGGAGGGGCAGTTGAGGGGTCAGGAAATTTATTGAGGCGCGAGTCATGCAGGGTCCAGCTGGTGGTTTGCGCAGTGTCAGTGTGATCCGCTCCTCTATGCCACAGCAAGACTAAACAACTGCACAAATACACTGGCAATAACCTTGCAACATACACCCGAACTCAGATGCCTCATGATCCATGAGTGATTTTCGCATTCTCGGAAGATGACCCTACTTTGTCCTCTACAACTCATCGATAACACTGGAGTCCAACATCTTCTCCAGCTCCTCCCTCGGAGTGATCGTCCTGTTATCCTGCTTCGCTAGATACCCATCCTCCTCGACCAAAAAGTCTATCATCCCATCATCCCACCGTCCACTCCAGTTATGGTGCTTCCAAACAGCCTCCACAACCTCCACATCTGCATCAACAGTCTTAGCCACATATTCAAAAACGTTCTTCTCCTTCGGCGTATTCGTGAATACGTCCCGTGTTTTGTCAAGCGCCCTCACAAACTCTACAATGTCCTTGCGCCTCGAGGAATTTTCGAGAGCCTCCGTAGTAGAGAAAAGCGCATAGACTTCTCTGTAGATTGATGCGTTTTGGAAGATTATCGCGTCATCCCCCAAAGCCCTAGCGCCGAGCTCGACAGAAGTTTCCCAAATACCGAACGCATCCAAGCTTCCGTTGTTGAGAAGGTACGGCAGAGTATCGTTTGCACACGGCGTCTTCATGCACCACCACGCATTAACCCCTTCGTACTCATGATCCTGCACACCAACACTACTCATCATATTGTGTATGAACACTTCGGCACTCGAACCCAGAAAGCTGCCAATCCTCTTACCCTTCAGATCTTCAAGTTTGTTGATACCCTTCCTTCTATCGGCGACGAGGCGGTACGAAACCTCGCAAATGACGTAGATAAGGCGGATGTTACGGTGATCGACATATTGTCTGATACTTGGTGTTTCGGCGTTGGCGCTGAGGTCGACGCTTTGGTTGGAAAGGATGTCGGGGACACCACCTGATATGAGAATCGCAGGCGTGCTGCCGTTATAGAAGTTCTCGATGGCGTAGGGCTGAGGTGTCCGCTCTATCCAAAGGGGGTAGGATGCGATTGTAAGTCCGACAACATGGTGAAGCTGGATGATAACAACGGCGAGTAGAAGGAACGACAACATCATGCGTCGTGTGAGCGATGAGCTATCTGATTGTGACAGTGAAAGGTAATCTTCGAAACTCGAGCTTATATGTGTCTACTTGCGTCCCGGTTGCTGCGAGAACTCTGTTACGCCGGGTCAATACGAAGTCTTGGAATTCTGCATGCAATTACAGCATCCCGATCGATGACGTCGAAGCAGGGATCAGTGCATTGAAGTGGTTACCCATATAGGATTATTGCAGGGTACATCGCCCCATCTTGGCATTCTACACATAGGCTGTAAAATTGGGGCGTAAAAGAGACGCACGATACTCAAAGCGACGCGGAACAGTTTTGAAGATCTGCTGCATACCAAGGTTAGACTTTCGGACATACGCTTGCCACTAGAATGCAGTTTAGCAGATGCAGCAAGAATGTACAATGAGATAAAAAACACGTCAGAGGAAACAAAAAAGACACAAAAGCTTTCCGTGTCTGATTGGGTCGCTGATGAGATAGAATTCAGAATTGGCTTTGGCCATGCCTACCTACCATAACGCCGTGGTACCAACATGGTCGGATCGGGTGCGCAGTGTACGCATCTGTAGAAGAATGCCAAGGTACGTATAATTGTTGCACAACAGCCTTAATGAGACTGTATCCAGCCCAGCATTTGACCAAAAGCTTGCGCTTGTGACTGCTTGATCTTGGCATCCTCATAATCTCCGTATACAGCAAAACCGTGGGGTACGCCCTCGAAGACCTGAATCTCATGCTCGATTTTGTTTGTCTCCATAGCTCTGCGACCAGGTGTTAATGCATCTTCTTCCGAGAACATAGGGTCGTCTTTGACCGCGGCAATGTAGACGGGTGACTTGACAGCTTCGAGGTCCTCTTTGTATGTCATGGTTGGGTGCGCAACAGCGCCGGCCCTAAGAACGGGCTCTTTCTTGACCGTGCCTTGTTCTACATCTTTCTGAGTTTGTTGGCCCCAGGCAACCGTGTCAGGCAGCTCAGATGCCAACATCAGAATGTACTTGGCGCCGAAACAGTAGCCGATGCCATAGATTCCTCCACCGTTGGCAACAGCATCAGCGTACTCTTCCTTTGCACTCTCAACAACCTTGTGCAGCAGCGGAAGGACCTTTTCAGGAGTATGCCGAGCGAGCCACATGTCAATCATGAATGACTTGATGCCCTCTGCGGTCCTCAGCTTGACCGATTCTAGCCATGATGCTTCCTTGGGTATCTCTGTCATATCAACGGTGTTCGGCGCTGGGTCATTATCGAACTGATCGGGCATGACGACGAGGTAGCCTTCCGAAGCGTACTTGTCAGCCTGCAGCTGGTTGTTCGTAGACTTGACGCCAGTGCCGCCTGTCAGCATAAGCAGGAGCTTTGAGGGAGAGTGTGGGTAGTCGGCCGGTTTCGCGATGTAGCATTCGACGCCGCCTAGCTTTGTGAGGTCGCCGGTGGGTTTCTCGCCGGAAGGTGTTGGACGATCTGTGGTGCAGTGTTCCTGGATAATCAGTATATGGCAGTAAGAGCTGGAGCACTAGATGCAGGTATCCACAACACACTCGAGGTGTCTTGAGCAACAGAAGCTTGGGTATGCATATGCAGCTTCCCGTGACAATGACTTGACTTACACCCATGCTTGGCCCTTCTTGCGCTCTGGTGTCTCCGGGGAAGACGCTCTCCGCAGCTGCCTCTTGGGGTTGCTCTTGAGGCTTCTCCTGCGCATCACTCTCGGGTGCGCGCGTAGCAATGTCGTTGTCCGCCATGATGACTGTAGATTGTGTAGTGTTGAGTCGATATACGCGAAAGCTGGCATGAGTGAGCTGCAGCTGGCTGTGAAGGGTCCAAGCCAATTACGTAGCCCCGCACAGCCCCAGAGCCACTTGGACGCGTGGATGCGGTTAGAGCGGGGCCACTGAGTCACGTGTCGAGACGCGTCGACGCGCTTTCTCAACTTCTACGTGTATCCCGCCACCGACCCACGCCATCTCAACACCACACGAACACACATACCACAGTCACCATGGCAGAGGGAGCAATCACGCAAGGCGCTATCCAGTGAGTAATGGAATGATGAAGAATTCTATGTCGCACTCTGACACCGCCTAGGAGCATCTTCCAGCCCAGCGGCTGCTTCGTAGAAAATCCCGTCCTGCAATGCGTGCAGATCAAGACGATGGAGCCCAAGGCGGGCGAGGCCAACCCAGTGCAGCGGTTCCGCGTCGTCCTGAGCGACATTCGCAACTTCATACAGACTATGATCGCGACGAGTAAGTCAAGCGCAGGCACTATGTAGACGTGGCTAATCGCGTGCAGCCGCCAACGACATTGTCACTTCTGGTCAGCTTAAGAAGGGCTCAATAGTTCGCCTCCTCAAGTACAACCCTCAACGCGTCAAGGACAAGAAGTACGTATTTCTACATCTTAGAACAGTTCTGCGCTGACAATCGCTAGCATCCTGATCATCATGGAACTGGAGGTCCTGTCGCAGTACGGCGAACTCGACAAGATCGGACAGCCCGAAGCTCTCGACACCAAGGCCGCTGAGGCACAACCCGCAGCCATCTCAGGCAACAACTTCTACGGATCGAAGCCCGCGCCTGCCCCTCAACAACAACAGCGATCCCTCCCTACTCACCAGAGCAATCCCGGTACTTCCTCGCATCCCAACCTCTACCCTATCGAGTCTCTTTCGCCATATGCACACAAGTGGACTATCCGCGCACGATGCACAGCCAAGAGCGATATGAAAGAATGGCACAACCAGAAGGGAACGGGCAAGCTGTTCAGCGTAAACCTACTCGATGACACCGGCGAGATCCGAGCCACGGCTTTCACCGAAATCGCCGATAAGCTTTACCCCGTCTTCGAGGTGGGCACCGTATACTACATTTCAGCACCTTGCCGAGTCACGCTTGCTAAGAAGCAATTCTCCAACCTGCCTAACGACTACGAACTGCAATTCGAACGCGACACCGAAGTTGAGAAGGCGGAGGACCAGGAGAACAAACCACAAATACGATTCAATTTCACCAAGATTGGTGACCTGAACACCATCGAGAAGGACGCAACGGTCGATACTATCGGTGTTTTGAAGGAGGTCGCAGAGGTTACTACGATAACATCGAAGAACACCAACAAGGACTATAGCAAGCGAGAATTGACACTAGCCGATGACAGCCAGACGTCTGTCAGACTTACCATCTGGGGCAAAGCCGCCGAGAGCTTCGAAGCGCCGCTAGAATCCATCATTGCATTCAAGGGAGCCAAGGTCTCCGACTTTGGCGGACGAAGCCTGAGTCTGCTGAGCTCTGGCACTATGATGGTAGACCCAGACATTGATGAGGCTCACAAGCTGCAAGGATGGTTCAATGCTGCTGGACAGACTGCGACATTCTCTACACACCAGAACTTGACCTCGGCTTCAGGTGGTTCCAAGAACGAAGTCAAACCCATCTCGGCAGTCATCGAGGAGGAAGCTTACCTCCAAGACACACCCACATGGCTAAGCCTCCGAGCATCTGTCTTGTACGTCAAGAATACTACCATTGCATACCCTGCGTGTTCGAACACCGGTTGCAACAAGAAGGTCATTGAGGAGAACCCCGGTGCCTGGTGGTGCGAGAAGTGCCAGGCTACCTTCCCTGAACCTCAATACCGCTATGTGCTTAGCGTCAACGTTGGCGACCACACTGGCACGCTGTGGCTGAGCTGTTTCGATGAAGCTGGACAAGACATTGTTGGCATGTCGGCAAACGATGCCATGAAGATCAAAATGGAAGATGATGAGAACAACACGCAAAACTTCATGAACATCATGCAAGAGGCTACATGCAAGACGTTTAACTTCAGGGTGCGGGCAAAGATGGAGACATACCAGGATCAGCCAAAGTAAGTATACTGCACGTCGTGGTTTGATATCTGCTAATATTCTGCAGGCCGCGATACCAGGTTCAGAACTTGAACAAGCTCAACTACGCCGCGGAGGCCAACAAGCTGGCTCAGCTCATCAAGCAGTACAATATCGACGACGACACCTTGTTCGTCAACTAGAATCGTGCTTGTCTCTTTCGAGCGACTGCATCACGTTTGGTAGTATTTAGTAATGTACATGAGAGCTCGAATGATGGATGCTAGATAGATGCACACGACGTTCCGCGCGGACAAACCCCCGAATGAAGCAAGTTGTACCATACCATTACGAGTCTATTGCCGCGGCCTATGTTGTCCGACCCCACCATAGCTCAAGCTCAATAACTAGCTGCCCCTCAAACGTCATTACCAATCATTTCCGTAGCTACCGGAATGGCCTCGGAACAGACTACCACTTTCCTTATGAATTTCTGACATTCTGACAATCTGACAATCTCTCTGACAACTTTCACTAATTGTAAAGCGCCACTTTTCCACCTTTCAATTTACTGGTATTCATTCTCAACGGCCAAAAAACCCCATTCGACTCTTACAATGAGCGACACGATGCGCGCAGTAGGTGCGTACCGACAGGATTGTACTTTGAAACGCTCAGTCCGCTAACTTTGCGAAGACATCAAAGATGGCAAAGGCCCAATCGAGAACCTCCACATCACCGACATCCCCAAGCCGAAGCTCGGAAAGTCGCAAGCGCTCGTCCAGATCAAGGCTTTTGGTCTGAATCGCATGGACCTATTGCAACGTGAAGGAATGTACCCAGTACCCCCTGGTGCTTCGAAGATCCTTGGTGTAGAGTTCTCGGGTACAATCGCAGAGTTGAGCGCAGAAGGCGGAGGCAAGGAGGGCTTCAAGGTGGGCGACGAAGTCTTTGGCCTAGCATATGGAGGAGCGTATGCCGAGTACATTGCTGTGTCAACACACATGCTGGTGCGGAAACCAAAGGAGTTGACTTGGGAGCAATGCGCGGGTATTCCTGAGGTAAGTCAATGCCTACTCGTAGCGTCCAGCGCACCGTAAATTATCGTTTTGCTAACAAAGTCCTCATAGACCTGGATCACAGCAACCCAAGCCATGTACCTCGTCGGTCAATTCGCTGCCGGCAAAACCATCCTCTGGCACGCAGCCGCCTCATCAGTCTCGATCGCCGGTATCCAACTATCCCTCGCCGACAACGCCTCCGCCGTCTACGCAACCGCCCGTCAAGACGCCAAATGCGACTTCGCCGTCAAAGAACTCGGTGCCACTGCTGCATTCAACACAACATCTCAGAACTGGGCGGAAGAGGTCATGAAGGCAACAGATGGAAAGGGCGTAGACATCATCGTGGATTTCATCGGTGCATCCTACTTCCAAGCAAACCTTGATGCTATCGCCAAGGATGGTGTCATCGTCAATCTGGGCTTCATGGGCGGAACCAAGGTGCCAGAGGGAACAGATATCAGCGCGTTCATCAGGAAGAGGTGTACCTTTGTTGGAAGTAGTCTCCGATCGAGGGATGAGGACTACCAGGGCAAGCTCAGGGATCAGCTTGTGGAGCATGCGCTGCCTAAGATGAAGGATGGAAGCTTCAAGCTGTTTGTAGAGAAGGTGCTGCCATGGGAGAAGGTGCAGGATGCGCATAGATTGTTGGAGGAGAACAAGACCAAGGGCAAGGTCATCTGTACTATCGATTAGGGGGTAGTCTAATGTAGAAGGGTATCCTATCGTAGGGAAGGAGATCACGAGAGATCAGCCAAGAGCCTCAAGTCTAATCACAACATTCAACAAGATACCGGAGAACTTGAACCATGTCTCCAGTCCACGCTAACTATTGCTGCACATGCTAACTATTGCTGCACATGCTATAGCACCATCGCCTTTGTTTGATGTTCCTCAGAAGATAAGATTACTGCAGGCTTCGCATTGATGTTCTAATGTTCAAGTTCAACTCCTCCGCCCCAAAAAAGTGAACCTGACAACACCCACCATCAACACCACCACCCCAAGGCCGCTGCTGGAGCAAAAAGACGACGTTGGCCAGATTCGAACTGACGCTCCCGAAGGAACAAGATTTCTAGTCTTGCGCGATAACCACTCCGCCACAACGCCCCCGGATGCGACACCTGTGTGATTCGAACACACGCTCCCGAAGGAACTGGCTAACTTCCCTCAATACAGAGGACTAGCAGGCCAGCGCGTTAACCACTCCCTGAAATTTGGATTAGTAAGCGTTGACGGTTGACGGACTGATCAAACATACGCCAAAGTGCCTTCAATTCTGAGAATTGGTTGTTGATTGATGAAGAATTTTGAATTTGGTACTTAGACGATGGCAATAGTAAAATGCCGGCGTTGGAGATCGAGAACTGGAATTCTGGGTGGATCTCGTGGAGGAGAGCTAGAAATGTTGAGTTGCGGCGACAGGAAGGTGGGACGTGTTCGTGGGGCTGGAGGTTTGACGGGTAATCGGGCGGTAAGTGCGGGGACGTTGAGCTGAACTTGGACTTTGTAACTTCGAACACTTCTTATCATCACCCCATCACTATTCGACAACAGGCCTTCGAGGAATGCCGGGCTCCCATAAATCCTGAAATCTGAATGCTGATTCATTGAGTATGTTGTTTCCTATACGTATTCTAAGGTAATCGTCGTTAGCCGAAGCTGTCGCCAAGCGCCCAAACAAAAGGGGGAAGATCGTGTGTGAAGTAGATGGACGACCACGGGAGTATAGCCACGTACATATGTACTTGAGCCTTGGGGAAACAACGCACTGCTGACCCGTCAAACCACTAACCACTCAACCTCGAACCGGCTGACTGACAAGCTTGGGGACCGACGTCAACAATGCTGTCCACGGACGGCTTAGCTACGTCTCTTCCATCCGACCTCATGCCTTCGCTTCCGCTTCGAAAGCCCTCACTCGCTCGGCGAAATCGTTTCGTCTCCTGTCAGCCTGACGAATTGCTTGTTCGAGAGTCTGCAAGAGAGACTTGACGCAAGGACCACCTGACTTCTGGACCTTGTCGTACCTGATTCTCATCTCTTTCGCTTCTTCCACCAACGTGGCTATGTGTCTGCCCAAAATCTTCAACGCAATCTCGAAGCCAAGCTCCCGAGTATCTGCACCTCTCAAACAGCCGATCGCTGATAGCATTCGTTTGGCATCTGCTGGCGCATAACCCACTATTTGGCTTCTTACCTATTCCAAGAACTCGAATGTGTCCACAGGAGGAGCCTCTGGCTGTATGGCCGCAGCAAGCTTCATGTCTGCATGCTTTGTGACGATAGCAGGGTTCCTGATCGATGGACCTCTCAGATCTGCAAGTCTTCCCCCACGAAACGTTGGTGATGGCGCCCTTTTCGATGCTCGAGCTGCATCATCACCAGTGCGTTTACGTTTCAAATTCCTCGCATTTGTAGACGCCGAAGGATGCAGACGTTTCGAGTTGGTGTTTTCGCAGTGGGAAGAGCTGTCTGCAGGCACCGGTGTACCTCTCAAATCTGCCAATCTGCTCATAGGAAACGCTGGTGATGATGACCTTTTCGACGCCCGTGACCTTTTCGGCGCTCGAGCTGCACCATCGCCAGCGCGTTTTCGCTTCAAGTCTGTCGTATTTGTAGATGGCGAAGGATGCGGACACTCCGAGTCGTCGTTTTCGCGGTGTGAAGAGGTGGGATCGACACTGTCCGTGGACAGAAGCTTTGGAATCGCAATTTGAATGGATCCTGGCAAGTCTCCGTTGGTGAGCTCCAGGTCGTATAGTATGAGCATGGCCTTCGGCTGTACAGTCTCGGGAATATCCTGCCTCGCCATCGCGTTATCAGCACCAGCGTCGGCGCTGTTTTGATCGTTATCCATCTCTTTTCGAAGTGCAAGCGGCAAAGGATGGGGCGAGGTGGCGTGGGAACAGGCAGTTAAGGAAAGGCGGAAAGAACTTGTACCTAGGTATGGTCGCACTAGCTCCAAATCTGCCTTCACCTTTTTTTCGTCTCTCACCTTCACCTACGAAACAGGCAGTCACCTCGGCCTGGGCGCTTTCAACAGGACCAAGCGGAGCCCTCGATTGACCGAATGCTCATCTCAACGAAACAGAACTCCCGCAACACACACGAGATATACGATGACTGAGTCCGCCCATCAAATAATGGAAGGGATGAGAAAGAGGCCAACGAAACTGAACATACGCACAATATGACCGTCGGCCCAAGACCGAATTGCGAACAATTGACGAGATAGGTAAAGTCATCGTTCAGCTGAGATTCGGAAGCCTACCGGGAGGCCACATTCCACCTACATGCGACGAGTCAATACATCCGCTACCTTCCAACGAATACGATACCGTGATTCTATCAAGATATACACTACAAGTCCGGCCCCGGACCTATCCATGGAGCTAGCAACACAATGAAGGTTTGCCCTCTCAGCACTGGAATAGTGGTTCTGAGCAGTTCGATGTCTTTCCACGTGGGCGGTGGAGCGCACCTGGGCAGTTCACGTGCGTGACGCGCCGTCTCGCCAAGATCATGACGCGTCGCGAGACAAGTTTCTTCCTCCCACCGCTCTTTAATCTCGACGGCCAGAGACATCGTACTGCAGGTGGAGTGGACCTTTAGCGAGGGTGATGGTGCGACCAGAAACTCTTGAACGCAAGCCAGTCTGCAATTTCGCGACATTCAAGAGGTGGGTCGTCGGGGTTTTCACGATGACAGCAAAGAAAGAGACACTGACAGCAATCACGGTGGTAATTGATGATCTACAAGATGACGAGGGCACTGTCGGTAACGATGCGGACTGACAGGCGGCTCTACGCGATGCTTGCGCTATTCTGACCGAGCGTGACGTCATCACTGTCTATTGGAACTCCGAGTTGATGCCCGGCGCGCGGAGGAATGGGATGAGCCAGGACCGCTTCAGAGACCTATACTACCACGACCACAAGATCAACCGAATGGAACGTTTACAATATATTCAGGCACCCAAAGCTCGAAGGGAGCGCCTCTTGTTTGACCCCAAGCACGCAACTTATGCGTCAGCCCGAGCAGGTCATACCATTGTGATGGCTACATACAGTCAGCTTCAAGCCATCGAAGACGGCAAGAAGGAGCGAGGAGAACGCGATAGACGCTTGAGGATCATCTTGGACGAAGGACAATGCATCCGCAAGTGCGACGAGACGAGGCAAGCCGGGATACCAATCAGCTGAAAATCAACTGTGACGTCTATAACTACGGCGAGGAAGCTGGTACTCGCAAGGAGCGACTCCTCTTCGACAAAAGGCACAGCGTACACACGGGGGCTCGTGCGGGACACACAGTTGTGGTGGCAAGCTACAGCCAGCTGCAAAACCTAAAGGATACCGAGAGTGCGCGTGAGCAGCGGCACAAGCTTTTCCTCCGCATCATTCTTGACGAAGCTCAACGTATCCGTAGATGCGATCGGACCCGCCAAGGCAAGATTCTCATGTCATTCGATGCACATTTCAAGGCCGTCTTCACAGGATCTCCTGTGGTAAACACTATACTGGACTTCGATGGGTACTTGACGTTCCTAGAGTTCGTCGGATGGGGATGGGTCGCCGATTTGAACTCAACCCACAGCACCGACGAGGTTCGAAAATCACGGTACGACAAGTTCAAGGAAGGCCTGGCTACCGGTGTCAACAACCGCTCCGAGCCCCTCGAAGATTGGCACAGCGACTGCAGCTCGGTTGAAGGGCTAGATACTCAAGATATCAAAGAGTCAATCGAAGAAGGGTGGCAGTGCTCCCACTGGCCTGCACTCGTAAGGTACAACGGTGATCGACCACAAAGCCTGGATCGCAAAGACAGGAAGAAAATAGACGGCAAGACTATCGTGAAAGATGTTTCACCTCCGATTCAGGGGAACTCCAACGATATGTACTATCCCAGGAATAGTATCGAGTACTAGTCGATCACTTCCTTCAGGCACTAGATCACACTGTCGTTAAGGACCGCTCTAAGTCGATCGAGGGTTGGAAGAGCGACTACAACTCGATGGACGTTCTTGCGACATGGAGATCAGGACAGAGATCTCGTACGGCTGGCAGTGCGCTTACTAGACCGCGCTGCTGAAGTACAGCCGCAATCGACCGTCAAGCCTTGACCGAAAATCCCGCCAGAAGGTGGATGGCCGATCGATACTGGTAGACATACCAGCACCCTTCCCAGAGAACCCATACGCCAACTATCACCCACCCAACCTTGATAGCTTGAAGTGCTGTTCAACAACAGCCTTATTTTACTACATTGGAAGGCACATCAAGATGCCCATCATGGATGAGGTCGATGTCAAGATCTTCGCCACGTGCGTTCACAAGATCCTTGCCATGTTAGTTCTGTCAAGAAACCTGTTCTGTAATGACTTTGTCGAGACCAGAGGAAACATGGACCTTGTTTTTGGTTCATGCTTTTCGTGATACAGGTATCGAGGAGCCTACAATCCCTTAGTTCATCTGTTCAACAAAGTTATCAATCAGCTTGGAGAAGACACTAGCTTGACCCATGGTTTGATCCCTGGGGTTATACATATCTAGAAGCCTACAATATAACAAGAAGATACCGGGTATCAATGAATGGACATTGCGGAAGAATACAATCCATCTACAGTTGTCTGACAATTTGATGGCGACGTCTTGGGTAGCTACATGGAGGCGTACGGTCGCCAATAAAGCCCAGAAAAGCAGTACACATAAGCCCCAGCTCCATTTTCTTCAAATTATCTGTGCTCTGCACCCACATCGGATTCTCATGGCTCGAGTATCAACATGGGCAATTCGCGCGATGCAAAAAGAGGATCTCCATCTTCTCACCGCCAGAATGAAGAAAGCTGGATACTTGAACCCGGAAGATAAGGACCACCCACTGAAAAGCGATGAAACGATCCTGTATCAGTCCTCGTGGGAAAGCCCCGACTACCGCTGATGAGTTGGCTACCTACAACGAGCGAGAAGACAGGTACCAGCGTGAGTTTGCCGAGCACGTCGAAGCGGCCTCGTTGGCAAACAGCGCGAAGGTGAAGGACTCCAAGACGGACTTAGCAAAGATCGGATCCAAGTTCGCAAAGCTATCGGTGCTTTGCACGCACATCGGCTTCTCCGGGCTCGACAAGATGTCGACGACGGCCATCCGTGCGCAGCGGCGCAAGGTTCTCCCTCTTCTCACCGCGAGGATGAAGACAGCTGGAGCCTTGAACCCAGAAGATATAGATCGCCCGCTGGATAGCGACGAAGAAGTTCTACGGCAATTCTTGTAGGGCTCGCCCAGGATAAAGTACTTGCTTTGGGAAATCCAGCGGGTGATCTTGGGTAACACCAAGGTCGCCAGCCACCGGAAGATCTTCGCAACCTTCCAATTCCCCAGATCTGCTGAGATGTTCCTGAAGCTTGTGGAGTTCCTTGGAATTCGTGCGGTCCTCCTGGACACCAACATGCCTCCGGACGAGCGTCACAAGAATATCCGGGCCTTCGACGAAGAGGACATGCCGCAAATCCTCATAACAACGTATGCTCTCAACATCGCTGACCATGACGCTCAACATCGTTGTGCTACCGTCGTGCATGTTGAGCCGGCGTTCAATTGGGCTACAGAGCATCGGGCGGCCTCACGAGTCTATCGTTTTGGACAAGAAGAAGAGGTCGAAATTGTGCGCTTGTTTACCGAAGAAACTTACCAGGAGCTGCATGAGGCGGGCATGATCAAGAAAGCCAACTCCATGTTTGCCGCTTTTGGTGAGCTGCAATCTGCAAGTGAGGGCCTCGAGGACCGGGAGAAGATGACGACAGAGGAGATCGCGAAAGGTGCATTCGGCATAGTCCGGGATCGTGTGCGAGGCCGCGACGACAAAGACGTGCAGTCAGCCAAGGAGGATGCTATCACAAAGGCCAAAGGCAAGGGTAAGGGCAAGGGCAAGGGCAGATCGGTAAAGCAGGTCGGCTCCGATCGTACGACTGTTGATCGAGGGCATCTACCAAAGGCGCCACGAAGCCGGTGTGGTCAGCTCCAATCCACCAGTGACAGACATGCCTTTGGAGAGGAGATAGCTCTCGGAGAACTTACAAGTGACACGCATGAGCCAGCTGGAAGGCTACGTTGCAGCATGAATAGCGATGTTTCAGGCCAATACGTGCACTAGAAAGCTACAACTAGAGTTGCCAGGTTGTTAGCTGTATATGAGAGAATAGCCAGGAAGCTACTATGCAGTGCACATCGGTGTAACTAATTGTCAAAGCTAACCGAGAAGATTACAATAGCTATCGTAAAGATGAATTCTATAACTAAACAACGGCTAGGAGGTAACATATCGCTTTGGCGGCGATAGAGCGTGCCCACGTTGTGCGACTATTGAATACGTAAAGCCATCATTGAAAGGGCAATAGGGCAACAAATAGCCTGCAGAGTCCATGGGATTCGTGCGACTTCCCTGATGTCACAGCCATTGCAACAAAGTAGAGCTTAGTACAGGTACTCCATGGGAGTCGGCCAGTGGAGGTTGTAGATGTCGTGGCGTTTGTGGACGCCTCCTAACCGCTGCTCACCTAATCGCAATAGATTCTCGCTCCTCCTAGCGGAAGACACTCAATGATCTCGGCGTCGTCACTTAGCTGCCCTCTCAGGACCATCTAGGACCTGGCAATGTCTTCGAACAAAGGTTTTGACGTAGTCTGCCACGTGCCCGTCTAGACCCCGAAAGATACAGCGCAAATACGTCTCTTGTTCGCTTTTTGTAGACAACCATGTATGCTCAACCCTCTATTGATTTAATCGAGATGAGTGCCATTAACGCAAGTGTTGCCGTCTCGCATACACGAAACCGTAGCACGAGATGTGCCAGTCTTCTACCTCCTTCTCGCCAACTATTCTAGCTAGACCTTTTCAAATGACTTCGTCCGAGAGTTCCTCGCCATATGACATAGTACATGCTCTGCCGGCGTAACAGTTAAACAGATAAATGGCAGGAAGATGAACATGTAACAAGGACATCGCGGCTTCGTAAGGTCGCAAATATCAGGTATGGTGTAGCCGTGATATGTGGCATGATCGACTTTGTTGTGTTGCTCATGCTGGTTCGAAAGAGTTGGTCATTACGCCAGTCGGAACCACGGGCGATTTCTTTGGGCTACGTTTTGACTTCTTGAGTACGCGTTGCGGGTCGCCGTTGCGACCGATCAGGCGACCGTTGTGTGCTTTACCGTAGTCTTTCCAGTCCTGGCAAGCCTTCCAGGCCGCCAACATGTTCATGACGGCGTCATCTACCGCAGTGTCCGTGGAAATCGCGCAAGAAGGTCGTGGGACTCGAAGAGCCCATAGTGAAAGCCTGATTCTTGCCGAGGAAAGTATGCTACTTTTATACCATATACTAACTCAGTTTCCCGGATTATGAGGGTGAATGCCGGCGAGCGTTTGAGCCACGGGAGTATCAGTTCGACCTTGCACGCAAGGCCATCTAGGCCTATAGACAAGACGAAGGGCTTGATCCCGCGAGCGGCGAAATCCTCTAAGCTCTTGTCGATCGTCTTGGTAAACTTGTACGCGCGAGCATAGTACGACCTAATGGACGGGTCGATGGTAGTGTGTGCTTGGCAGTACTTTCCCGTTGGAACGCATGACGTGTGGACGTCATACAACGCGACAAGTGTTCCCAGGACATCCAGGTCGCTACCGTGGTCGTCAACCAACGTGTCGAAGACTTTTCTGGCGAATATCGGTAGGCCTTTTGCCATGTCTTCTTCTCCAGACTTCCATGCTTTCGGTGCGGCACTGGAAGACCTTGCCCCGGCGAGCACGCCTCTCGCTTTGCCAGTTGTTGACTGAGGTATGTATTCAGCCCGATGTGCGCCGTCGAACCGCGCGTACTTCGAACTCTCCTTGCCTTTACACCTGATCTCGTGTGAAGCTAGAAGGTTCAGGTCGTACCGAAGCTTTGGGCATTTACTGCATTCATACAGTCCCCTCATGTCGTGGACATGCATGCCAGCAAGAGTGTCATACGCTCAGATGTCCTCTTGTTTCCTTCGCTGTATTATCGTTTTCGGTGCCCGGCTAGCAAATAGAGGCCGCACCGGTGAAGCACTTGCCACTTTGTCGTCTTCTGGGGGTCTCATCCGAGAGACTGGGTGACTGCAAACTCCGACGTTGTCGCCAGAATGGTTGTCGCCAGTTCCTTGAAAAATTGAAAGTGTCATGTATCCTCCTGCCCTGCTCGTACAAAAGCAACCCGTGCCGCCATGTTCAGTCCCAAATGAGAACGTTCTCCAACGCAAGTCGTCGCTCAAGGACTGCATCATGTCTTGACGTATAATTGCAGCAGGCTTGTCTTCGAGGCTGAGGCAGCCATCTCGCCATTCAATGAACAAGGGCAATGAAGGTAAGACCGTCTGTGTGACCCGGTTTCTGACGTCGCGCTCTTCAAATCCAGTTACGGCGCTCCAAGTTCTCAGGGTCAGGTGGTATTCCTTCTCACCAAGCTCGTTGATCTTGTAGATACCGGTGATGAGGTACGCGCGGGTACCTTCCAAGGTTGGGTTTCGTCATGGTGCAAATGGAGATGGGTAGACGAGCAAGGTCGCCAATATGTCTTAGCTGCAGGGATTGATAGCGGATCGAAAGTGGTGGAGGTGGTGGAGGTGATGGGCGTGGTAGGGCTGGTGAGGGTGGTAGAAGTAGTAGAAGCGGCGGAGGTATTGGAACCTTGGAAGTGTCAGAGGTGGTACAAGCGCTAGACTGCCCAGGTGAGCACGTACCCGTCAGTTCGCAGCCGCGGTGCTTGACGGACCGCGCAAAACCAATTGCGCCGCCACAGGCCGGCGACAACGCTTTGCCTGGCTTTAACCTTCCGATGAGGCACTTGTTCAAAAAGACGTCGGTAAACAAGCGCACAATCTCGACATGTTCTTTTTAGCTGGTACGGTACGCGGCCATCGCTCTGTGAGTTCTGTTTAGCACCACCAATCACAAGCAACAAGCGATTGCCCACGATTATTGCACAGTATGCTGCTGCAACAGCTACGGTAATATTTGGATTCAGATCACGAAGGTAGGTATTTCTGAAATAGGTCAACAATGCCTTCGCAGCTTCCCAAGCGCCGAGATGCGCTCACATGCCGACGATTCGTCCACCCGGCCACGTGCGGCGCGAACCCATCGCACTTTCCACTCACCTAGCCAACCCCTTCGGCCCCGCCCACTCGCCCTTGACATGATACTTCCCATAAACCCACGGAAAGAAGTCCTTCTTCAGCCAGTAAAACGCCTTCCGCGGCACTCCCTGATCAATTCCCAGCAGCCCATTAAACGTCTCCTTCGGCACACCCCCATACATAAACTCAGCAAGCAACACCTCCTTCCTCCCCGTCAGCAACGGACAAGACGTGTACCCATCGTAACTAGCCGTCAGCTCCTTACCCTCCATCGCGGAGAGTACGTTGGACACCAACACCGGTGCTTCAGCCGTGATGGCAGCCACGGTTTTAGATGTCGGTAAAGAGGACGCGTCGCCTATGGACCAGATGTTGGGGTAAGAAGTGTGTTGCGTTGTAGAATCCGAGACAGAAACGTAGCCTGCTTCGTTTGCGAGAGCGCTAGATTTGATGAACCCCCAAGGCACGTTCTTGGGCGCGACGTGCAGGAAGTCGAAGTGTTTCTTCACTGGGGTGGGGGAGTTGGGGGATGTGAAGGTTGCGGTGTTGCCGTTGATGGAAGTAAGGTCGTGTTGGAAGAGACCTTCTACGCCGCGTTCTACGCGGAGCTTTTCGAGCGTTGCTGCGCTGGTAGGGTGTTAGCACATTTCTGCCTCGTTTGCATGCTGGCAGGTAGAGGAGACGACTTACTATTTCGGCACACCGAACATCGTAGGCAACCCCGTCGCAAAAGCGACGTTGATATCCTTCGGATACAGCCCAGCATCCTTCCAGTAATCCAACGCAAGCCACATGATCTTCTGCGGCGCGCCCGCACACTTGACCACGCCGGCTGGCTGCGTAAACACTGCATCACCTTTTTTGAACTTCTTCACATTCTCATACGCCTTATCGCAATACGCGTAGTCGTAAATCGTGCTCACCATAGCATCTTTCTCCTCCAACGCCTCCTTCAAGCCACTCACACTACCATAGTCAAGCGTGATACCGGGCACAACGACCAACTGTTCATACCCAATCTTCTCCCCGTTACTCGTAGTGACGTAATTTTGCTCCGGCGCAAAACTTCCTACAGCGCTGTTGTAGAACTTGAAGCGTGGATCCATGAGCTCTTTCAAGGGGCGGCGCAGATCTTCTTTCTTTTTTAGACCGCCGCCTACGAGCGTCCAGCCCGGTTGGTAGTGGTGCCATTGCGCGGGGTCGATGATGGCGATGTCGTCTTGAGAATAGTTTCCTTTGCGCAGGAGTTGGTGAGAGAGGGATATGCCGGCTGAGCCGCCGCCGATTACGACGATTTTGTGGTTGCGGGTCGTTGTTTGTACTGGTGATACGGTTGCTAGATTGCGGATGGCGTGTTGGAAGGCTGGTCGCGTGATCTTGGCCGCTAGTTGGGATGCGCGGTTTCGGGTTAGTGTGGACATGGTGGCTGGGTCTGGCGACTGTCCGCAAGGGCTAGGAAGGTAAAAAGGAAAAGTGGGATGTAAAGATAGACAAGAAGGCCTACACAACGAAGTATGCGGTGCCTCCGGTCTCCGACTAAACATTTCATGCCATGTGGGTCAGCGGCTAGCATCTCAGAAACAACCAATGAATGAGGTGGAGATGGGTACTAGCGTGATCACGACATCGTCGTAAGAGTAAGCCAGCAGTCACAACCAAACATCACAATCACGACGAGACACAAGTGTAACTATACACAACATAACATTAACTCATTTTAATCATGAAAACTATATAACAGACATCCTATCCCAGCGACTTTTTACAAGCGCGACAATCCAGCAATCTCCCTCGGGGCGTGGTAGTTGGGGACCTTCATGTCGAGGGCGCTGCCGCTGTAGCCCAAGTCCTCACCCGTGAGCACGGCGCACTTCTCGCCAATGAGGAGCGCAGTCGAGTACGTGTTGCAACCAACGTTGTCGGGGCAGATGGACAAGTCGGCGACCTTGAGGCCCTTGACGCCGTGGACGTTGAGGCGCTCGTCGAGCACACCGTGCTTGACGATGGAGTTGCCGTTCCTGGGTGCCATGGAGCAGGTACCGAGCGAGTGCCAGGTGGTCTCAACGTGGCCTGTAGTGTGTTAGTGAGATGTCCGACGACTCATGAGTAGGGGAATACATACGCTTGGTCCAGTCCTCAATGTGCTTGATGTCCTCGGTGGAGTACTGCAAGTCCTCCTGAATGTCCTGGCAGCTCGAGCTCAAGAAGTTGGGCTTGGCTGCACGACCCTTCTCGATGGGCATAGTCCAGGATCCGTGCTGGATACCGGCCGTGATGTTACCAGGGAGCGCGTAAGCGTTGGTGGTTTGGAGATCCATATCCTTGGCACGGGCTGGGCTGTCGTAGGCGTAGAAGGGGTGCATGGCCTGCACCTCACCAGCGTAGGCGTCCATACGGCGGGCAGTCTCACGGGACTTGATGTAACCCCAGACCATAGGAGCCATGTCGCGCTTGTCGTTCATGAAGCCAGCGTCGAAGTCGGGGGCCTCGTACGGGTTTGGCGACACAATGTGCGTGGAACCACGAGAGAAGGGATACTCGAGGAAGTGGAACATGGTGAAGAACTTGCCCGGTGGCATGACCATGTGGTCACCGAACCAACCAGCAATGACGGAGTAATGCATGACGGGCTTGTCGGGCTTGTCCTTGAAGTACGAGTCCCAGCCAGAGCGGAACTCCTTGCATGGCCAGCTGTCCATCATGTTGAGTTCTTCCTCGGTCGGTCGGATCTTGACACCAGCCTCAATACCGTTGGTGGCGAGTGGGCCAGTGCCGTTGATGTTCCATTGCTGGAAGACCTGCTCCTGGACCTTGGGGTCGCCACGGACGAAGTCGTCGAAAGATTCGACGTGAGGCTTAGCGCGGTAGGTGGCGAAGGTCAAGTAATGATCCTGGAAGTTGAGACCAACACCAGGAAGATCGACAAGAGGCTTGACGCCAGCCTTGCGGAGCTTCTCTGGGTCACCGATACCAGAGCGCTGAAGGATGAGAGGAGAGCTCAGAGTACCACCGGAGACGATGATTTGCTTGCGAGCCTTGATGACCCTCGACATCTGCTGTTCGGGGTGGAGAGGCTTGGTCGGGACAACCTTGACGCCAACGGCGCGATCTCCCTCAAGAATGACCTTCTCAACCTTGTTACTGGTGAGGAGGTGCAGGTTCTGGTGAACAGCGCGGGTGCTGTGGATGTAGCCGTGCGCAGAGTCAGATCGTCGTCCGGTGTCGCGGTTGATCCACTTAAGCCAGTGCTCGGCACCATGGCCAGTGGTCAAGTCCTGGAGATCGTCGGTGGTCGGGATGCCCTGAGATTCGGTGGCACGGAGGAAGTCCTCCTTGATCGGGTAGGTGTAGTTACCGAACGAGACCTTGATGGGTCCCTCAAAACCGTGGATGTCGCGGTTGTTGCAGGAACGTTGGTAGGTCTCGTGCTTCTTCATCAAGGGAATGAGCTCCTTGGTGGTCCAACCCTTAGCCTGGAAATCGTCGTAGTCGGAAGCGGAGGCACGAGTGTACATCTGATGAGAAGTTAATGGCTGCTAATGATAATGTGGATGGGAAGCGCTTACCATGAAGTTGATGGAAGATCCACCTCCGAGAATGTTGGCGACGGGCACAACAGCTCGGCGGCCATCGAGCCACTCCGAGGGACGAGAGTAGTAGAAAGTGGCAGTCTTGCTGTCCAACTTCATGTTCCTCGGGTAGATACCCGGGCGGAAGACCCATGGGTTGTTGAGGTTGTTCTCTCCACCCTCAATCAAGAGGACCTGGAGGTTGTGGTCGAGATTGGCCAGACGTCCAGCAACCACACAACCACAGGAACCACCTCCACACACGATGATGTCGACCTCATCGGGAATCGTCATCTTGAAGGCTGTCGATGAGATAAGGATATAATTAGAAAACTGTTATTGTTGTATCGTTGACCGCAGGAGACAAGTCAACTGGGCGTGATGCTCTTTCTCAGCAGAAGGCACGACGTCTCTTTAAACTGCTCAGACCCCGCATCTCCAGGATCTTCGGCTTCAAGGAGGGTCCATCATCTAGGCTGTGTCACTACGCGCTGCTCATCAGCCGTCAATTCCGATAGCAGCAAGATGCATGCACCGAAGAGGGGACATGTACCATTTGGCCAGCCTCCCCAGCCAAAGAGGCTTAGACGTTGGCTACGACCATCCATCATGGGACCGCAGGGGTCTCCGTCGAGGCCATTCGAAGGAGAGCGGCATGTTAAACTTGCGGATCCGCAAGGTAGGCTGCGTCTATGCCGGACTTCCACAGGGTAGGTGCGCAAGCGATGATTGGTCGGAATGCTCGCGCAAGGATGCCAACCGTTCCGACGGTACTGGATAAAGACCGGACTGGGATAGACGCTGCAGATGTCGCATGTTTGCTAGTTGGTGCGGAGAAGCCTCATATCCAGTAAGAAGGCATGCTCGGTTGCGTATACAGGCCCACTCTTGGGGGTAAGCATTGCGGACCCGAAGCTGAGAGGCCACTGTAGCGTCCCCAGGCGTCGAGCCCCAGCGTATCACGTACGAACAGGAATGAACGAGGCGTTTGAGTGAGCCACCATCGGGAAAGCGATAACCGAGATGTGAAATCCGTTCATGATAGATGCGTAGAGAACGAATTGGTCGAAGATCTTTGCGCACGATTTCACAATGGCATAACAGGTTCAAGCACTCTCTGCTATACTTGCCAGAGCTCCAAGTAGCTCCAGGATGATGGTCCTGGAAGCTCATGCAGCTGCGGCAAGTGGGATTAGCTCGTGCCTTGCTGCGGGGGTCTTGCGGCGCTGACGTCCTGGCCACAGGATACCCGTGCATCTCTCGTGGAAGAATGCGGATGTGGGGTGCAGTAGTCGCTGTGCCTCACACGCTCGGCGCACTCCCGAGGTCCCAACTTGGATGGAGGTATCGAAGGCATTGAAGGTTATCAGCGGCATTGAGGCATCGATGACATACCGAGAGTCAGTAAAGACAAGATGTCCATCACTATCCCTCTGACTCCACGATGCCCCCACCCAGTGCCACGATGTTGCAGTAGTCGATGTGCCTCACGTTGGGAGGAGGTGTACCCTTGGCATCGAAGCTAGTGTCAGTAAGTGCGGGGTTAGCTCCGCTTCGAACCACGGAAGAACGGTAAGCCAGTCGTTGTAAACGGTGTCTTGCGGGAAAGGAATGGCTTCCTGCTGTAACATGTAACACACCCTGTCCGTCGAAAATAGTCTATATCGAGCTTGCTGCTAGATGCTGTGAGCCGCAAACCCAAAAGACGTCTCCTAATTTCACGATGTTACCTTATTCCCGAGGTACAGTTCGTGTCCACTAAACTGTAAAACCTCAGCGATCGCAACTCTGTTCGGATAATTTGAAGCGAGATGAACGTGTTTCTATCGAATCATAGTCAGCAGTAGCTCCATTGAGAATGCGTTGAAGTTTGGCGGTCTTGGAGCCGTCCAGATCGGCAGACTACCGCGAAGTTCCTTTTTTGAGGCTGCACGAGGCTGCGCGACACGCGCCACTATGTGACTGACTCGTCATGAGTGCATGGGTTGGAGCTTACGTGGAGATGATTATGCAGACGCTGACCGGAAAGTTTCCGCTTCCTTGAAAGCGCTATTCTGTATGTCAAGGAGGAGGCTGGGGCACGCGTTGCATCCGCGTTGTACTTGGCATCGGTCGTCCAGGCCGCCAGTCAGCGCAAACTGCGCCCTGGTCCTGAACAGTCCTTCTTCGAGCCTACTCCATCTCCGGATGTGCCGCGATCCACCTAGCGACTCTGTGTTGAATATCGATGAAGCTTCGTGATATCGAATTATTGCTATACCTAGCAACACCACCGGCTATTGTGCTGGAGCTACTGTATATCCAGATGCGGATCCGATGGGAGCACACCGCTTGGAACTGAGATTGAATCTGAATCTGTAGAAGGTCCGAAAGTCTAGGGATACATGATGCATCTACTCCTCATGACACCAATCGTGATCTGGGTATCGTTTTTCCAATATTCCAAGATGTCTTGTAACGCCGAAATGCAATTTTGTAAGAGCGGAGAATGGAAACCAAAGACGCCGTGTATGCCGAACAAACGCTAATAAGCAAAGCAATGGAGGTCCTTAAATGATCTCGTGCCTCTCCCAGCCTGTCGGCTTCATGTGGGCAAGGTCCTTGGTCGGATGAGGCTCCTCTGGGTTCCGGTATTCGCTCACGTATGGGTTAGGGTCTTCCTTCTGATCGAGGTTACCGAACGTGTGATTAACCTCTCGGTGCTTGGATTCGTCTGCGCGGACTAGGATTGGGTTAGTGGGCTGTGCTGCATGGAAGGATCAGGGGTATACGCACTGTAGAGGAGCAGATCTCGCATTGTGCGGTGGCCTTCAGGCATCTGCCAGTAGTCTACCGCGATCTCGGGTGCCTCCATCTTCGCCCACTTGGGCAGGCGGCCTGCATCAAGATCCTCGATCTGGCGTGTGTATGTGATGACGGCTTCCTCTTCGAGATATCCTACGAATCGATGGACGGTGCGGGGACTGAGGAGGTAGGCGAAGAACAATGCGTTGCACCAGACTCCTTGGGCGCCTAATACCATCAGACGCATGAAGCGTCCTGGCTTTTGCATCTTGAGGAAGACGAGTAGGTGCATTCGTTCGTTGTAGCTTTCTTCGAGTAGCGATTCAATCCTGGCGAATGATGTATTAGCAACGACTTCGTATTCCAATAAGCGAGTATGCATACCATCCATTGTCGCGCTTCATCCGTCTCATGGAGTGCAGGTGGCGAAGCATACCAGCGACCATGCCGGGTACACCAGCCACACTCTCCAAGAAGACATTTCGAATGAGATACTTCTCTTCATTCATTGCAAAAGCCTTCCGCTTTGCCAGTGGGTCTTTCGCATCCACATCCACAGCCTTCTGATGCTTGTATCCAGTTGCTTTGTCAAGACCCCAGCGTAGGATCTTTACGGCGATGAGGGCGACCTTGTCGGACATGGTCTTCGCTTCTCGGTGCGCGATCGTGACTTGGTTCATCTGCTCTTCGGTGTATACTGATAGGTGTTAGCTAGTTGTCAAGGCGTTGTGTACGTGGAGGGTACGTACCTGGATGAGGCCATGCTGCATGCGTCTTGCGGACCTTCTCTGTCGGGTGCTTCTCAAAGAACTCTACGATCTTGGCTCCGCCATTTGGTGAAGAGGTGAAATGCCTCTGACCAACTGGTGATTGGAATTGCTGTACCGCAACGAATGTGGGCCGGATGCCAGCATTGTAGCTCTGGAAGGACTTGATAAGCTGAGCCGTAGCCCGCTTCGAGGTGGTTGATCCCCGTGTTGCTGCTCTGGTGGAGATCATCTGCGGTTTAGGGTGTACTTGTATATGTTGAGTAGGCGTATGTAGGGTAAGGGGTGATGTCAACTGCAATGGTAAGTGCTGATGGTTAGCTAGAAGCACAACTGAGGCACACGTTGGTCCTTTATATCTGACACCTAAAAAAATCTATCAAGCAGTACTCGTGCCTGCCTGGCGCGTTCAGTCATCATTAGGGTGAAGCAGGAATGGGCATGGGATGCCGCCGCTACACCGCGCCATACCCGTCCTGCGGCGACTCGGCGAGCGAATGGGCTTCGTTCCAAAGGTCGGAAGCGTCAGCAATCGTAAATTACGAGCGCAAACGGTCGCGTGCAAAGACGAGTTTGAGGTGGCTGAGAGGAGTGGTGATTCAGCTGACGGAAGGAACCGGGATCGCCCTGCCAAGACATTTGCCATGCCCCTGTCCAACAGCTCAAAGGGGGACTTTGGCGACGAAGAAAAACATACGAAAGTATAAACGACTTATTGGAAGTATTTTTGATGGGTCTTTGGACCGTGTACAGTGAACGGACGATGTTGTTGCGTTGGATGCGTGGTCGCTGCTTCCGGAAGAAGCTCGTCGGGGGCTCGCTGACTGAGATCGGGGTCTCGTTGCTTGCCGTAGACCCGCTGATAGGGCTGACGCCACGGCGCAACATCGAATTATCGCTGTACCATGATAGTAATCTTTTGTCTGTGGCTTTGATGACCTGGTACATGGTTTCATGGTTAGCATTGAGCGGTAGAATCCTTTGTGGTTGCTACCTCAAGACGCGGTGCTATGCCTAGGTGGTGTTGGCAGCTTCAGCATATCGATCTTCGACTCAGATCAATCACACCTGTGGACGTGCGAGCTGTCTAGACTTCATCGACACACTAGCGACGGGGTCTTGCTTCACCTAAAGAGAAAACTTTCAGCATCTCGCCGATGACCGATTGAGAAAGGGCGAAGACTGCCGTCAAGTCGGCAAGAACGTGCGCACGGCAAGTCACGAGCAGGATGCTTTTTGAGCAAATATATTATCGGTGCGCGATGTATGTTGCTGCAACATAGCTCAATGATAATTGAGTAGCCTGCGTGCTCGAGAGAAAGCCTGTGGCTGAAAACGCCCGATATCGCACTTAAATTGATGCATGCTATTACACTACTCTTTTCATGCCATTGATGGGCTACGGTAGCGCAGGACATACATGATTGGCAGATGTTGGTTCAAGTCAATGCCGGCAGGTGTGTTGAGTCTTCCAAGGTTGTGTTTGGGGAGCCGAGTACCAACTACTGGACGTTGAAACCGCTCTCACCGTCTTTGGTCGAGATGTCCGAATGGTCAACCTTTGAGACTGATGCAGCCGACGGTCCCTTGTTCAGGTGTTGAACGAACTCTTTGATCTTATCCTCGCTGCCCTGAGCCTCGCCTTGGACCTGCCTGGTATGAGTGGTGGTCAACGCAAGTATGAGTCAAATACGCACACTCCCATCGGATGCATTGGTCACGAAGCCCGTTACACCGAGACTCTTTGCTTGTTTTTGCGTGAAGGATCGGAAGTTGACGCCCTGCACCTCGCCCTCGACTTTGTACTGGATCTGAGTGGCTACATCAGCTTTGCCACTAGTGACGTGGGCAGACAACGCACTCGCTTGCTTGACATTCTGGCTGTAGTTGCAAAGAATCGTCTCATGTGAGTGGGGTTGTTGCGAGAGGGGTGTCTGCTAGATCAAATTCATGCAAATGTCTGCTTGTAATATAGGGCGTATGCTCATGCAGGCGTGCGACGTCATCGTTATTGCGAAAGGTACACGCTACTTCGGGAAGGAACCCTTGAGCTTTCACCTGGATTGCGGGGCCAGAAGCAACCTTAGGCGGGCGGGAGGCATCTGGCGCCGCAAAGGAGAATTTGCTTTTGACACCTGTTCAGATCAAAGGATAATCGCAATGACATGCGTTCGCGGCTATACGGAGATTGCATCGGTGAGGACGCTCAGGGCGATGTGGTGCCGCTAGTCACGCGTTGTTTTCGGATACAATCTCGCGTCGCTCCCCGTTACTGAAACCTCTAATCAAACGCCCCCTATCGCAACCCCGACTCACATAGCAACAACCGCACATTGCCCAGGAGGCTCCGCAAACAAGAGCAGTGCTAGATAACCCGCCACCGCTCCGTAAATGCCTAGGATTCGAAAACACCGAATCTCTCTGCTGATAAGGAGTCTCACGACTGCGACGGCCCTGCACCTGCCACCCCTGTCAACCACCATGGACACGCCCAACTCCCCACCCGCACGTTCAACCTCGCCCGACCCTTGGGCAACCCCATCGCTCGCCATCGGCGCAATTCCCCCGCTCGACCGCTCTGTCTCAACCGCGTCGTCTGTCTCGTCGGCGCGCTCAGTGAGCTCGCGCCTCTCCGATGGCGGCAGGCGACGTGGTTACATGCGCCCCGAGGGCACCGAATTCTCCAAATCGGCGAAGAACAGAGAGAGTGTCATGAACCTGGGCACCATCGCACATCTCCAGTACTACTTCGCGCGGACGGGCCTGCTCGACACCGCGACGGGACGCGTGGCCAAAGGCCGCAAGCCCGGATCGCGCACAGCGAGCGGCAACGAACCAATGTCGCCTGGCCTCGATGCCGACTTCTCGACCATGTCGCTGGCGTCACCAGACGGGATGAATGACCCAGTGGGCTTCGTCGAGTCACCGCTTGACGAGACGGCGTCCATGCAGTGGGAGGACCCCGAGCCCATGATGCTCCCGCCTACCGTCAGCACCTACAAGAACAACCCCGTCTACGTCCCGCCGCCGCCTGATATGACTGTCCTGCGTCGCGAGCTACGCGAATCGCTGGCCGAGTCTATGAAGCATCTGCACGAACTCGAGAAGGGCTTCTCTGATGTTCAGCCGGACGGAAAGACCGCGAAGAACGGTGGCGAGGAAGCGTCAGGCTGGCACGAAGTACAAGGCATTAATCTCTTGGACGTCACCACCCTCGCGATCCGCGCCGCGAAGAACTACTACACCGCACACGAAGAACCACAACGACTCTACGCCATCAAGTCGGAACGGACGATCCGAAAGGAACTATACGATACACTCGAGGTACTGAAACGTCTCGCCATTCGCAACTTCGGAAACGGCGTGCAGCCGTATGAAGTCACCCAACTTAAGCAGTGGGTCGACGACATCGGCACACTGCTCGACACGGAAGAGGAGAAGGAGCGCTTGGAACTTGCAGAAAGAGAAAGCTGGTCGTGGCGCGAGGGTGACTGGACGGGCAAAGAACGCGAGAGGGAGCTGCTCTTCCTCAAGTCGTTTGACAGCAATCCAGAGCCCCTGCCTGAGTGGACCAGCGCTGCTGACTCCGAACTCCCAACACCCTTCCTGGCCGCGCTACAGAACGGACTGCGACTCGTACATCTCCACAACACTCTCGTCCGAAAGTCAAAACGACACTTTGAAGAGATCAAGACGTACCACACCGATACAGCCAAGCCGTATCGCTGCGCTGACAACCTGCGCTACTGGGTCAAAGCCGCCGAGCTACGCTGGGACATCAAACTCGACGTTAATGTCATGGACGTGGTCCACGGCGAGGACGCAGAAGCGTGGAAGAAGTTCGATGCTGCCATCCTGCAATGGTGCCAGGGCGTGCGTGAGGAAATCACGTCGGAATGGCAAAAGCAGAAGAACCAAACGAGAACCCCTACACTACAGATCGACCCGAATTACGAGGCGCTGTGAAGTGGCCTTATGGCAAAGTATTCATGGATCTCACCCTTCTTTCATTTCTTGTCCATGTTTCCCACTTAACCCTTTATCTAATTTGCACGAAGCTCATGTCCACCCAAATCTCAACTCCACACCATAGAGAATTTCCTCAAAGAGTATTCCCTGGTTGGAAGCAGGGCTCTTTTACCATTCCGCTCAGAGCGTGCCGATAGGAGGCGGCTTGAGATAGATACCCCCTTTGCACCTGCGGCTTGCAGATCTATAGTGTTATATACAGTCAAGTCGGAATGTAAATAATGTGTACCAATGTATAATAGGTCCTCAATCGGAAATCCCATTCGAGCCAACTCGCTCCAGCTCAGAGGACTGGGGATGGATCCACCACGATACGGGGTAGAGAGCACATGACCATGCATAGCACATAGTGAACGTGTAACACAAACGATAAGATCGACGACCGAGGCGTCTAGAAAGGGTGGCACAGACCGAGGCGTTGCACCTTGAGTGCCAATGAGTGGAATGAGTGGGAATGAAAGCACTGATAGCAGGGGGGAGCTGGCTGCTGGCGGAAATTGGGGACAGCGGCGCCCGGTGAGACACAAGCGGGACGTTTTGTGAACGGGTGTCTCTAGACCTATGGAACGCCTCCTCCAAAGACACACAATGGATACACACCACTCGCGCAAGCACTGTAAACCTTTTCATTGTTGATGCGCCACACCGACATTGTTGTTAAACAGAAGCAACGCGTTAAGTACTAAGCTAACGCGATTTCGGCGCCAACCCAAAGAACGTCGATTCATCTCCCGATTGATCTTTTGATCCGTGCATAGCGATACCAGTCCTGCGCAGCCTCCTCTTTTGTCTGAACGCGACCTGGAGGCATCCTCGAGGTCCACACAGACATGCTCAATGAGCGACACGGCCGCGCCGCCTTCAGTTCTCGACAGCAGCCCCGCCGCGACTGCCGTTGACTTGCCAGCGAAGACACCGCCGAACCCACCACCGACGACCACGACGTCGTCATCCTCGCCCAAACCCCTTCGGCACACGCCCGCCCACATTGAGAGCACCACCAAACTCGCGAGAAATGTCTCCCCGGGCCTGCTGGCACGCATGAAATTCCTCAACCAGATTGCCGACACCAACAACAAGAGCGCCGTCGACGTCGGCCGCATCGAGGAGGACCGCCTGCGCCGCCTGGACGAGTTCCGCAAAGCCCGCAGCCTCGAAGTCGAGCGCCGCGGCACTGCGTGGTCCGGAAAGGCTGGTCAGGCTCCCGCCGCTGGAGAGACGCCGCTCGTGCCCCAGTCGACCGGCGAGAGCGTGCCCACGCTGGTGATGGAGCCCGACTTTGACAGCGACCACAGCAGCGTCGTCAGCACCAGCGATAAAGTTCTCCCATCTGAGTCAGAAGCCGAAATAGAGCTCGACCTGCAAAAGTACCGCCTGCCCGACGTCACCAAGTCGGAAAAAGCACTCAGCGGCACCATTACCGCTGCTGAACCCGAACCCGCGCCCGCACCGCCCGCCGAACCAGCACCCACAGTCGCGCCTGCCAAACCAGAACCTGTCGCGCTTGCCGACCCTGAGCCCACCGCACCTGCCGAGCCAGAGCCCATGGCCGCGCCTACTCCCCCACCCAAAGACACGCCACCCCTACCCGCCCCCGTACCCGAAGAGGAGCCATCCGTCCTCGACGACAACAATGGCATCGACATCGCGTCCTACTTCGAGAAGCGCCACTACCCCCGCGCCAACTCCATCTACACCCTCTCCAAGGCCAGCTTCACCAACCAGATCCAGCAGCTGACTTCAATGAAGCTGCCGCCCACAACCATCGCCTCCGAAATCACCGCCCTCCCGACTTCCACCCAGGCCGGACGCGCACTCCACAAGGCAGCCAACGACATCCGCCTATGGATATCCAAGACGAAGGAGGTCCTCAGCGGCCTCGACGCCGACGATGACGTAGAGTGGGCCGCAGCTGCCGGAAGAGAAGGCCTGGAGGAGGTGGATGCCGCCATCGGCAAGTTTGAAGGGCTCGTCAACGTCTACATTAGCGCGATAGAAGACCTGCAGTCGCGTTCCGACATTGCGCTCCTGCCCACCAAAGACCAGACGACGCTTGTCAGCCAGATGGAGGACATCGTCATGAACTGGGGCGAGATCAAGCAGACGCTCAAGAACATCAAGAACCAGGTCGAAGTCGCCATGGAGTGGGAAGAGCTGTGGAACAACGTGCTTGGCGAAATCGGCGCCGAGGTCAGAAACCTTAGTCGTCTGATATTTGAGATGGAGGAGCGCAGACACCGCGTCATCTCCGACTCAGTCGCCGAAGCTCCAGAGAAGTTTGACATTTCCGAGCTCGAGACCGTCGTTGAGGTCATCCCCCGGAAACAGTCGATAATCAACAGCAAGCGGCTTAGTATGCCGCCCAGCCTGTCCATCGTCTCGCCCACCTCGCCCATCCCGCAAATCGAACAAGAAAACTCGCGACTGCTAGCCCTCTTCGCCAAGCTACAGCCACTGCGTGCTTCGCTCGACTTCCTCCCTATGCGACTCAGCGCCTTCCAGATGCGCGCGAGCACCATCTTTCCTTCCGCCTGTGACGAACTGGTACGGAGGAAGGAATCGCTAGAAGAGGAAGAGGCTAAGCTTGAAGCCGACGCAGACGCGCTGAGGCAAGAGTTGGGCGAAGACAAATGGGTGCACAGCTTCCGTCAAGCCCACAGCAAGGCTGCTGCCATGTACGACTCGTGCATGAAGAGCATCGAAAGACTGCAGCAGGCCATCGAAGACAGCGACGAGGAGAAACTAGCTACGCGCATCGCCACCTACAAAGACAAGCGAGATCACTACCCTCCGTCTATGAGGCGTGTGCTTGAGCTCATCGATATCGAGATGAAGCACAGGTCCACAGTCAACGGTGAGATCCTGCGTATTCAAAAAGACGTCCGCGCAAAGGTGGAGGACTTGGAAGACGTGACTGGAAACACAGACATCATCTTGAACGACTTCACTACATCGCGCAAGCTTCGTGACTCGGTCTCCACCGTACTGACAGAGGGCTCATTACCACAGTCAAGCCTTGACACACCAGGCACATCCCCTGCCTCAAGCGTCGTCATGAGCCGTAAGAGTAGTGGGCAGCGGCCTTCCATTACTCCGGTAAGCAAGAAGCCTCGTCAGTCCAGTGTTGCGAGCTTGAAATCGTCGGCCCCTCCCAACCGCCGATACTCCAGCATACCACTGGGTGCTGAGAGTGTCGCTTCTCGCAAATCTACACTCGAGCGTTCCGCACGTTTGGACTTTACACCTTCCCGCGCCATGGCTGGCACTGCAGCTAGTCAAGCACGCGCAAAGACGCCGACCGATAGGCCTGGGCCCAAGCCTCGTTGGAACTCGGACACGCACATGCGCGATACTGTCGTCGGGCACAACTTTAAGCCGTTGACTCTGACCACACCTTCGCCGTTCCGAAAAGACGAATCACCCGACGGATCGCGACTGGGCTCAGCAAGCCGTTCATCGATACCCCTCAGAAGCCCATTGAGTCGCTCCTCAGCTCTTTCGCCGACTGCATCCAGCCGTTCTCCATCAACTACTCCAGGGCAGCAGCGCTCTGCTCGATTGATGCCAAGCCCAATGAACTCCTCTCCCGTTACTCCTGCCAAGGGCAAGCTGCCGATACGATCAACGCCCCTGTCTTCCTCAAGTACAAGTACGCCAGCGTCTAGCCGTCGTGTCTCAACAGTAGTAGAAAGCGGCAAGAGCCCTGCCAAAGAAGAAAGTCCGGCGGCCCGTCGCGCATCACGCCCTCCGAGTGCCGCAGCCAGTCGTCGCAGCAGTCTGTTACCTACACCTAGACAGCGCACCTCATCCACTTCCGAGGCCACCAAGTCAACCCCACCTGCTAAGTCGACCCCTCCTGGACGCTCCAGCAGCAGGCTTGATAGCTTGGCCGAAAGTCGCACTTCAAGCCGTGTTAGTGGTCGCCAGTCAAGCGTAGGAGACAGACCAATTTGGAGATAGGCACTTGCAAATCGGACAATTCACCTCGACGGACCGGCGCAGACCTGATCGATACCTCTTGTTTCCAAACGAACGACAGCAACATCACGCAATCAACGTTAGCGAAACCTACTTATTCACCCCCAACTTTCACTTCGCGTCTGGATCCTGGCTTGGTCCTAACCCCCGTTCCCTAATATTGCCTTCTAGTACTAAGCATCTGCATTCTTTCGAAGAAGAATCTCTCTCTTTCCCCGCGATGTATCATCGAAATATCCATCTCACCTCTGGACCATTATATCCACACTTTTGATTTGTTGCTGTTTCCATCTGGCGTTTTAGCGGTTGGGAGAAAGTATCCTATACCCCGGAGTTTCACACATGTTTTTGGCTTTCTTTGAAGAAGCATTTCTGATTCACACATGGCTGAGCGAGCGAGCGTATTTGGCGAATGGAGTGCGTGTGAGCGTTGGCATGTTTTTGTGCGTGCTAGGCGCTTGCAGCATTATGGAGGGAGGGATCTTGAGAGCATGCGGGGAAGTATGCTTTTGTAGATAGGTGCTAGATTGGTATCCATGGGTGGGCTGGGGGTGGATGGTGGAGGTTGGGGGCAGCAGACTAATTCTATGTACGAGCGAGTGTATGTTAGATAGTTGAGCGAGATATAGAATGATACCATAGTAAACTGACGTCTCTTCCAGTATTGACTGTACCGCCGATGTGACTCACTGGTCGAGCATCAAGCACAGTCTTCAGTGCGATTGTCTCCCGATATTCAAGACATGCTCACGTGATTGGATAGCATCATTCGTCCTCGAACCAAAGACTTCACACCTGACCCATCACAAATACCAAGACAGCAACTCTGGGGTGTCTTACTGGTATCTTCCTTGGAGACATGGTTTTTGCAAGACATTGTACTCACTCAGCCCATATAAATTCCTACAAAGTATCAACCCTGTTGTTGCATAACCACCTACATCAATCTTCACATGAACACACCAGACCTAAACCCTTCACACCTAACCACATCCATTCCGATGACGCCCACGCACGAAGGGAAGTTCTTTCAACATAAGAACATGCAGAGTTGTTTAGCGGTAAACTGTCGGTTCTGCAAGTGGGAACGCGAACTCGATGGTATCCCAATAGAAGAGGTAGCCCCGCCTACCTCGACGATTGAGAAGATGCGTACAGACATGAGGGCGAGGGCAGCCGCGAGGAGAGCCAACGGAACAGAGCAGGAGCGGGACGGTACTGCATCTACATCCTGGGATCCCGACGATGCACGTTGGGATATGAATCCACTGGCGTCACCGTTGGTGAGTAGGAGTAGGAGGGATAGTATACATTCTTGCGAAGAAGATGGTATGGAGGATGGGGAGGGTGTGGAGGTGTACTACACTGAGCAGTCTGCATCCTCACGCGATGGCAAAATCGACAACAGCACTCCCGAAGACATCGAGATACAAGACAACGACACCAATCCACCAAGCCCCACTCCAAGCTCAGTCTACAGCACCGACAATCCCCTCGCCCTCGTCCACAGCCCTCTCTACACACAAAGCGAAAGCGACATATCCGACCTACCAGGCGATAGCACCTTCTCCAACTTTCTAGATGAAGTCCTTTTTGATCTTGACGCTTGGCTTGATGCTGGGGGTTTGGAGAAGGGCGGCCTGCACGACGATATGCCGGAGGAGGAGTATGCAGAGTACAAGGAATGGTACAAGGCGATTGGAGGAGGAGTTTCGAGGGGTATGGTTGAGCGGGGAGTTATGGGGGTGGAGAGGAGGAGGAGGTGGAGTGTTTGATGGCGATGGTGATGGCGATGGTGATGGCGATGGTGATGGAGATGGTGATGGAGATGGGATGGTGGATGTGGAGGGGGAGAAGGATTATGGTGATGTAGAGTGATATCACATGTTAGGTTTATCGCACGAATTGTTCTTTTGACTGATGAAAGTGAACATTCAATCTCCTTCCATCAATCCTTCGACCACATAATGCTTGAAGACTTACATATTCTGCAGACGGCCGACCTTGTAGATTACTGATCCTGCACAGCGGCCGTGGTGGCTGAGCTGAACCCGCTAAATACATGCAGGGGGTAGCCTTCACAAAGCCTCCGTCGGTACCAACCGCTGCCGTTGCATATCCTCCGCAATAGAGTCCCTGCGTAAATCTAAATAAACTTGGCAGTACACGGAACGGACTTGATGATGTTGTCATCCGGATCGGATGTCAGTTTGGACACCGACATCCGCCGGCGCCGCCCAATTGGAAAACGAGGATTGCAAAGCACCGAGCCTACGTACCTACTCAGACTGCTTTTGATGTCTTTTGTGATCGTACGTGGCAGCTAGCCATGCAGTATCATTGGTAAGCGACAGGGGTGGGTGGGGGAGGCGGAGGGAAGGCGGAGGGGAGGCGGAGGGGTGGAGGTGGAAGTCTGTCCCGAAACCGTAGTAGGAGTCTGGGCACTGATTGTTTTACTGCGTGCCCCTGCATGTAGTCATACACTTAACCGGGTTTGGCACATTGTATAGGTAAGGTTGGAAGCGGTATAGAGCTGTACCATGCTTCAAGTTCCAACTTGACGGCCTTGTCTGCTTGTCGGTGAGATGGAATCGGCCCTCTAGTGATTGAATGCTTACGATCATGGCTTCATTGTATCCGGCGATGGAAGAATGAAGAGCATATATAAAGCACCGTACACCACCTCGAAGCTTCATCAACATCGGATCCTCATCAGTGTCTTGCAATTACAATACATCTTTACTTACACTCGACAAACACTTTCTCACCAATCTTGAAATGGCACCCGAACAAGAGCCAAAAGGCTACCGATGGGACATTATCACAGCGGAAGAACTCAAATACGCTCCGCCGTACTTTCAAGATGTCCCAGAAACGACGACGGAGGTAGAGTGCAAGCTCAGCGGCACCTGGCCCAAATGGCTCCATGGCTCTTTCCTTCGGTACGTCACCCTCCACCCTTCACATCTCCCCTAAATCCCCAGCTAACATCAACTGCACCACAGGGTTGGCGTAGGCCGTTTCACAGTTCCCACATCCGAAGATGACTCCACACCCCGAGTCATCATCCAGCACCTCTTCGACGGCCTGGCCCTCCTCCACAAATTTCGCATGACCGACGGTCGCGTGTATTACATGAGTCGCTACACTTCCAACGGAATAACGCGCGCCGCGCAGCGAGACGGCTACGTCAAGAACTCCTGGGTGGGACCGAATCCCAACACGCCTCTTTTCGAAGCCCAGGATCCGTGTTCGAAATTACTTGGTGCGCGTGTAAGTCCGATTATCTAATTCTCCAGTCATGGTTATCTATGAGAAGTGATGGGCAGACTGACTCGTTTTCGGATGGATGTAGCAAACCGTTTTCCTACCTCATGATTCCATCGAACCAGATGCTCTTAATGTTCATGTTCAGCCGAGACGTGGTATGCATCTACCGGAGGATAAGAATCCGAATTCGAGGGGTGTCAAGGCGGAAGATCCGGCTACGCAGGAGGTAAGACAACCCCCATCTGCATTTCATGTCAAAAGAATCTGGCGAAGCTCACGCTGAGATATAGATCCTCGTTCACACGGACTGGAACTGCATGCAAATCTGCGATGCAAAGACGCTCGAGCCGAAGCGCTTACTCTCTCATGCGGTCATCGATCCCGAGCTCGCTGGAACAGGGTGCTGCGCTCATCCGGTTCATGATCGAAAGCGAGGAACGACGTACAACTACTTGATCGATGCAGCGGGTATTATGTACATTTTTGCGTTGGATGTGGTGGCGAATCCGGCGCGTCTGTTATGGAAGTCGGCGCTGCCGTGTAAGCCGTGCTACACGCATGCTCTTGCTATGACGGATAAGTATGTTGTGTTTGTCAGGAACGTAAGTAGTAGTTCCAACTGAACGGAGTGGCGGTATATGGATCGAAACTAACATGCCATCAGCCTGTCATATTGGATCTCAGTGATCCGAGCAAGACCCTCGTCGAGGCGATGGTATGCGAGCACGACTCCCCCGTGTACTTTTACGTCCTAGACAAGGCCGACGGCAAGGTGTAAGTCCTCTCTCTCCCTTCGTCTCTAAACACTCCTGAACTAACAATTCCTAGCATAGCATCCTACCAAGTCCCAAACTTCTACTTCTTCCACACAGCCAACGCCTACGACTACGTCGACCCCAAAACGGGGCACACGAACGTCCATGTCGACATCGCGAGCTACAAGGCAGAACACTACCCGTACCACGAATACGCCATCTCGAACGTCATCAACCCGCTCAAACCCTACCAGACAGGCCGCCTCGTCCGCTACGAACTCTCCGCCGTCAACACGCGCGACCCCGGCGTCGTCGTCCGCGGCACCGTCAAAGCCGCTATTCCAGACATGATGGCGGAACTCCCTCGCATCTCCAAAGCCGCATCCATGGACCCAAACTACCGCTTCGTCTACGGCGTATCCGGAAACGGCATTTCCGCCCCAGGCACAGATGTTCCCATCGGGCGTCTCGGTAACGGTGTCGATATGCCACATGCGTCTTTCTACGGCCACCTCTTCAAGTCTGATTGGCGGACTGGCACGTTCAAAGCGTGGGTACCGCAGAATGGCGAGAGTTGTCCTACGGAGCCAATTTTCATCCAGAGGCCTGGTGCGACGGAGGAGGATGATGGCATTGTGATTACGATTACGATTAATAAGGAGGGGACGAATAGTATTCTTGTGGGGCTTGATGGGAGGACGTTCGAGGAGGTGGCTAGGGCGGATATGCCACAGGTTTATGCGTTGGGGCCGCATGGATCGTTTGTTGAGGGAGACTTTGGAGTTGTGAGCCGTATGGGTCGGGAGGGAGAATGAGGTTGTTTGGTTGTTGGTATGCTCCCTCTCGAAGACTGCTATATCTTTCCGGGAGAGCTCATCATATGGTATGAAGTGCAGAACGGCAATGCGATTTTTGAAGATGTAGAGTCATTCCACTTTGGTCTCCTGCAGCCACCCATTGGGAGCAAACACCCCGTATTTGCGCACGCTCCTACAAATGCGAGGGGTCGCCTTCTTCGCCCCTAAAGAATTCATCAGTCTCTTTCAACCTCTCCTGTCTCATTATACGATATCAAAGTCACCTTCCAGACGTCTTTATCTAGCTTCTAGACTTCCTCCGCACCAGCAACCATGTCTGACGATAACCCTCGGGCCTCTCATGCCAACTGCTTGGATGATGAGCTGGCTGCTCTGACGCTGCAGCTTGAGGAGCTCGGTGTCTACTCCGGTTCTAGCAAAGGGAAGCATCCCGTGGATCAACCTCCGGACGTCGATGTTGCTTATGGCCAGTTTCAGGCCGAACTTCAAGCTCACAAGGACTTTCTTGCCGACCAAAAGCTCGCCCAGAGCATCGGAGCCGCTGTGCACTCCGATAGTGTCATCATTGGGGATCTTACCTTACAAGATGTTCAGGCTCATGCGGACCGCCGGTTTGCACTGGAGTTGAGCAACAATGATCCTGAGATCGAAGCCTCGCCGCCGTCTGTGCACGGAAATCTACAAGGCGAAGACCATGACTGGATGTCCACCGTCTCCGAACACATCGCTGCTACTTCGGTCGTTGAGTTCTCCGATGATGAGACAGAGGCCGGACCGTCCATGTCCTACTTGGAGCGCCAAGCCGACACCATCAAGAGATTATCGATGGAGTTCAAGTGCTGCACTTGTCTGGACCGAATTCCCCGCGCATCTATGGTCAAAGCGGAATGTGGAGATCGCTACTGTGTTGATTGCATCAAAGGTCTGTTCATGCGGTCAACGAAAGATGAGAGTCTGTATCCTCCTAGATGCTGCAAGCAACCTATCCCACTTGACCTAGTCGCCAAGCACATGGATCCAGAAGAACTGGCCACCTTCGAGCTGGCGATCGTGGAATATGCGACAAACGACAAGACCTACTGCAGCAACCACGACTGTAACGCCTTTGTTGTCCCCAACAATATCGAGCCCGGTACAAATCGCGCAGTCTGTCCGAAGTGCAGCACAGAAACCTGTTCTCTCTGCAAGGCAACTTTCCATGGAGCAACTGACTGCCCCGACGATCCGGCCCTTCACCAAACTCGGGAGTTGGCACGCGAGATGGGGTGGCAGACCTGTTACAATTGTGCCCGAGTGGTACAGCTGCGAAGCGGCTGTAATCATATGACGTAAGTTCTTGACGCTTCGTACGCGTAAGCTATGCTAATTTATCGAAGATGCCACTGCAAGGCCGAGTTCTGTTACGAGTGTGGCACACGCTGGAAGGAATGCGGTTGCCGTACAGCAGACCCCAATCGTATCGTAGAGCGTGCAGAAGAGATCGTGGACCGAGACGCTGAACCGAACATACTTCCTGATGTGTGGCGTCAGTATGTTAACAGGGTCGCCGCCGAGTTGCAGGACAATCATGAATGCGAGCATTCGCGGCGCTTCCAGCGCATCTTCCATGGCGCGCCCAGGGGAGGTTTCAGATGCGAGATGTGCGATGCACGCCATTACAAGTACATCTTGCAGTGCCGCCGCTGCTATGTCAACGTCTGCGAGGACTGCCGTCGCAACCGCATCTAAGCACGACCTTGAGTCGTTGTGGCCACTCCCATCAAACGTTACATCTCTGTTATTGGGGACGTATCTATTCCTCTGACGTCCGTCACTAAATGGACTTCCACTCATTAGATTAAAGCAACACAATTATGATCTTATCTGCCAATTAGCCTCGTGTTCCGCAAGATTTTCTTTGTTCTCGTATCCGCCAGGGAGCAAGCGAGCACTCATATCCGGGTAATTCGACGGTACCGTATAAGTTGAGACATGACTCTCTCTGTCAGGACATGCAAAAGACAACAGATTAGAAATCTCTCCCAATACATCCCTTCTCTTTCCGCAAGCGATGTTGCTACGTGCAGTCTTCAACCTCATAGTGTTCGGCGCATGCGTCGCTGGCCTCCACATAGGCAAAGAGATCCGGCAGACCGACTGCGACGAGCTCGGAAACTATCCTCCGTACACCGGGCCATGTGAAGTCGAAAGTAAGCGCATATATGAGTCTCCGGCTCTCCGACGTTGAAGGTGCGCGACGCGCTGACTGCAAGCAAGACTGCGGCGCAGGGCGACTCAATTGCTTGAAGCAGGTACCGCCATACACCAAATGCGCTGGTTATCCGACCGTGGGTGAGTACGCATTTTCATGACCGGCATTCGATAGCTGATGAGGATGTAGGTTGTCCCTTCATAGGATGCGCGTGTACAAGGTAGGAAGGCTGGGGATGACATCACCAACAGCGGGTTAGGCTAGAAATGGCTTAGTGCCAGGGCCTGTTCTTTCGTCCATCCTTCACAGGGGCGCGTCTTCTCTCTCTGTCTTTCGTGCTCGACCCTAAGGGGTCTCTGCCAAAACGCGGGACCTGACTCGCACATATAGAAGACCGCCATCCGGAAACTTGGTTCTTATCGATGCCCAGGCGAATATATTGCTTACACGATCTGAGAATGCGCGGCCAATCATTGAGCGAGCGCAAGCTGAACCCTCTTCCCCGCTGGTTGCCATTGTTCTTAGACTGCTGCCTGAATGAAACATAACAAGAGCGCATGATCTCGTCCTCTTTCTCAGTATTTCACCTATTTACGGGCCAGAAACATCATCCCCATACGAACAGTCTACCAACGAGCTAGCCTATTCGCTTGCGCTATCGAGTCCAACATGGCAACGAAAACCCCGTTTGTCCGAACGTATAATACATCAGCCGATTACAATGACGGAATCCACGTGGTATGCGTCACAGTATCGATTCATTCGTCACTGTCATCCTGACGAAAGCCACAGTTCCTGGAAACTATCGACGCAGGTCTTGACTGGGAGCCAGCGCGCACCATAGGCTTACGTCTCTGGTACAAAGCCTACGTTGATCTAACACCGGAAACATGCTACGTACTAGATGACGGCAACGGACGTGTGGTGGGTTATTGTATCGGCGCCGCTGATACAACGTCTTTCACACAACGCTGGCGCGACGTGTTCACTCCGACTATCGATCCGAAACTTGTGCCACCTCCGAATGTCCAGACCAATGATTCGCGGATGGAAAGAGAAGACGCTAGGCACTTCCGAAAGGCTGTGTATGAAGCAGACTGTAGTATGCTGTTGCCTTGGCCGCAGGTGTTGGAGCAATATTCGGCGCATCTGCATATCGATATTCTGCCTGAGTATCAGCGGAAGGGGTGGGGTTCTATGCTCATACAGCATTTCCTGGGTGCGGTTAAAACTTTGGGTGCGAAGGGGGCCCATCTTGACATGGTGCAGTCAAATACGAGCGCAAGAGCTTTCTACGAGAAAGTGGGATTTCAGGTTTGTCCGCATGTACTAGATGATGGAGCGAGTGGCCAGCCTGGTATCAACGGCATCGTGGTCACATTGGTCATCAGTCTATGAGCACTCCAAGTATCGTCAACTTTGTTACTTATCCTATTGTTCTTCGCATCAGGTTGAACTTCGTCGCATGAAAGATTGTGGGCTGTTTTACAGCTGTCTACAACGTGGCCGTAAAGTCACCGTCATGTCGAACTACCCATACCTCGCGTAGTCTTTCTTGCGCCTGTTGCTCGCACTAACCCTTCCAGCATGTTAAGAAATGTCAACGCAACACTTACGCAATGGTACTACTTAACTTTTCCGGAAGTCTTACGGAGACAATAGTCGTCTCTGACGAAGAGCTTCTCCTACGCTAAAAGTTGATTCAGTACAATTCAGCGCAGTCATGCAGACAAAATATGTTCAGATGCCAACGGATCCGCTGTTGTCAGCCACTGTGACAGACTCTTGCGAAATAGATATATAAACCCCTCCTCCATTCCTTACATCCGGGACCAAAAGGCAGACACCGACATCACAAAACCAAGATACCGCCCGCAATGCCTCATGCGACCCAACATCCAGCTCTTACGCCCGCCACACCTCCCACGAAAACATTGGTTGCGCCGAATGGTAAAATCCGATCTGATAGCTTTATGAGCGTTCACGAAAGGAAAGATCTGCAGCAAGCACATGCACTGAACCCACTAGACCCTTTTGAAGTTGACGGTACACCCGTGAACGAGTGCTCGACTGCAGCACCATCCGAACATGATCTCGAAGAGCTGAGATCAACACTCACTGAAGCCAGGAGAACCATGTATGCTGCTATGAAGAGGTACAGCGACCTACACTGGATCGGCGAGCTTCTGTACGAGCTCCCAAGTTCACCTCAGGTCTATGCCGTCTCGGAACCACCAGTCGAGGAATCAGCTCACCCAGCACAGGAGACTCTAGCGAAAGCGCCACCTCCTCGCGCCAAACCAGACCCTGTGCCTTACTCAGATTTCATCAAGTTTCTGGAAGACGGAGGCTTTACCTGGCTGCTAGAACACGTAGACAAACTCAACAGCATGGACGACTTCGCCGTCGCTCTCACTGCCAATCCCGAGCAAAAGCGCTGCAAGGTTGGGCGCCCAAGGGGTAAGATCTTGAAGAAAGAACAGACTGACGATCTTGACAAAAGGATATGCTGTATGCATAAAGGTGGTGAAGACTTTCGTCGGCAGGTTTTTGATCACGGGCGAGACCCATGGAAGTGCTGGCCACCAAATGCTCATGAGGACAAGGAAGTGGTTACGAAATGAAACAGATATAGCGTGGATATTGAGAGGTGTCAGATAGGAAGTATGTAAGAGATTCAAATGCAACAATGCTACCATTCACCCCAATATTCGCCTCTCCAGTGCATGCTATCTTAGCGTTGCGCTTCCGCGTCAAGCGCTGCGATATGCGCCCTTTGTTATGTTGAACAGGCAAAGACATCCCATTGAAGCTACCCAGGTACAGCTATCAACAAACGCGTGTCTACCGGTTCAGCTAACCACAACTTTCAACGCCCGGTGATTAACTTCTAACGCCTACCATCCCGCCACCTTTACTGCTTCTTCTCACGATTTGTCTTCCGGCGCTCGGCCCTCTCACGCACCGCCTGCACGCGCTCCTCTTCCGTCTGGAAAAACTCTTCAAAGAAGCCTCCAGATGCCCAGACACCAACGATGTTTGGCGACTCATACGTTTCGTCTTCTGTGGCAGAACCATGATCTTGAAGATGATCAGATTTACCGCCTTTTAAGATCACAGGACTGGAAGCCGACGAAGCGTTAGGAGTAGCTTCTGCGTTCCTATCGGAGGTCTCACTACCAGTCGCTAAGGAGACTCGGGTCACGTTGTCGCTGGAAGTGTTGGGTTGAGTGGCGGCGTAAGATGTGTTGGATGAAGAGGCGCTGCTTAAAAGTTTCTCATCAGGCTGGACTTGTCCATGCGATGTTTGTGGTGTTTCTTTGGGCATATTGGGTATCTATCTGAATTACGGTGGTGTTGTCTGTACGGCTAGTATGTTGAGATGTTAGTGTGCAATGCTTCTTGTGCTGGAAAGGATTGATAAGGGAAAATGAAAGAGAATAGAGTGGCATCTCTTATACGATGACCAAAACCCCACCTCAGACAGCCAACGGAATACAACAGCCACGAAACAACTCATGGGAGATGATACACCCGACTGTCTCAATTCTAAACGAAGAGATTAACAAACAAGCGGCGTGGCATACTTTGCTACAACACATGCCATTTCATGCCAAAGCCTCGAATCTCTGCTCTCTAAGCCCCTCAGATTATCACCAAACCCCTCTCTTCACATCCACCGTTCATCCAGTTCTATCGTGCATCACCAACTCCCCTCCTCCGATGTGCATGCCTGACCACAACACTCACACCCCTCCTCCTCATCTCATTCGCTACAATCTCCGCTGCCGCAACGCTTCGATGTGTACCCGCATGGCATGTAGTCTGTATCGATGCGATCTGGTTCCCAGCATTGAGATGATTCGCTATGGCGGTGATGGCTTTGTTACTATAGTGTCTCGGATCAGCCAACCGTCTGCTACCTAGAAACCTACGTTATTCCAAACAATGCGGTAATGGAGAGTATGAAAGGGTGAAGAGTGGGTAACTCACCTCTCCCCCATCGCCGTCCGACTGCCCAGTATAAACTGTTGCACTTGTGGACTTACGCCGGTATATCTTTCACATATCTCGCGGGGTGGGGCGCGCCATCTGTGGCAGTATATTGTGAGGAGAACTGGTATGCCGGGTGGTGTGTGTTGAAGAAGTTGGGCTTCAGCCCCTGGATGGCGTTTGAGGACTTCGGTGGAGTAGGAGAGTAGGTAGAGGGTTTTCTGACCTGGTAAGACAGGAGGTGGTATAAAGGGCTGAGGATGCAGGAGAGCGGGTGGAGGTGGGAGGATCACTGGCTGCTGAAAATGCTGTTGCGGTGGTAATAGTGGTGGTAACGGTGCAAGTAGCGGGATTGATTGTAGTGGCATTGGTATCGGCATTTGCATCTGCGGCACTCCTTGCACGAAGGGCTGAAGAGGGAACATCTGCATCTGTGGATATATTGGAAACATAGCTGATGATATCTGTACTAGAGAAACGTAGTATGGAAAGCTTATCAAGAAGTCTACTTTGCGTATACAGCTATCCTGTGAAGACGTCGGAGTGCTGGTGAAGCGCGTCAGTGACCATCACTGGCCTTCAATTCAACAACCTATGTCTGGTATATTGCGTATGTTCGTAAACTCATCAGTGTGAATGGTACAACCAGCAACTTGTTGTTGTGCATGATGAATGTGCAAGTTCTCAACACGCACTGTCGGACTCTCTGTCTCCGCTTTACGGACAAAGAATGTCCGTATGTCAGCATGTAAGCATGTAAGCATTACAGTTTCGGTGTACTCTTCCCGTGTACCAAATCAAAGCACTAGCACAACCGTCACACCGGATCTTCAGAAGACCAGCTGACCGCTACCCTTCCATACGTCACCTTCTCAAACAGCTACGCCACATCAACCCCAACGCTATCCACATCATGACCTCAGAGTTGAGTCTGTAACCCAGGACCGCGATAGTCGCCGTCTCGTCACGACGTCCAAGTATCAGCTTCCCCATGCAGTAAGTTCTGCATACAGATAGGGCTGCATAGTACCACACGTGGCGCCAAAAAGTCCCGACCGACTCCACGCCAATCTTCCAGCCTGCTTCTACACCCATCCTTCGAAGCAGGTAACCGACCTTCCTTGATCCTCCGCATGATCCTCCGCTTGCAAGCTTCCAGCGGCACAGTATCAAACGAGCCTATCGCTTCACGCATGCAAGGAGTCGCTCAAAACTTGGCAACGTCCGCGAAGGCGGGTCAAGAACCTTGGAAAGAAGCCTAGGTACCGTGCCGCAAAGATCCTACTTGCACGCCCCAGCCGTGCATTGAACAAACTGGGCAGCATCTGGGCGGCTATCACGCCAATGAAACACGTCAAAAGGCATCCGTGGGAATAATGGAAGGAAGAATAGGGTGATGGGTAAGCGAATTGTGGGAGGCTGGTGTGGTTGCGCTGCGGCTGAGATTACCGCTTTAGGATTGCGGCGTAGTCGATGTGATACCGAGTTGCTGGGTCGACTTTGGAACCTTCCTAGGAAGGATCGTGAATCTCGTATCGAACGTCAATGAATCCTTCCTCGGTGGCTACCGAAATGAGAAAGTGAAATTGCATGATTCTAGAAGCGAGGGAAATCGTTCGATCATCGTTCTGGGAGCGGAGAGGGCGGCTATGATGAAGTTACGACATGGACCATGGTGTTGTGCGTGCGCAAATCTGGAATGGGCGTCTCGGATCGAAGCGAGCAACGCCAATCATGACATATGCGCTTTTCTAGTTTCCTTGCATTTGTTCCTTGCCTTGCCCTATCTAGATTATGTGAGTTCAACGAAACATGTTACAACCACAGACTCGGTACCTATGCATCTTCTATCGCACAAATTACTCCTTCTGAGTTGATTCATCAACCCAAGACTGAGGTCGTTACATGATTCACAACTTTCCTTCACCTCCTCCTTGGAGCACATCGCGTACGAGCTTGAGGCCTTGCACGGCAAAGGCCACCATGTTGGCTTCGCGCTCGCTGCTCCCCATCTCCGCTTCTCGAGTCACTGTCTCCCCGCCCTCCCGTGCCACGGCAAGCGCTACGTAGCCTGGTGTGCGGTTACGAGTCGTTCCCCCCGTCGGCCCTGCGGTTCCACTCTCGCTGATGGTATACGTGCTACCTAGTGTCTTGCGCGTGTGCTCGGCGAGGCCAGAGACGATGGCAGGGGTTGGGCCACTGTAGGATTTGATGGTATCTTGGGTCCAGCCGCAGTATGCGATTCTTGACTCGAGCGTGTAGAGGGTGAGGCCGCCGCGGTAGTAGGTCGATGCGCCGGGGAAGGAGAGGAGTGCTGCGGAGATGAGACCGCCTGCTGCCTGGTTGGAGTGGTTAGTAGGTGGCTTTGAGTTGGACTGGGGGGTCTTACTGTCTCTGCTACCGAGATGGTCTCTTTGCGCTCTTTGAGGAGTGTGGCTACCTCTTGGACGATTTGCTGGAGCTCTTCGGGCGGGAATATGGGTGGTGACATTTTGAGGTATGCTGGATTGGGTAGTTACGCTTCTTCTCAAACTTGAAGTTTAAGCTTCAATTGCGTGCAAACGTTCTTGTGTTAATAATTGTATCGGAGTTATGACGGACGTAGTCGCTTTCGGTGGGGTATTTCGAGGTTGTGACGTATGCGGGGTAGCTTCCATTACACCTCCAACCGTATAGATAGTATACCGAAATATTATACATACAAAGTCAAACACAATTTACTTTAGACATCGAAAGCGAACCTCTCTTCTCCCCTCTTCATCAATCTGATTGGTATCGAGACACCCCTCAACTGCAGCGTGATGATACTCGCCATCTTGGTCTGGATCAGGTCCTGGGCTCTATCCGTAGCCATCTTGTATAGATCCCTCCTCTCCTTGCCTCCCTTTGGCATCTTCTCCACCTCTTCGTCACTAGCAAAGTCATCGACTGCGAGTTCAACGCTGTACTGAGAGAAGATCGCGGCCAACACCGCGAGAATCTCCACTTGAGCAAAGCGTCGACCAATGCATGATCGGAAGCCGTCACTAAAGGGGATGTATGAGCCTTTGACGGGCTTGAAGAGTTCAGATGAAGTGTCTTCGCCTGCTGGTCCACGTAGCCCTTCATCGTCATAGTTGATGTCGACGAAATCGTTATCGGGCTTGCTATCCACGAGCCAGCGTTCAGGTCTGAATTGGTCTAGGTCGTCCTTGCTTAAGCTATCAGATGGTGTTGGCCAATACTTTGGGTTGCGATGTATGGCTGCGCTGAGGAATACGTGAGCGTCGCCAGGCACCATATACTGCTTTCCCCCGATATTCAATGGTTGTGGTCGACCTGGTGGAGTAGACTTCGGGATGTTGATGATTGGTTGCAGCAGCCGTAAAGTTTCGTTCATGACTGCTGCTGGCATGCTTCCGAATAGCTTTTGGAAGTGCTCTTCATACTTCCATTCGTCGATGGGCTTACCCGCAAATATGTTGTCGATGTCGTCTTGCAGCCGCTTCTGCGAGCCCCAGTTCATGGCGAGGAATACCATGGAGAAATGTAGTGTGTTGGCAGTTGTTTCGTGGCCCGCCAACATAAGCACAAATGCGTTACCCAGCAAGTCGCTCTTCGTAAAATTTGAACCCTCTTTCTTGGTGATGCCGCTTCCGCGGATCAGAGAGTCGAAGATGTCCATGTTTGCTTGAGTCTCGCCGAACTCGACTTGGGTCTTCTTCATCTCATAGATCTCATCCATGTACTTACCCCATTCGTGGGCCGCATCGCTGACTTCACGATGCATTTTGACTGGAGATCGTGCTAAGAGAACTTGTTAGATGGCATATTCAACTTGACGCGGTGTAGTAGTAGTAGGAGGGAACTTACCAAGCCACTTAAGTGGCATGACTTGAGTCCACATGATGTTGTGGAGCAGCTGGCTCAGAGCGGCCCTGTAGCTCATAGTGTAGCCAGGAGGGGCTTCCGATCCTACGAAGATAGAGTCTTCACTCTTTTTGTCCTCCACTTTCTTGCCCTCTTCGTGTGGCCATACTACGCGTACGTCGAAACCCGCTCCACTGATAACATAGAGAGCAAAGTTCATTGCCGCAACGGAAGGATCGGCAATAGTCTCATTGCCTTTACCGTCGGATCCGGCCCACAATCCCAGCATCGACTTTGCGTGATGGAGAGTCTCGTTGAACACAAGCTGATTGTTCTTGTCACCGAAACTTGGTGCGACAAGTTTGCGATGTGTGCGCCAATCTGATCCTTCAGTACTCACCAGATTTTTGCCGTAAATGTCCAATGACGTGTACATCTCAAGGGGCTTGGGAAAGTCATTGCGGCGGGTGGTAATCTGAGTCACAGCTTCCGCGTCTGCAACAAAAACTACATTTCTGGTAGGAGATGCGACCATGAAGACGTCCATACCCATCTTCTCGAAAGGCCCATGTCCGGTCATGTAACTCCATTCTGGATTCAGAAGACTGCAATACCTAATTAATACCTCGCCTGATGTCAAGTCGAATTTACGTACTCAAACCACATGCCTCGCCATGATTGTGGCAGAAATCTCTCCAGCAACGGCAACCATAGCTTGAACGTCGACAGCCATAGGATGCTGAACGTATACCATGGCGCTACCACTACAGGTAGTCCCGAGCTCTTTGCTAGCGCGATATTGCGTTGCAGGCCCCGATACTTCGAGATGATCTGATAGATGGCAAAGCTCGCAATGACGCTAAAAACCAGGGTGACAACCATGACGTTGTTTCGTCGGGAGGACTCTAAGCTCAAAGTGAGGCTATCGACACAAGAAATTGAGATCCGCACGGTCTCGCACTATCGAAGGCGCTGTCGTGAGGACGGTGAAGATGGTGCAGTGGATGGGTATTCGCCTTCCAGCGCGCAGAGGGGTTTGTGACGTATACATACGCGCGATCAATTTTGCCTCACAAGCGTTTCAGGGCCTCGGCTAGGGAGGATCGCTAGCAGATGCATCTCGCGTATGCGTGCTATATGCAACAACTGTCGGTACATTGAGGAATACGGATGAAGCCATCGTCTGATAGGCTGCGCTCACAAAATCGCTGCTCGTGTGGTGTTGCAACGCGATAGAGGTCTGCGTCATCAGTCATCGCTTCCGAAAATGGCTTGGCGCCTTCGAATCGACGTGTTTCCTCATGTGTACGGGTTGTGTGACACTTGCGCTCACCACGCATCTGCGAAACACAAAACATGAACGTCTGATCTAATCGTACCACCAGGTAATGGGGACCACTGGGAGGTGCGCGCTCGGCTGTAAACTCTGCGGTTCGTACGACGTCGTAGGACATGGCTCCGAGGAGCAGCGTCCAGGCAATACTCGCGCGCACCGCCTGGTGGACAGCGAGCAGACGAAGGTTCGCGTATAGCGTATATCGTCACTTGCGACGTCACAGGAATCCTTCCGTCATTGTTGACTGCAATTGTGTCAGCGCGTGCACTTGGATCTTCAGACGACAAAGCGAATGCGTTCGTTCCATGGATACGACTCACGGTTCACCGTGTCGCGCCGCTTTGCCGATTCACCAGCCCCCTCTGCATGTTGTTATGCCACATACGGCAGGCAGGAGGACAAGGGCTACTACATCACTTGCCGTCTAGTGAGTTTGAATTTCTAGAAGCGTTGTTGCTCCGATCGATGGCAAGGCTTGGTATGCCGTGTCGCAGAGTGAAGCGACTACACCGACTCGACGGCAACTTCTCGACACGAGATTGACTCGCTTCTGCGCCGTCTTTTGGAGAGGTAGTCCAAGGGACACCCCGTTTTTCTACTGGACGCCTCATGCGTTCCACGTGGTAGAGCGACAGCCGCCAGGATGCTGTAAGCCAGGGTGTTCCCACGAGGGTCGCAGGCCGGCCTGGCTTAGACAATCTCGGTTGTGGGGTGTCGTCAATCGGACAGGTCCTCTCACGCATCAATCATCTAGTCTGAAGCAGACCGCAACTTGCCATAGCGCCGGTGAGCAGCAGGGCCGGGCAGAGTCGGCTCGTCATCTGACAAACTGGCTCAATGGCTATCTCTGTTCGGAGCTTAGCAGCAAAGGCACTGCTGTTTTGGATTGATGTCGCCGGGCAGCTGACCGTTTGTTTGCGGCAGGCCCTTCACGGCCGAGTAACCAGGTTACCTGAGCTTGGCCGTGTTGCAAGGGTGTCGAGGGCACTGCGGCGTGCACAGTACCGACCTACTCCAAGTGCACAATGGAGGGGTCTAGCAAATGTTCCTGACGCCATACTGGCGGTCGCGTGTTGCGGCGCGCTAGTTATTACCACTGACTTTGGAGCTCATGAAACTAACGTCAATAGAATTGGCCGGCGCCTCTCCGGCACCTGCCATGAGCAGCAGCCGCGATTTCCCTAGCAGACGAGGCGGACAAAAGGGTGATGCAGTTGTACACACACTACCTCGCCATGTGCCACCAGACTGCCTATAGGCGTCTCGCCAGGATCTGCAGCCCGGAAACGCAATGCTGATCTTTGGGCAGCAGAGTCGCAAGTGACAGGTCCTGTTCGCGGAGACTCGGCGCATGAATCGCTGCAGCACCAGGACGAGCGCAAAGCTTCAGGTAAGCAGAGGGCTGCGGGCGCAGGAAGAGGCGCGGCGGCGTCGCGAGATATCGTCTGCAGCCACCAGCAGCGCATCACTTCCATCAACCTTCTCGAATGCCTCGGTGCCGCTGCAAAGTGGAGGCTGGCCGACTAGGGATCGTGACTAGCTGGCCTCAGAGCTCGGATCAGTTTCCTGAGTCTTCAGGGCCAGCAATTGGGCGGAAATTATCCGACTACAGCTGCTGACGGCCGGCGACGATGGTTGTTGCAGGGCGGAGGACCGCGCATCGCCGCACGAGACAGCGAGCACCGTGACTGTCACATCGCCGGCGCTGGTGTTGCAGCAGCAGCAAGTCATTATTGCAAGTAGACGTGTCGCCAACGGCTGCAGACGGCGGCCAAGTAGCAGCAATGGATGCGCGGTCGCGTCGGGCGGGAGCAACGTTTGCTGTCTACAACGGCATCATCCTATGGCACATGACGGGCTCTGGCAGCGCGCGCTGTTTGATACAACGGTCCCCATGTCGTCCTTGACGATGGCCACACAGCGCGTCTGGTGGCTCCGCGCTGCTACCCTGGTCTCGTAGCCTGGTCAATGGCACAAGCGACCTGTGTGCTGCACATCCTTCGCTTTCGCGCTAATACGCCGCCTTTGCATCCTCGTCCATCTCTCCAGGCTTCGGTATGGTGTTCTCCCCTCCCGACACGCCCATCGCCCACCACAACCCCAACCGTCACCACGGCTAACTCGCACTGCTGCCCACCACCACCGCCAGTGTGCCTGACCCAGCGCTGACCCGCCTCCCGCCCCCCGTCGCGTCTCGCTTTGAGCTGTTCCTTTTTGCGACTGATTTAGTTTCGCGCCTCTTGTGATTGCGCCCTGGCCCCTTCGTTCGCACGGCCCGGTCTTAATAGCGCCACTTTTCGCCGACCAAGCCAGCAAACGTCGACAGCATAGACCGTCCGCGACTCAGCTATTTGGGCCTTACCTGCTTCGGATAGTTGTCTCCGGCTCCATGGTAAGAGAGTCTTGCCCAAGGCTAGGTCCTTTCTTCGCGCACGCGGCATAGGAAAGCTCCCGTCCTGCATCCCACTCTGGCCTCCGAGCACTTGCCCTGCGACGCTTTCCAAACTCTTCCCCTCTTCCAGGCGATGACGCGGGTTGGGCTGTCATCTGCAAATCATCTTTGACTTCCCATTCGCTGACTCTGGCGAATTGGTCTTTTCCTGACCCTGCGACTGCCGAGGCCGCCCTCTCCACCACCTGCCCACCCCCCGCGACCTTCCTGGCTTTTGCCGTTTGGTGGTCCTGGGACCATCCGTTTTGCCCAGTAGTCGTCTGTCATACATAGCCGCATGGCCATAGCGGATTCCGTCTGGCATATCTAAGGATGGCTGATCCTGACGCGCCCGGCCAGTCTAAGAGAGCTCGTTTGGGCTCCGGCAATCTTGATCATCCGCAGTATAACGGCCACGGATTTCCACCCCCTCCTCCACCGCCTCATACCCAACCCACTCGACCTCCATCCCATCCCACTTTGGTCCAGGCTTCTCCCCCCTACGCTTCTCACGGCTTACCGGTTCCGTCTGCCCAGTACCCTTCTCACGTTCAAGGCTATCCCGGACCGCTACCTTCACCGTCCCTTCCGCCATCTGATATTCGTGCCCTTGCGGACCCACGGAACATACCCTCACCTCGTCAGCATTCCAATGGCGTTACTGGAGCATCGCCTGTGACGATCCCCCAGGACCGAATCAACAGCTACCGTCCCCCACTCACACCTCAGACAACCACTGCGCCAGAGCAACACAGTTCCCGGTCCACCAGCGTCAGTATCAGTGTCGACGTCAAGTCTCAAAGTCAGACTCCCATGGAGCATGGCGGCCACCACCAGCCGTGGGCAATCAACCACGAGCATCGCCCCAATGGCAGCGTACCAAATGGATACAACCACGCCATAAGTCCATCACACCCCAACGGACCGCCATATCATGTCCAGCCTCCACCACCTGTCCAGCAGCAGTATGCCGCTCCTGCTACGCCCTATGCGCAGACTCCGTACATGAACGACTATGGAAACGCGCAACAGATACGGCGAAAGCAGGTGCGCGCCACCCAAGCGTGTAACCACTGCCGTTCGCGAAAGCAAAAGTGTGACGAAGCACGACCGTGCCAGTTCTGCAGAGAGAACAACTTCGACTGCCAGTACAAGGACGTCCCGCCACCCAAGTGCGTTGCTCCCTCCCCCCCTTGGTTCATCGCTGACCCACCCTAGGCAAGACAGAAGCATGATGCAACTTCAAGAAAGCGTTAACAGCATATCTGAAGTCCTGTCGCAGTTCGTGGACCAGTTCAACGGCTGGAAATCCAGTGTAGAGAGCCGGCTCCCACAGCCGCGAGACCACGAGATGATGTCGAATCACGCTTCGCCCGTAGCTTCTTTCTCGGCACCCCCGAGAGAGCACGGCACATCTAGATGGCCTACTCCCATACAGGGAAGAGGACACATCGGCCGGGTCAACAGCAACCTGAAGATGGAGTCTCCCATCGCTCCTCACTCGAACATGATGTCGCCTTTGGGCGGACAAGCATCGGCATCCATCAAGCAGGAGTCTCAGTTCGCGCCACCTCCCCAGCAACCGGCCACACCAGCCGAGAGTGTAAGGACAGACCGCAGCCATGCCACTGAGACCAGTCCCAAGGAACAGACCGGTCTGCAAGGTGATCACACCACACCTGCGCACAAGCTGCTCGACGAATGGCAGCAAATGAGCATTTTCTATCAAGGTATTCCTTATCTAAGAAGGCTAATGGACAACGGTCGTGAAGTCTCGGACTACCCGATGCAGCTTGAGCAGGATCGCGGTCTGTTGCGCGTCTGGGGTGTTGGCGAGGGCCAAGACCTAAACGACGGAGCGCAGGGACCCGGAAGCCCGGAGAGCAGCAACGACTCCGAAGCCGCATCACCAGCACCTGGCAAAGAAGGGCTATGGGGCTATCCATTTTCTCCAGATGCCGGTTCCGTAAAGACTCCGATCGGCACACCTCGAGAGTACTTCTCCCATCAGCCGCGGCAAGCCACTAGCAACGGGCTTGGTTCAGATGGTCGGCCCGACTTCTCGCGCCCAGTCATGTTCGAGTTGCTCAGGTCCTACATGGAGACGATGCACATATTCCACCCGTTCATGAACGAGACCAAGCTCAGGCGCATGTTCAAGGACTTCAGCGATCAATATAGTCCTGATGCAAGGCCTATGAACCCCCGCTCGCCTGCTCCCGTCCATGGCGTAAAGCGAAAACACTCGGAGAGCAACTTCGAAGGAGGATTAGCAACAGGTCGCGGCGAGATCGAGAGGTCTCTGCGCAACGCGATTGTACTGCTCGTCCTTGCTCTTGGTAAAGTCTGCGCTCACACAGATCCCTTGCCCGCGCCGAAGAACGACCGGCATCCATATGTCAACGAATGGGGAACCTTCAGAGAATCTCCACACCCCAATGGCGGCAGTTTCACCAGCGAGACCTCAGATGAGAATCGTCCCAGGAACATCGACCTACTACCTGGCATGGCCTACTATGCTTACGCCACCGATATCCTAGGAAACCAACAAGGAGGTAACACTGTCGCGCATGCGCAAGCTAATCTCCTAGCTGCACTGTTCCTCAGTCAGTATGCTCGTGTTTTGGAGAGTTGGAGCTGGATCAACAACGCGTGCCGAATCGCCCTAGTCCTGATCAAGGCCGACTACAGCAAGCTACTTCGTCAAAACAGCGACCGAAGACATACATGGAGCGGCAAGGAGAGATACAGACTCAACCTGGTCATGTGTGTCTACTGGACAGCTCTCCAGTTGGAATCGTAAGTATTCTCGTTTCCAATATGCTCATCATTTGCTAACAGTTTCTAGTGATATCCTGGCAGAGATGAGCACTTTGCCGCCTTCCGGCATTTCTGCACATCAAAGCGAGATCATGTACCCCGAAGGCGTCAACGAGAGTTGTTTGCAAGACCAGGACAGCAATTTCGCGCAGCAAGAGGTGGAAGTACGCGCAGGCCCAAGGCAAGACTTGATGATGAAGCTGTACTCCACCCAGACATTCCTACGAGTTGTCCTCAACGTAGCGCATAACGCTCTATACGGCCCCACTGGCCGCATGACCTTCGACCCTACCAGCTTCAAGGAGGTTGCTCACCACGCACTCACTCACAAGGAAATACTGGAAGGTTGGCGGAAGCTGCTCACACCGGAACTGGCCTGGTCGGACGACGAGTTACCCTCGACAGATCTCAACATTGCTCGTGTACGCGCCAAGTACTATGGTGGCCTGTACATGATGTTGCGACCCTACCTCAAGCTTGCGAGTCACACGCTCGAGTTCCCGCCTCCGCCCCCAGGCACGACCGGCGCTGCACAGCACAACTCGCCATCGCCTTATCCAAGTGCGGCTACAAACCGAAACGTGCAAATGGTTGACCTCAGCGAAGACCAGCACAAGATTATCAAGATCGCTTGCCAATGTATTGACGCTGCTATTCGGAGTACTATTGCATTTGATCGCGTAGGCGAAGAGCCAGGCAGCACGTACCACTACTTCACACCCACGCGCAAGAAGAGGCTCATAGTAACCAACGTCTTCGGCACACTTCACGCGTAAGTTTGCATCAGATTATTGCCTTGGCATCTTAACTAACACATACCCCAGGCAATTCGGTAACATGCTCGTTCTAGCCTCGGTCTACAAATCTAAATTATACCCCCTACTACCCAGCGATACCTGGCTCACCAAGGCCAACCTCGCCGCCCTCTTCCGCCGCACGATTTCTGTCATTAGCGACGTGGCGCAAAACTCGCCAATCCTCCGCATGGATCTCGAGATCCTCAAAAACGTCCAGAGGCAACAGGGTCTCGAATGAAGCAATCAACATCATGACGACATATCCAACATCGGCCAGGCGCATTGGCATGACGACTCCCGCCCTGCGCTCCCATCCGACGATGTATCTCCGTATCTCCTGCACACGGCAGCCACCCTCGATCTGAACCGCCATCCGACACGCGCCATTGTCTGGTGGATCCGGGCCGATACCGATCTGAACGTGCATGATGATTTGCATGAGTAGACTCCGCGGAAGCTGCACGTAACATTCTTTCTGGATATTTATATATTTGCTTTTTGGGTTCCATCAATCTCGCCTCTGTTTTATTCCCACCACCCACGTCGATCAGGACAGCTTTTTATTGTTAGAAAGAGAGCGAAACGCATTGTTACATGCGCAGCAACAACCGCACACGCGAACGGCAACGAAACGGAAGGCTTCTTTTCCTTTGGACTCTTTGGAATTATCTATCATCATCATCATTGGGCGGCTAGCGCTGAAACTAAGCATTTCGGAATCCATCATTTCCTCCCTCTTTTCCTTTGCGTCTCAGATCTTGTCCTCGCGTATATCTGGATTAACCCAAGTTACCCGCTGTATGCACACATATCCGCCCAAGGCTTGGTAGCGGGGACGGAGCAAGTTTTCTCAACTGCAACTAAACCTTTGCTTTTCCTCACACCACTGCACGCCGGACCACAGATATGGGTATACCCAGGGACCTTTTCTCGTTCTCCCCTCTCTTCCCCGTCATCGTTCACCGATCAGACTAGGGGTCTATGTTACGTTTGTGGAGGGTGGTGTGGAGTCGGACGTCGGAGCGCATCTACATCGATGCACGCTAGGACTCGCGAATTAGGAGATCTTGGGTTCTAGGTCCAAGCCACAGCACTCACAACCCTGTCGCTTTGTCGCAATAATCACAATGTATCGGGCCCGCATCGCATTTGCAATCCCATCCATTTTACTTTGCTTTTCGCAGCCGGACCCTCGAGCATACCGTTCATGCAATGGTGGAACTTTGATCTACAGGTCCGCGGCTTTTCTTTCCGTGGCTCTCACCCAACGGCTTTGGATGGTCGCTTTTCAAGTCGTAAGCCGTATCGCGAACAGCCTGCAAGATGACCGTGTTTCGTGTGCTCACTAACGGTACTTTTTCGGTCTAATACTGTGGCGTCGCACGCCCCGCTCCGGCTTGGGAATGGGAGAGATTGGTCCGCACGGGTCCAGCGCCTCAGCCGTTTCGCTCGTGCGGGCTGGCTGCGGTTCGCCGACTCTTGCTCTACCGCCGCCCGCCCCCCAAGTGTCACATATCACGGTAGTAATTGTTTGTAATAATCTGATTGATGATTATCTCACACCGATCAGACAGAGTCCAATACCATGGCTCCGTCTCAAACTGTATCGCAAACTCTATCTTGCAGTCGCGATGCATCCCTGCTGTCGATTATGCGGCGCGAGCATTTCAAGGGACGTATACAGATGCGGTGGTTCGGGCGACCGGTACATTCACAGAGGCAAAGAAGCAACAAAAGCTATCTTGAACGTCAAGGGTAAATCCGTTACATGCGCGACTAATCATCATACGATCTAACATGATCCGATTATTACTGCTACATTTCGCGGAACCCAGGGTTCCCGGAAAGGGTATCAATATGCGCAACATCCAACCTGCATACCAAGTCCAAACCCACGATCTCTAGTCGCTGCCCAACCAGCCTCAAATGCAAAATGCAATGCAATGCAAGTAAATCAGCACATAACGCCTCATCTCCAAGTCCATTTTCCTACGAAAAAAAGTGTGAGTGGGTTGTTCAAAAAGGTGTGTATGTACTACGCGATCCACGTGCTCCCCTTCTGCATGAAAGGAGGGCGCCTCGTCGCGTAAGAAGAAAAGCAAAGAGCACACGGGCGGGTAACCTACGAACCTAGACTAAACAATTGCCAAACGCACCTGCCGTATATGATACCACCTGCATAGTCCCAAGGCGAATTGAATGAATAACTTGAAATAGTCATATTTTCACCGCTCTCATTGTTGATTAACCCGTTGCGACTTCGCTTTCGTGTTCGCAACAAAATGCTCATGTGGTTACGCAGTACCAATGACTTTAGCGGCTTTTCCCTCACCGCAACAACGACAATGATGGCGGAAAACGTATGCGACAGACGGGAGCGGCACATGTAGCCAATTTTACTAACCGTGAACCCTTCATCTGACTAAAAACAAACATGCATCGCGCTCATCAAGGTAACCGCCTGGCAAGTTCCAACGTCTGCGCGAAACACCCAAATAGGCAATAAATCACGCCAAAAAAGCAGAATAACACCCTCCAACATCAACATGATGCTTGAACTACTGCACGCAAAGTCTGGTTCACTAGCAACGTTGACAGCAACTTGTCCCTGGCGTGCTTGCACAATCGACACATCCCCAATCCCCCCGGCGCTATTTGCGGCTCGAGCGAGCGAAGTGCGAAGAGCGAAGCGCGAAGAAAAAAACGTGACGGCGGGTTCCGGTCAAGACGATCAGAGTAGCGCGGACCCTGAGCCTTGAAGTTGGACTAGAGCAGAGACAGAAGTTATTGATGACGGGTGTTGAAGCTAGTTTAGTCACGGTACCCACGTGCTCCGTTGCAAGCTAGGTGGGCACGCTCGGAAGCTTTACGGCGGGTGAGGTGACGTACCGGACTTGGTGCCGAGTGTTGGAGGGGCTGTTCTGGAGTACGTACTTACTTACGCTATGAATGCGACTAAGGAGGGTGCGGTGAAGGTGGATTCTCGTACGAGATATTTTTGGGGGGAGGCTGGGAGTGTTGCGACAGTTGTTTACTGAGCGCGTACTGCGGTTGATGTTCGGAATGTCTGGCAAATCGTACGTGTTGGACAATGTGTGCATGAGTAAGATGCTGATGCGTTGGTTGCCGGGTGCAGGCCGTCGATCATTTGGGGTAACCTTGTACGTGTTGGAGTCGCAACGTACAACTCCTTCCCATTCGCGTATGCTGCGCTCTCCAAAGTCGCAGTCGCTGCATGGACTCCTTTTCCTATTCATTTACTTCGCGCAGCATCTACTGCAAAGTGCACTGTATCCTGTCGATCATGCATCATTGCTGAAAGTGACCTGTTTTCCGCTGTCATCGGACCTTTCTCCATTGCCTGTCCAGCGGTCAAGGGAAATTTCATCATCTGATAAACTTGACAAAGCAGTAGACGGCGATGTCCCACGTTCCCGAGGCACACCCAGAAACGGCAAACATGGCACGGAGTACGAGTAGAGTTTGATACGGTGAAGCAATGTTGGGCAGCAACGAGCATTTCTCTGGTCAAAATGCTGGGAAATGAGCTGGAAAAGGGCGTCATTGAGGTGCTGCGGAGGAGACTCCGTTGCGTGAACTTGTCACGGGTGTTGCTGCCAGGTGGGATAAGGTTGCGGCACATTCGCTTTCCATCGGCAAGTTCAGCTTCCTGGGGGGCGCGTGGTTGCCATACCTTGCCTCGCAGTCGCCGACGACCTTGATGCCTCATGCTACGCAGCTACGACAGGCTTGTAGCGCGTGCGACATCGTATTTTGACTCTTGAGGCAAATCCGATTCATGCTGCGGTGATGGCGAATGATGTGATTATGTCGGTTGTCGATGCCGACTGTACGCTAGACGCTACTCGACGATTAGGTTTACACACCTGGGTAACCTAGCACGTGTTTTCGTGGTTGCTTTTTCTTCTTTATACTTTGTGTATATACTCGGAGTAGGCGCGCGCGTGGGTCTTGACAAGCGTCAAACCTGTTTGCGCTCGTATTCGACTATATTCAGCAACATGACCGGTACAACGACCCGGCCATACAAAGTCCTTTGATGCGAATATCTCAGATGTTGACACCTGGGCAGTTGCCAAGATGGGTAGGCGTGTGGAAAGCGGGCGGAGGAGATACCCGCAGATCCCACAACCCCATACAGACATCGCTTTCGCGTCCCCAGTAATCCGTGGACCGCGACTGCGGACGTATCACACCGACGGACAGCCCTGTGTAGCGAAAGAGAAGGTACATGACACAACCACCAAGCTCGCCTTTAGCCTTGAGAAAGTGAGGCTCCCTCAACGGTAGCCGCGTCGGTAGGATCTCCAAGGCGTTACTAGCAGTGTGACAGGAAGATGTGCTCAGATCCGCCTTGCGAGCCAAGTACCCCATCCAGGCCATCAACCCCAACAGCACATGCAGTCGCAACACCGGTCGTCGAATCAGTATCCCACGCAGGCGAAACGTTGACAAGAAAAGTAACACCAACCGCGCTGTGCTTTCCCGCTGACTGAGTCTTCGCCAATCGAACGTTTGCTCCTTCACCGATTAGACAGGCAACGCATCGGCTAGAGGCAGCTCCCACAGGAAAGGCCACCTACCGCGTTACTGCAGCCGAAATTGTAACGGGATACCCCGCAACGGTACATAGGTGAGGGAAATGCAAGATGCGCATTATGCGCCTATTATTAACATTGTCTCAGCTGGCATGCTGCATGTACACCGGTGGGTGGTGAGTGTTGAGTATGCACGATAGGGCCTTTTGACTCCGATTCCTATCGACGATTGCTTATCGCAAACAATTGCATGGCGACTTGGAGACGTTCTCCGGCATGCCACTTTGGTGACGATAGCCGGTAAGCAGCTAGGGTCTGGGGTGCAGATAGTGGTATCCGGTGCGGGAGGGGCCCCTGACCCAGCTCTAGCTGCAACATCGAAACGCGCATACAGTGGAGAACCTCCACGGGCGGAGTAGAGTGAAGACACCCTGGAATGTTCTGAACGTCTTCTTTGCGCGTCTCATCGAGCGTGCAATCTCGGTCATGATCTCCCCGGCTTCGGTACGACTTGTACTTTCGCAGTGAGTACTGCTTGTGCGCTGAGCAGCGGCTGTCGGGCACATTTCGGTCACGAACCTCTTGTTCGTGCACGTATCGCGACGAGCTCCAAAGAGGATCGAAGGCGCAAGCGAACGGCTGATACAACTCGGCCCTTTCACTGACAACGCTCGGATTTCTTGACGACAAGAGGTCCGAGATATGTGTCGTGCATGGTGTTGAGGAGACTGTGTCAGTTCTCAGTTCATATGGCATGATGAGACGGTGCGGCTTGTCCTTCCAATTCAATCAGAGACCTTGTCAATCGTTAGCCTCTTTCGTTCCAATAGAGCTTGTCCCTGCCATGGCTGTTCGGTCGTACTTGCAAGAAATCGGTTTGCATATTCGCAGCTTTTGCTATGTGCTGTCCGGGTTACCCTTCGAAGAGCTCGTTACACAACGTCGGTCGTCGGACCCCTCAGCGGTTCCGAATCTGTCAGACCGCAACTTCGGAGCCTTGAGCGCAGCGGTATGCCTGCACCGCGCATGCACAATATGTGATATCCACATAACGAGACACGGCTTCTGTCGATGTTCGAGACAGTGCAGGGTCCCGGTGGGGCTGTCGCGATGGCGAAATCTGCTCAAGCATGAGCGACGTCGCGATGCCTCGCGTCGACTAGTCAAGGCAATCACAACACCTCGCTTGTCGACAGCGACAGTGCTCTGAACACCTGCAGCTGGAGTTTCGTCCGGGTCGTCGCAGCGGTCAGCGAGCCGTGCGAGGACGCCGACATGGAACCTTGATGCCCAACGGACGATCAAGGCCGGCCTCAAGACGGACCGCAAATTGTGAGATACCGCCGAGATGCCAATATACGGCTTACACGCCGGGACCGCTTCGCACATCATAAGCAAGTCATCCAAAGCCAGCCTTGGAAGGCTAAGTAGTTCTGACTGTGGTGATGCCCAACGCAAGCGACGAAATGTGGAACTGAGCACATTGCGAAACTGCAGTCCTGGATCCTCGTGGGTTGTTGTGGAAGCGAGGATGTGTGGCGGAGTCAGACAGATGTCGTGCAGTAGAGAGGCCGGTGACCCACTGTTAGAAAGCTTGACTAGACGCGAGATGTACTGAGTTGTAAACTCGTGTCGAAGTCGTTGCGAGTTTCAAGGTGGGTACTATTGATGCAACAAAAGTTTTGTGGTAGGCAGGTTCGATGAGAAGATTACTGATCGAGTCTGTAAATCCACAATGGCGGCAGCCCAACTGAAGAGGCCTTGGTGATGTGGCGTAGACATATCCACTAGACTTCTGTTTGGCGTAAGAGAAAAGAGCTCGTAAAGAAGAGGTATTGAAGAATAGTGAGGTAGCTGCTTCCAAGGTTGATAGTTCCTTCCTCCAGTCTGTTGACCACTTCGTCATCTCACCAATCGTCACTTCCTAAAGTCATCAACGGTCGACCACTGCAAGGCTCCTGTCAATTCTATCACCACTTCTGATTCTACTCCTAAACCAAGTTTCCAAACTCGCAACAGCTTCATAGCAATCATATACCCGTGCTAGTCGCGTTCCCATATCTCAATTTCTATTTCCGAACCTCAGCTTTGCTTTGGCAAGTGCAATGCGCACCCAACACATGGCAGTGTGGGGAAGCAGGAACGCCATGCCGTTCTGTGCGACTGTGACTCCCACGAGCTTCGACTGCCTATCGGCATGCTCACAAGCACGGAGCGCGAACGCCATACTATGAGTATCGTACTACCATCAACCTACGCGAAGAACTTTGAACCTTTCGCAAACGTCTGTCACCTACACCACCAATATCATTACCTACGTTACTATGGCTCTGTAGATATACGTATCACACAAAGGAGAGGTACAATACTCTATCGCTATCGCAAAAGGCATGAAGACGAGAAGGAACAACCATGTACCGCTACACTTCCGCACCTCGCTCCCACCACTCACACACCTACCTGCATCCTCCCCTCTACCCTCACAACCTCACCTCGCGATCCTACGACACAACTTACATGTCCAGACCCTACTCATACACAGAACCACGTCGCTACAATTCCTACTACGAAACAGCGTACCCAAGACCCAACGCAGCCCACAAACCAAGCACTTCGTACAGACCGAACACTTCATACCGACCCTCCCAAACAGAGTACTGGAGATACGTCAAACCAGTTCAAACACAGCAGCCAGAAAAACCACCGCGTAAGAGCAGTCTCAAAAAGACGGAAGGCAGACACGTTCATTTCGATCTTCCGCCTGCTCAGGGGACGTCGAGCAGGACAGTGAGGATTGCGGAGGAGGAGAGACAGAGAGAACAAGAACGGGTTAGGGTGAGGGGAAAGGAGAAGGAGAGAGATCGAGAGAGGGATAGAGATAGAGGAAGAGAACGGGAGAGGGAGAGCAGTTACATACCACCTCGACCCCCCATACGGCACCACGACACTAGCGATAAGATGCCTAAGAAGCAATACGCCAGCTACTCCCACTCCTTCGAATACGACTCCCAACTCCATCATCGAGAAAGATATCGGTCTTCTACTCCGCCTCAAAGAACCAGCCTACCACGATCGCACTCCTACTACACCCACCAATCCTCCCACCCTCCCCTCCACCAACCCACCTACCACACACCCATCCCCCCAACCCCAACCGTCTACATAATAACCTTCGCCACGGACCTCGTACCTTCAGAATCCACGCGCGCCACGCTCCTACACTCCCAACTTCCCCTCCGCACCCCACCAATCCCACACCTCTACACCATCGACGCACGCACCGTCCGCCCACCCTCACCCTCTCTATGCCGGGAGTACTCAGGCGTGAGTCCGCGGATTCAAGACATTGTCATGGAAGACAAGGAGGCGAGATATGCGGCGCGGAAAGCGGTGGAGAGGGTTGTTCGGTTTGGGGAGCGCGCTAGAAGCAGGGATGGTGGAAGGGGGAGGGAGATGGAGGTCAGTCTGAGTGTGTGTTGTCACTCTGGTACGCATCGCAGTGTGGCGATTGCGGAACGCATAGCGCAGTGTGTTAAGAGTGAGGTTGGGAGGAGGGGGTGTGAGGAGGGTGTTAGGGTTGTGTGTCGCCATGTTCATCGGGTTAAGGGACGGAGGGATCCTTTTTGATGGGGCTGTGTTTGTTTGAGCTGTGAGAGAAGTGGAAGTAGACGGAGAGTGCTGGGTTGTAATTTGGATTAGAGCACGATGGAGATGTCGTGGGAGACGGAAGAGAGCAGTGCGTGATACCCTAGACTTTTGGACACTGGGGAAATTGGAATTGGAACTTCGTATTCATTCTTCCTACATGGTACCTGCAAAAAATCGCTATACTCCTAGATTGACTGACTGACTGACTGTGTGAACCCAGTTCATGCAGCCTGATACATCGATACCCAAAATCTCTCGATATCAATCCTTGCTTCCCTGTTTACTTTTTGTACATTCCAACCCTTCTCGTCTTTCTTCTACGCAGTCTTCTTCTTCCCAATGCTAGTATCAATGCTACCCACGACCCACGTAATAGCAAACACGGCAAACATGCCTAGAGTAATAACAACAGGCTTCCTGTATCCAGCAGTCCAGGGGTAGTCGTACGTGACAACGAGATCGCGGTCTCTGAACTCATCAACCAAGTTGATAGCCGTAAGTTCGAGTGTGGTGCGACCAAGAGTATCCATGAACGTCTTGTGGAGGCTAGTCTCGTTGCTGACGATAGGCACGGTGGTGGAGAACTTGACGTTCTTCGCGCCTTCGGGGAGGATAACGCGGAGGTTTACGCGGCCATAGGAGATGCCTTCGCCGGAGCGGGGCCCCTCGAGGAAGGGGACTTTAAGCGCGTAGGTGTCGCCCGTGGAGAGCTTGCGCAGGTACGAGGATAGGTCTGCGTTCCAGCCAACGCGGAAGCTGTACTTCCAGGTTCCGAACACGGGGTAGCGCGGCTTCAGTTCCAGAAGGGCTTCTTTCTTGCCGGGGCGGAACTTGGAGGTCGAGACGTTACCGATGTCGTCGGTGAAGTAGGGGTCGACGGCGCCGGGGGCGAGGGGCAGAGCGAGGCCCTTGAGGGCGAAGGTGGGTGGGTTGAGGTAGGACTGGCGCTGCCATTCTACGCGCGAGAAGTGGTTCTTGAGACCTGCGCCTTGGTTGACGAGCCAGTAGCGCTCCTCAGATGCCAGGTTGCCGCCCCAGTGCGAGACCTCGATGTCGCGCTCCAGCAGTGTCGCGTGGGTGACGGGCTTGGTGAACTCGTAGCGCACGCTTACGGCCTGCTGGGCTCCTGCGGGCACGTTGTTGTAGAGACCGTATGTGAAGGTCGAGCCTTGCTTCTGGGGGTCGGCCGTCTGCTCGTCGTTGAGCTCGGAGGGAAGGCTCGTGTAGTCTGGCACATCGCTGTTGGGGAACTTGACCTTGGTTCGCTGCTTCTCGGTGAGGTAGGCCGAGGGTGCGTATGCGCTGAAGTCGTATTGAATGTACTGCTTGTCCGTCTGGGCGATCTGGGCGGGGACGGGCTTCAGAGCCGAGGCGATCGAGTAGGAGATGCTGATGGTTTGTTGCGCCTTGGGTGCGAGGGGCTCGGGGAGATGAATCTTATAGAACTCGACGGAGCTGTCCCAGTCAGTCTCGATATGTGATATCAATTGTACCATTGCCTACCTCTCTGCATCAAAGCCCACCACCTCGACCTTGAAGATGCCCTTCTCAGCCGCCTTCTTGTCTCTTACTTCGAACCCTCCAACTTTGGACAGCGTGCTCGAGTCGAATGGCAGGTAGTATTCGGATTGCGCCTTGTCGTCAATGTTCTCGATTATGACATTGATCGTCTCCCTGACGTATGCCTTGTCCAGGTTCGTCGTCCGGACTAGGTTGGCATTCTTAAACACCTGCGGTGGTGTAAATGTGCTGGGTAGCACTTGCTTGGATAGCAGCGGTTGTGAGAGGTTGAGTTCGGCGCTCGCGAAGCTCGAAAGCGCTGCTATGCAGCTCGTAAAGAGGGAAGACCTCATTGTTGGACCAGCAGTCAAGCTATCCAGTCATATATGAGGTCGGTGGTGAGGGAATTGGGTTGGCTGGCGGGTTGGGCAGTCGGTGGTTACGCGGCGGATGTTGCGTCGTAGGTGTTCTCTTCGGAGTTCCCTGGCACCTCCGCGTCTTGGCGCGACAGCTTGAGCTCACCCCTCCATTTCTAGCTATCTACCCATCCTCACCCTCTCACGTCACTATGAGACTTCTAGCACGTTCAATTGGTAGGCCGCGGATATCTGCCAGCCGAAATGGCATCGCGACTGCATCGGGAAGGCGCCATTTGACCAACAATGGCTTCTTCCGCGTCTCGGAGGAGGTGCGCGAAGCTCTACACTCCAAAAAGCCCGTCGTCGCGCTGGAGACGACAATCTACACTCATGGTAGGATTGAAAGATATGCGTAAGCGCATCGTTTGCTAACTCACGTGACAGGCTTTCCCTACCCTGAGAACGTAGCCCTCGCATCCCTCCTCGAAAGCGTAGTCCGCACGAATGGCGGCATCCCGGCTACCATTGGCATTCTAGACGGTGTAGCACGTGTAGGCATGGATCCAGAAGAGCTGATCAAGCTGGCTTCTTCTGCTGGTAACCCAAACACAATGAAGCTCTCGCGACGAGACCTCGGCTATGTGTGCGGTATGCGACTGACCGATAAGTCCTTCAATGGCGGTACAACTATATCAGGCACTATGCTGCTCGCTCACCTCGCTGGCATCAAGATCTTTGGAACAGGTGGACTTGGTGGGGTTCATCGCGGCGCTGAGTCAAGCATGGATATCTCTGCCGATTTGACAGAGCTCGGCAGGACTCCGGTCACCGTTATCTCTAGTGGCTGCAAGAGCTTCCTCGACATACCACGGACGATAGAGTATCTTGAGACCGAAGGCGTGGGCGTAGGCACCTTCGCCGATGGACGAAAAGGCAATGTAGACTTCCCTGCCTTCTGGTCGAGGGACAGTGGAGTCAAGAGTCCGACGACCATTGCGGATGAGATCGAGGCGGCTGCTGTCATATGTGAGTCTTCAAATTCTCCTTCTTGTTCCATTACTAATACCATTTAGATGCGCAACATGCACTTCAGATCTCATCTGGTCTTCTCTTCGCCAACCCCGTTCCTACCGATTTCGCTATACCCAAGGATGAAATGGATGTAATCATTGCCGAAGCTCTGAAACAAGCTGAAGCAGCCAATATCTCCGGCAAAGACAACACGCCCTTTGTGCTTGCTAAGATCAAGGAACTCAGCAAGGGCAAGAGTATACCCGCCAACAGGGCCCTTATAGAATCGAACGTGAGACGGGCTACCATCGTAGCACGAGAGCTTGCCATACTGGAAGCAAAGCAGGAAGAAGCCCAAGGGTGAGCCAGCACTCTTGTTGCTTGATGTAGACTGGCACTGATGTAAGTATGCTAGACGATATTCCTCTTACTTCGCTCCTGTTCAGTCTAGTCCCGCTTCTAGTGTAACCTCATCACCTTCTGAGCCTCCCTCTACTCCTGCTACGTCAATTTCGTCCACAAAGGAGTCTCAACAAGTCCCGGATGTAGTCGTTGCAGGTGCTCTTGCAGTTGACTTTTCCTGTGACTATGCTCCGTTCACAGCTTCTGCAAGCCAAACGGAACCACTACCTCACACCTCAAACCCAGCAGTAATCACCCAAACATTAGGAGGAGTAGCACACAACATCGCAAAAGCCTCACATCTCCTCGGCTCATTCGTCCATCTTCACAGTGCCGTTGGCGACGACCTCAGCGGCCGCGCAGCCCTCAGCCAGCTGCAATCGGAAGGCATGCCAACAACCGGCATAAAAACTCTCCCAGCCCCATCCCGAACAGCCCAATACGTCGCCATCAACAACACAAACAAAGACCTCGCCCTCGCCATGGCAGACATGTCAATCCTCGAGACCATCCCAATCGGAACCATCTCAGAACTCGCGACCAGCATCTTCTCCCGCACCTCCCCTCGTCCCAAAGCCTTCGTCGCAGACGCAAACTGGTCGTCACCCGCTCTACACACCTGGCTCCAAGCCGCCCGCCACCCCGACACAACCACAATCTTCGAGCCTGTCTCCACGGCAAAGGCGCTGCGCATATTCCCTTCCACCCCCAGTACCACGGCCGCACAATCCATCTACCCCACCCCCCTAGTCGACATCATAACACCAAACACGTACGAACTCACCGCTCTCCACGACTACGCCGCGCAGTCATCTCTTTTCGAATCTCCGGAATGGTTTAGTGTGATAGACGCACTAGGTATACCCAATGGCGGGCTCAGAGTTCCCCTCGCGGTTACAGTGGGAAGTGAGTTGGTGGATCAAGGTATCCCGCAACAAACCATCAAACTCCTCCCCTTCTTCCCTACTATCCTGACGAAATTGGGGAGTGAGGGCGTGTTGATGACGAAACTGCTCAAGGACGATGCGGAGGAGTTGTTTGAGGAGGGGGAGAGGGGGTATGTTCTTGCGAGGAATATGTCGGCGTCGGCTGGTGTAGCTGGTGGAGATGGGGATGGTAAGGGCAAGGGCAAGGGCGTTGGGGGTCTCTACGTAAGACTGTTTCCTGTGGAGAAGGTGCTACAGCCCAGTGAGGTGGTTAGTGTGAATGGGATTGGAGATACGTTTTGTGGGGCGGTTGCGCATGGGTTGGGCAGGGGGAGGGAGGTTAAGGATGTGGTGGGGTTTGCGCAGAGGGCGGCGGGGGAGAGTCTGAGGAGTAGGGAGGCGGTGGGGGAGGGGTTGAGGGGGCTGAGGCTGTAGATTTGCACGGTGGAGGTGTGTGTGAAGGTAGATGGATCTATATGGGATACCAGGATAGGTATTTTGAGACTGTCTTGTTAATCCTGCGTGATAGAGAGACATAGTTCACAGATATTGTATCCATGAATCCAGGATATGAAAGGCTGCAGAGCATCGGCTTTGTAATCGCATGACTACCTGCTTCGACCGATTCACATACACACACACACACACACACACACAAAAGCTCACACCATCACACTCCCCTCATCAATCCCACAACAATAACTAGTCATCTCCCTACTAAGCACTTTCAAGCCGAGCTATCTGGATTTCGAACCACGGCAGAGGATTTGGAGGGGCTCCATGGAAGGATTTCAGAATTGCTTGTTTTTAATGCGCGAAGTGCTGGTGCGGGATCTCATCGACCGCAACATTGGCAGTTTTTGGAGAGAAGAACTCCAGACCATGGGATGGTGGCCCGGGGTTTTTAGAAAGAGAGAGGAAGCAGTGTAGTGAAGAAGACTGAGTGTGGATGTGGAGGTTATATATGCGTCACTCGAGTCATGAGGTCAGGGACGTTGGATTTGAAGTGGATAGGTTGAGGTATCATCGCAGACTCCACAGAACTCGCAGGGACATGAAATGACTGCATGGATTTTTTGGTCTCTCGCATGAATATCTTCATCCGTGGTTTGAGTGATTTGTTTCAGTTGCGCACTCATATGTTAATATCCTGAAAGATTTTCTAGGGAACAGCATAAACATTGAACAGACGGGCGCATTTTTGGAATGTGAAAAAGCAAGAGAACACAAGCTTTTGTCCAATGACAAGAACGCCCTAAAGTCCAGAGAGGCTCGTCATCGAGTTTGCCTTTCGCATTTTCATTTTGATCGCACAAGTCGCCTTCTCGAAATCTCATAGCGAATTGCACTGTTTCCTTTTGTTCGGCGAGGAGATCCTCAGACCATGTAGTAGTCAGCTCAGTGTTTTGGAAAGGAAAGGAAGAAGTGTTGTGAAGGAGATATCGTTGAAAGTTGGGGTTTATATACGGCTGACGACGTGATCATAGCGCAGTGCGCTCTTAGCGGCTTAGTCTCTCTTCGTGCTCCAAACTCGTCGCTCTCAGCCACATGTGTTGATGTACCTCGTCTTTCCAGGACGCACACATGGTTCTGTTCTGGCTCTGTTTTGGAGATACAATAGCTGATACCACAATTCCACGGTCTCGAACTCATCGTACTTTTCTTTGGGGGTTGGGGAGGGAGGAGGAACATCAGATGCTCCGGGTACAAGTTTTGAAAAAGAGAGAAGAACATAAAAAACTTCGTATATAAGTTTTGGTAGACTCAGGAAGAGAGTGTAATGAACAAGAGTAAGATCAAAGGTAACCGCAGCGGTATTTATATACGCAGCCCCGCAACTAGATGACACCCATATAAAGCGGCAGATGTGTTTTCAGTGTCACAAGCTCAACACCCTTAGCCATATCATCAACCTCAGTCGCGATTTTTCGGACGCACACATAGATTTGTCGAGGATGTTTGTGAGGGATACTGTAGGCAATGCCAAATCCCACAGTCTCGAACTCATGACACTTTGGCTATGCGTTTTGGAAGGAAGGAGGAACATCCAAGGCGCCAGTTACAAGTTTTGGAAAAGAAGAAGAGACCATTCAGCTGAGATGGTACCCTTTTTGGTAGACTCGGGAAGAGAGTGTGATGGAGGAGAGTAAAGGTAACCGCAGAAGTATTTATATACACGGCTGCCAAACCGCGAGATACCACATAGCGAGTTGTACTGCAGGTTTTTCGTGTTGCAAGCTCGACGCTCTCAACCACATCGGCATAGCAAATGGTCATTGTTCGACCCGACACATGCACGGTCATCTTTGCAGTTTGAGCGACAACGTAACCAATTTCAAAATCCAGAGGCTTGACTCCATCCCCTATAACTGCGTTAGTTTCGAAAAAGACAGCACATAGTCATACCAGCAGGTAACGAATGCTTTTGGAAAAACGGAACACCATCAAGCTTTTCAATGCCAGTTGTGGAGAACTCAGGAAGAGCACGATGATGAAAGAACTGCCCAGACGTGCTGGTTTATATATTCGATAAACTAGCTGATGCGAAACTCCACTGCTTCGACGTTATGTAGTCGTTTTCTAGGGGTTTTGGATGGAGCAGCGCAAACATGCGGGAAGCATGTAGATATTTTGGAGAGCACGAAGACCATGCGATAGATGTACATCATTTTCGATAGATCCAGAAGAACAGTGTGATACAGAAGTATGAAGGTGTTGCCAGTGATATTTATACCCAACCATCTCATGCAGAGGAACAGCTCATATGTCACCGACATGTGCTGTTAGGTATCGATGAGACAGATCTCGCACTCATCTCCCGCATCAAATCTTTGGACCCATTTTTAAGATCGCAGCGAAACATGGAAGGCATATGTTCGCTCTTGTGCCTTTTCAACAGAACATTAAAAGGACGGAAGGATGTTTAGGCGCTTCCAGGCCGGCGAGAAGGCCATTTTCGATGTTGAGGATCCTTTTGGAGAGACTTTCCAGACCAGAAGGACCATGGATACAAAGGCGCGTGTTTTAGTTTCGATAAACAAGTAGTTGATAGTAGGAAGAAGGTAGCAGAGACGCCAATCGAAGGTTTATATACCCCGAATCTGCTGCGGAAGAAGGAGAGAGCCGCACTCCATGAAACATGTCCGTCCGTGTTTTGTAGTAGGGACGATCTTCGCAAGTCCCACTCGCTCCCAACCATGGATAGTGCTTCTATTTGCTTTTAGAGAAGCACACACCATGTCCTTCTTCCTCTTTCTTTCCGCTGCTGCAATCCCCAGCGCAATGCCGCATCATCCTTGTGCCTGATAGATTTTTCGGTCAGTCCGACGGCCGCGCCATATCATGCTTGTATGACTTTTTGGGAAAAAGCAGAGGATATTCTGGTGTAGATGATAGAATAAAACCCGAAGAGCGAAAGAATGGTTTATATACCCGCAGCCAGTCCGTGCAATCGCACAGGAAGCAGAGACGCCGGAGACCATAAAGCGTACTGAAGGCGTTTTGGATTTCTTGGTAATGTTACAAAGATCTCTGTGCTTCATATCTCCCCTACTACTGTGAATATATAGTTTTGGAAGCCCAGAGAGAACATGGCGAGTTCCTTCACGTTTTGTATACGCGGAAGAGGACATGGGGTTGTCGGATGGAAGTTTTTAGAGGCGCGCACACACCATCGTGGTAACCCATTACGATTTTTGGTCCTCACAACCGGACAGCCATGGCTGTGTTCATCGTTGCTTTTGGAAAAGAAAGTAAGGCTTTGTGGTGTAGAAAGGAGAAGAAGAGCGAACTCTTGAGGTGTTTATATACCCGCACTCCTCACTAGGGTGTAGTAAATTGGAGAAACAGAAGGCTCCCGGGCCATAGCAAGGTTCACCGATGCTTTCAGTTTCGAATATGCAAGTTCTCACATAAAGCTCTCTCATCACGCCGCTAGGTTCTGCTTTCTCGTCTCCATCTCCGTCTTCGCTGGTCTATTTGGTACCTTTTCGCAGGAAGGCTCGTCATGGCAGTGTTTTAAACCACATTTTGAGTTCTGCAGGCCGGAGGGAACAGACATCAAGCTTTTTGATTTGAACTTTGAGGAAGACCGAAACATGGGGAAGAGACGATGAGCATTTTTTTATTCTTATTTTGAGGAAGCCCGAAGCATGGAGCCTTAGGAGTCCAGTTTTTGGAAACAGCGGACAGAGAACCATGGGAGTGTCGTAGCTTGTTTCTGGTAAATCCCCGAAGGATGTATGGTAATGAGGAAAGAAGGAGAGGACCAGAAGGTATTATTTATAGCCGCGCCTTGCACTATCGCGGTGTTGACGGCCAGTTACTCGCCAGACAAGCTCATGAATGGCCGTATCGCTGTATTTTGGACACCACACCACTCTCCGTCTCTCTTATATCGTGATTTTATCGTCCTTTTGGAAACATGGAGATAACGAAGGTCAGTTTTGAGTGAAAGACAGGAAGGCGGAGGAGAGCGGCACATTTCATCGTTGCCTCGTAGTTTTTCGAAGAAAGAAGGAGCAGAAACGCCATGCGATAGATCCGAAAGAATTTTGGTAAAAGCCCGAAGGCGTGTGGAGTGATGAAGACAAGAAGGTGGTAGAAGAGGGGGTTTATATATCCATCCACGTACTCAGCCGCTATGCCGAATTGGCTCTAATGTTTGGAAGCAGGAGGACGGACAGCCATCATGTGAATCTCATTAGCTTTTGGTACGACAATCCCACCCCTGCTCTCCCCATAAGTTGATTGATGGAAGTATTTGGAGACGCAGCGAGAACCACTCCATCATCTTTCAGTGTGGGCTTTTCTCGCACAGCCATCATTCTCTTTGTCGTCCTCTTGTAGCACAGCCATGGCGCTCCATCTCGATCATTTTGGAGACTAGAGGAGGAGCGCACAAGACAGAGTCCATTCCAGGCTTGGAGGAAGTTTTTGAAGAAGAGAGAGACAATCCATGGGCCTTTCGTATTCTAGTTTTAGAAAAAGGCGGAGAGGACAGCAGACATCATAGGTGAGTTGACAAAACTTTTCAGTAGAAAAGCAGGCCGAGGAAGCGAGACACCCATCACAAGCTTTTGTTGGAACTTAGAAGGAAGCTGGAACAGACATTCCAAGTTCCGTGGTCTTTTTTGGAGAGCGCGAGAGAGACACATTATCAATTACTGAACTCTTTGGTTTAGAGAAAGGCAGGACACAGACAGACTCCATGCTCTCCTTGAAGTAGTGTTTTTGGTACAACGAAGAGGAAGAAGGCAGACAGACTCCATTCTTCATTGCTAAGTCGATTTTGATGTAAGAGGCGAACAGAGAAGCCATCCCCCTCATGGTTCGGAGCTTGCAGATTTTTGGAGGAAAGAGCAGACACACTCCATAAACGCACTCCATGGATATTTTGGTAAAAGCACAACCAAGTGCGCAGGATAAGAAGACAAGAAGTGCAGTCGAGAGAGGCGTTTATATACCCGAACCCCTCTCCACTCTCCTCCCTTCTCTCCATCTTCGTTGCTCTCTGGTCTTTCGGCAAATAGGCGGTGGAGTACGAGCGCAAGGCTCATCGCCGCATTCCCAGCACATTTCTTTTGATGTGGGAAAGCCGGGAGGGTCTGCTCTCATATCGAGGTCGTCGGTTTACTTTGGTGCAGAAGGAGGAGCACACCATGTCGGAGATTTGTACAAGGTTTGGCACAGAAGGAGGAGCACACCATGTCGGAGATTTGTACATGGTTTGGTGTTCAGACATGTAACCAGAGACCATCAGGTTTTGGTTTTTTCCGCGCCGAGAAGACCGCACATGCCGATTGAATGATCTCATTTTTGGGAAAAGCGGGAAAGAAGCGCGCATGCCGTTATCGTCTTGCAAGTCTGGAGGAGAGCCGGGGAAGAGCGCACATGGATACTGCGACTATTGGTTTTTGGAAAAACTGGAGAGGAGCGCATTTGAATGATTTCATTGCGTTTTGGAAAAACCGGAGAGGAGCGCACATGTCATTGCGGCGTCAATTTTCTGGAAAAGAGGAGGAGGAGCGCACATAGACTTGGGAGCCAAATCTTTAGAGACAAAAAGTAAAGCTTTTGTGATATCAGAAGAAGATTGAGGAGGGCAGGAGAGGGGGTTTATATACGCATCTTCAGTCCAAGCGTCGTGGTGCGCTAGACCCAAGTAGCCACTGGCTTCACAGCTCTCGGCCATGAACCACGCAAATGCAGTTGCACACACACGAGACGAATACAGACGAAGATATGTTTGCACAGGTAAAAGCGATAGTCATTCACTAACCCCCTACTTCATCCACCCATCTCCTCACTCCTTCAATCATACACCCCTTCTCCACACCCAAAACGCTTCAAACAGACTGCCACCCCACATCCCACATCGCTCATCCCAAGGCCGTGAAAAAGAGACTACCCATCCACCCATCCGTTCATCCGCCCATCGCTCAACAATCAAAACCAGTGCCCAAGCCCATCCCGCTCGTTCCAATCCCTCCTTCCCCCAATTCCAATGATAACAATAAACCTTACAAGCTACTGCCACAGACCAGTCCAGTCCCGTGCACACGTAGCGTCGCATAGCATACCCAAGCAAGCCCAAGCCGCACAAACCAAATCGCACAGTACCGAACCAGATGAACAAGACAGCACCGAACCAAAAGACAGGGAGACCCCAAAAGATAAAACCGCATAGCGCCGAGAAACCCCCAAAGCCGCTTAGGAGCGAGCTCCCTGAAAACGCCGTGAAAAAGCCCGATTGTTCGACGGACCTCGCAAGGTCTCCATTCGCGAGGTTTGGTAGTGTGATGTGTGAGTGGTATCGAGATATCGAGGTAAAGTAAGGTGGACGCGAGATGAGGTATCGTGAGTAAAGTATAGAGAGTTCGCAGCCTCCAGGGCGGTTTCGAGCGTGTCCGATCGTATGGATATGTATGGGAGGACCCGCGCGTGTGTGAGAGGTCGATGACGATGACCGAGAGGAGAAAATGTGCGCTTCGCCGTGTTCCTTCGCCGAGGAGGATTAGGATAGAGATAGGTGTGTTGCGTGAACAAGGTAGCGGAATGCGGCGTTCTCGGTCATCGTCGGTCGGCGTCTGTAGTGAACGGCGCGTTGCTATGGTTTATTGTCGTGGTGTTGCGTGATTATCGTCATACCGTAGTTAAGTTCTTGATACGGCGACTGCCCACCCCTCAAGAAGGCGCCATACCCTCAATCGCCCCCTTTTCAAACTCCTCCAACCGCTTCAACTTCGCGTCGAGCTCCGCGAAGATATCGCCCATATGACACGCCTGCTCGAGCAGCGGTGCACTGCCGAATGGCCGTATGCGGTGGCGAAGAGCAAGGGTGCTGGCACAAGACTGCAATCCCCTTTGTTAGCATGGACACTCCCTTCAAACGAGGCAAAGACACTAAAACATACCTCGATCCTCGAAATCTGATGCTCAACAAAGTTAATCAAGAAACGATCCGTAATCTCGCCACCCCGACTCTTCATCCTCTCCAGCAACGCCGTCTCTGGCGGTTTCAACTCAGAACAACCCGGGCTCTCGAGCGAACTGCACAGCATCTCCAGACGTAGACTAATATTCCAGAGATCCCATACATCTTCAGTATCGATAGTAAGCTGACTCCCCGCCATCTTCTGACCAGCCGTAGCCTCCTTCTGCTGCTCGACGGGTTTCTGTTCCGTCTGGCGCTGGACCGCCAGCCGACTAGCCAGCGAGTGCGGATACATGAGGTAGATGTACTCAGGGTTCTCGAGACCTTTAAGACGGCGTTCACCGAGGTCTTTGACTTCGAAACCTTGGGAGCTGAGGGAGCGGAGTTCGCCGCGGATCATCTGGCTGTTCATGTCGTCGCCGTAGGCTTCTTCGGATCCGGCGGAGTTCTTACGGTCGCCTTCAATGTGCGTTTCGAGGAGACGTTGGATCTCGGCGATGAAGTCGGATGAGACGGTGATTTGGCCGCCGTCGGCTACGGACGAGATACGTGAGGCGCGGTTGACCATGGGTCCGAAGTAGTCCATGCGCTTCGTGACGGGATCGACTTCGCACACGGGTGTGCCCCAATGGATACCCATGCGGACTGAGAGACCGCGGAAGATGACGTTACCATCCGGATCGACGACTTCCTGTCCATTGACGCTGTTGAGAATCTCTTGCGGCCACTGTACTTCGAGAAGCTGGCTCTGGATCGTGAAACACCACAGCAGAGCTGATGTCACAGTGCGGAAAGCGACCATGAAGGCATCACCTTCCGTCTTGACCTCGTACCCACCAATAATGCGTAGTTGTCGGCGCATCAGCTCGTTGTGCATCTTTATTGCAGAACGCATAGCAATCGGGTACGTCTCCCACAGTATGGTCGAGTTCTTGATATCCGTAAACACCAAGCTGACTTCGCCCGTTGGCGCGTCCACTTCGTTGTCGAGTCGAGCGAGCTTGGAGTCGCCGACCAGGTTGCCCTTCTTTCCACGTCTGCGCGACGCGCCCCAGTCTGGATCTGCACCAGGTGCGGGTATGAGGGACATGCTTTGGGTGCGGTACCGGGCACGTTGTTTGCTCTTGAGATCGCTCACACCAAGCAACATGACCATGATCTTGTTCGTCGCACCAAAGGCAATAGCCAAATCGCGCAGTTTTTGGGCGGCAACCATCAGGTCGTTTCGCTCCGATCGTGCGACATCGACAGCGAAGTCTGGTGTGAGGTATTCCCAGAGTTCTCGCGAAGCTATCAGGATCATCTCATCTGTGTCGCCAAGAGTGAGGTTCATGATATGCGGCGATGCGATGACTGATGGCGACATTTGAACGTATCCAAATGCTCTTGATACCTCGAGCATGTCGTTGAGTTTACCCTGCCGCGACACGAATCCGCCGGCTTCTCGTATCCTGGATCGCTCACTTGGCTCAGCGGGGTCGTGCTTCCTGGTAAGGATCTTGTGTCCTCCTTCTGAACGAATCAGAAGGGCTTGCGCATCACCAACGTTGGAGATGTAGAGCTCCATCTCTTTCAGGAAAAGTACTGTTGCCACACTTCCCGATGTCAGGTCGTCGTCACTAAGATCGGGCACTGAATTGCGCGTTTGTGTTGATGGTGCAGTGAGTCCGTTCTTGTCCAGACCCTGACTTGCAGCGGTAGCGAGTTCCTTGTTGAGGCCAAGGTAACTTCGTCGCAGCGCATCCGACGGCGTTTCATTCGGGCGCAAACGGTCGAGCTCATCAGCGAATCGGTTCTTGAACTGATCGTACAGGTATTTGGCAATTTTCGCACCGCCACCCGCAAGCGGCTGTGCGTCAAACAGACCCAACAGCTGTTCGTCGTCGTGGCTGCGGAAGCGGGGCACAACCATGTCCATTGTCGAGATGTGTTCGTTGCGACCCAGTGAATCGGCCATACCATACGCCATAGTACCCACAGCCGAACCAGCAGTGCGCACTCGCCGGTCCTCTGACTGTTCAGGGACTGAAGGAACCATCATCGTGACGTCCATCAGCCCAAGTACGCGAAGATTAATCAACGAGCTGAAGTCGGTCAGGTCGCGCCCTTCTCGCATACTCATGCCGCCGCCACTGTACGAGCCGCTGGGTTTGATCTCGAGACGCTTGTTGCCTGACAGATTCAGGTATCGGAGTTTGTGATTCCAGTTCCAGTTCCAGTCATATGGCCAATTCGACACGTTGTATTTCAGCAAATTGCTAGCCACATCAAGAACAGCCAACTGTGCAACCTTGCCAAGCTCGGCCGGCAGCACCTGGAACTTGTTGTTGTTGATGTGAAGGACCTTGAGCGAGCCAACTTCCTCCAAGTCCTCTGCAGGCAGAGACGTGAGGTCGTTGCCCGACAGGTACAGCTCAGTAAGATGTTGCCATCGTCGGATCGTACGAGGTGGAACGTCATAGATGAGATTGTATGCCAGATTCACAATTCGCAATTCGGGGAGAAGACACAGTTCGTCGAACACGTCGTCGTTCAGCCGGTTGTCAGCCAAGAACACGTGTCGAAGAGAACCCGCAAAGGTAGTCACCAAGCGACTACTAAGGCTGGAGTCTTTGCGGGACATGGGTGTCAGTGTCCCTTCGGTGGGCGCGCGAGACGCTACTGATGTCTTGCGCGCCGTGCTTGAAGTGTTGTATGACGCCATCGACCCCTTCCGTTGCGAAGAGGCAGCCGACGAACCAACACTCAGACCTCCTGATGCTTGACTAGGACGGCGATTCTGGAAGTCTTCCAATTTTCCCAGCTCTTCGTAACTGGGACTTGATGTCAAGCCTGGAGTGACAAGCGCAGGCGCTCCGTCTACTTGAGCTTGTTCCCCATTTGCTACTGGTGGAGGTGATGCGCCGGGTTTGGGGAACGTGGTAAGAACGTTGGACGACACGTTTAGCGTTTCTAATCGGCGAGCATACCAAAGCTCCTCGGGAAGCTTGGGCAGATTGTTCTCGCGCGCGTCCAAGTAGCGAAGCTCCACCAAGCGACCGATCTCGGCAGGCAAGTCATCCAGAGAGTTTCGAGCTATACTGAGATGTTCCAGCCTGTACAGCTTTCCAATGTTGGTCGATATGGACGTGAAGTGATTCTTGTCGAGGATGAGCTTAGTGAGGCCAGTCAGTTTGCCAAACAGATCCTCGGGTAATTGCGCTAGTTTGGCAGACGCAAGATTGAGGGCGGTTAGCGTTGGGGTGGGCTGAGTGAGGCCGAAGCGTGTAACTGGGTTGTGGTTCATGTGCAGCACACGGATCTTCGGGAAATAGCCTTCGAAGGCCGAAATAGAGTTGTGGCCGATCATCAGGTACTCCAATCGGGGTAATTGGGACATGACATCCATACTATCAAGCGCGTTGAACCGCACGTCGATTTCTCGCAGGTTGACTAGATTGCTCAGTGTTGGAGGGAAGCTGCCGGTCAGTTTGTTGTTCGTCGCCCAGAGTCGCTCGAGACATGTCAACTGGCCAATCTTGGGCAAGCTCGATATCGAGTTGAAACTGATGTCGAGATCCACCAGTGTCCGGACTTCGCACAAAAAGTCGGGGAATTCGTTCAAGGAATTCGAACTCAAGTTCAAACTGCGAAGCGCGCGATATTGTCCAAAGTAGTGTGGCAGTCGCGTCAGCCCGTTGTTGGAAAGTCGAAGCCCTTGCAGACTTTGTAGCTTGTGCAATTCAGCACGGTCAAGAGACTGGAGGCGGTTGTTCGAAATATCCAACATGGTCAGCCGGCTAGCAAGACTCAGACTGGGTGGTAGTCGTCGGGCGTCATTACTGGTGTACTTGATCTCCCTCAGATTGGTGCAAGCAAGGATAAAGTCTCTAGGTACGTCAAGTGATAGGTTCCGCGACAGGTTGAGCGATATTATCTCTGTCGCTTTTTGGTAGAGTGTAATAGGAATGGTGATCAAGTTCCGACCTTGGAGATCAATGTGACTGAATTTCTGCATCTTGCTGAAACCAGGATCCCGTTCCAGACTAGAGTATCCGCTCATCTTGGCAGGGAGGAAGGTGAATCTGCAGAGGTAGCTGTTATCTTCCCGTCCGACGTCTTCGAGGCGATCTAGATCCGTATATCCGGCAAGTTCCAGCAATCGCTTCTGGATCAGCAGCGGGCGCTCGTTGCTTTCCAATTGCCGTGAGGTGTCATGTTTCCGCATCACAATGTGGTAATTGTCCAATTCGTCTTGCAATACGGTCTTCTTCCCTAGTATTTGTATGATTTCCTGTACGGTCGTGTTCAAGGTAGCTGATAGCGTCGCAAAAGTTGAGTCGACCCTGAAAATGCGCAGACAATACGTCTTGTTGTCGCTCTCTTCCTTGGAAGGCGTTGTAGCCTCGTCGGCATCTCCAAGCTTGTCCATCTCGTCCTTCATGCGCTTCACGGCCCAGGAGTCTGGCGCGTCCCACGCTGCGGTACCGTCGTCATCGGGTCCTGGGACAGAGATGTCTTCACCAAGATTTGGTGGCTGCTTTGGCACCTCGCCTACAGGCGGTGTCATCGGCGGTGCCTGTTGGAGATTCACAATGCCTTCCATGTCGTCCAGGTTTCTGTCCAGGAAGAAAACAGCATCGTTGCCTGCTGTGCTAGCGATACTATCGTTAGGGTCCCGTCCAGTAGGCTCGTTCGTAGGTGCGCGCTTCTCTTTCCGGAAGGTAGGCAAACGGTGGTGAGGCGCTCGCATTCTCTGTTCCTTGGCTGCGCTCTCAATGCCATTGTTGATCGCCTGCTGCTTCGCCATGGTGGCCTGCCGAGCCGGCTCTGGCCTCGCGGACCGTGTCGTATTGATCGAGGGATTCAGAGAGGTGGCGGAGGCAGTTCCAGCAGCAACCAGACTCTTGAGGGTGTCTCCCGGTAATGTGCGATCCTTGTCCTTGTCCTTGCCTCGTAATCGCGCGAAGAAACCGTGCGACGCCTTGTTGGTGCTGGGAGACCGTTGCGCTATTCTATCATCTCTTGTCATATCCGAGTATGAGCTTGGCGTAGGGCTCGACGGCCGTCCCAGAAGGCTTGTCTTGGAAGCGAAGGCGGAGCTGAGGGCCGAGGGTTGGTTCGGTCGGACGCTGTAGCTGGAATCTTCGCGGCTGGTGGTGGGGCGCAGCGGGTAAGGCTGGCTTATGTCTGCGCGTCCGTCTGGGGCCTTGTTGTCCTCCTTGCTGCCCTTGTGCCGGTGGCCAGTGCCAGGCAGTCTTACGTGCAGCTTGTGATGCGATCGACCCGATTTGGCAGAATGTTGCTCCGAGGAACGACGGCCGCCATACTCAGCGGGAGTGGGAACGTCCTGCGAGAGGTTAGTGATACAGGTCCGAGGTCGGCGGTGGAGTAGTAGGGCAAGAGCATGAGTGAGAGACGCAGTGCCTTCCTCTGGATGTGAACTAGACTCACCTTGGAGTCTTGGAACTCCCATGGCGTGACTTCCGAGGACGCCTGCGGGGTGCGTGGCCGGGAGCTGGTAGGCGAGGTCGGGCGCGACTGGTGCTTACTGCCAATTGTGTTGCTGAGGGAGTTGCCGCGGTTGCGCTGCGGCGTGCCCAGGCTCGAATCCGAGTTCTGGCGGTCGTCGGCGGGGAAGTCCTCTCCGAAGACGTTCTGCAGGCGTTTGTGGAAATTCCGGCCCATGCTCGACTTGGAACCCGTACTGCTGACAGTCGTGGCACTGGCTACCGACGGCCGTCTGTCGTCTTTCATGGGGAAGCCCATGCTGTCCTCTCTGGTGCCGGTTCCCGGGCGGAAGCCAGGCGACGACTGGGAGACGTCCTCGTTTGAGTCGTTGAAGAAGCTGCTCCAGACGCTGTTGTTGGTCATGTTGTTCCCGTTGGGCGCGGTGGACCAGGGCGCGACCTGTGAATTGGCGCTCGAAGCGGTGGGGGGGTTGCGCGATATGGACGGCACTCGGCCTCCCGAAGTCTCCAGGACAGCCAGCTGTTTTCGGTGGTGGCCAAAGGCGCTCGGCGTGGGAGCGTCCCAATTGGCAGGCTTGCGCGGGCGGTGCGAGGGGTTGTCTTTGGGCGGCGGAGCTGGGGGGACGGTGCCAGGCGATATCTCGGATTCCCGCTCGACACTATGGCGTGTTAGCAGGCGTTCGGTTGTCCATGTCGATGCACGTGTGGGAGTGAGACAGGCAAGACAGGCAAGACATGTCTCTTCCCGCGTCAAGACGAGACGAGGCCAGAGTCAAGGTCGAGGGCGCACAGCGCGCGCCGCCACCCCAGCCAGCGTCCATCTCGCACGGCACCAGACGCAACAACATACCGGGAATTGAGGTTCTTGTCCGTCTTGACGGTGACGGGGGTACCCCTCAGCGAACCCGCGCGTCCATAGGGCCGTATCGTGTCGCCCGAGCGCGAACTCCACGAGCTCTCTACCGAGCCATGGCGGCCGATGGTCTCGTTCCTCGTCATGACGGCGGCGGGGGCGTGCAGGGTGTGAGTCGCGGCAGTGGCCCGCGTGGGCGGCGGGAGTGTTGGTGGGGACTGCTTGCGCAGAGTGGACGTGGACGGCTACTTCATCGAGGCGGGACAGCAGCTCGAGGTGTGCAACATGGGCGGCGGTCGGCAGCGCAGTGGGCAAGGCAGCGCAGGGCAAGGCGCGCGGCGAGGCGAGGCGGAGCGGGCGAGAAACTCGGGCTGTCTAGCGGCGGCAGCGTGGACAGACAGACAGACAGACAGACAGCTGGAGTCGGTCAGGCTATGGTGGGTGGTGGTGCATATGGTTGTGAAGAATGGCTGACTACACCCTCACTGACACTTCGGATGGAGACAGGCATGGGGGCTCCACTTTGCTATGGAGAGCGGCATGCTTTGCCAACAATGCGCCACCTGCACCCACTCCAACCTTGGAACCGACCAAGCACTACGGGGTCCTACCGAGCCTCCGTGCTAGCAATACTCCAGAACACTACCCAGAACACTAACCCAGAACGACGACATCCCCAACCACACAGACGTGTATGCTTTAGACAGTGCAAAAGATGAGACCTCCACCTTCTCCCCTCCTCCTCCCCACCCACCTATTCCACTTCACTACCTACCCATGGAGAGCGGCACACTCTGCCAACAATGCGCCACCCACAGCCCACACCAACCGTCCCCAACCCACTCCTCACCCTTCCCTTCCGCTAACCCAGCTCCCACCCACGGAGCCTACCGAGCCACCAAGCACCCGTCCTAGACTTCCCAGCATACCAATCCTTCTCCGTATGCCCCCGGCCTAGACCCTCAAACCAACGACCCGGACGTCGCGCCGCATGCAGTCATATCGCGAACGACAGTGCCATACTTTTACATTTCATCTTACATCTCATCTTACGCGCGTTGTTTGCAGCATATGCCGATTCCAGTTCCGCTGAGGTAGGTTAGGTCATGGCCCCGGTGCACCGAGCACCGAGAGCTTGAACCCCCGCTTTTTGGTGCCAAAGCCACCACCACCACCATCCTGACAGCGACGACGACGACGGCCATAACCATCGTCCCGTCATCATCATCATCATCATCATCGCCATCCCCTGCTCCCGTCCATCTCTGCCTAACCATCCACATCATTAACATCGCATCATCATAGTACCGACACCCGTGTTTCATCCCAGAACTAACTCGTCAATAGTTTGGTTCAGAAGCGAATCCGACATTTGTGGCGTACACCGAGCCACTGCCTATGCTTTCGCCTGTTCAAATAGCTAGAGACATTCCTGTTTCATTATTCTCCGATGTTTGAGCGACTCTCGTTGGTTGTGCAGCCGGAGCTTATTTGCCGTATATCCCGAAGCAGGCAGACGTGCAGACCTCTTGTGCTACCACTGCGGATTTAAACATCGCGTTCATTCGTGTGTATGCGTATATTTATACTTTTTTGCCTACTGCGCTTTGCTGCGCGAGACGCTGACGTGATGTGTATATTGCCCGCGGAGGACGTCGATGAATAAATCGGCCCCAGTCTATATTAATCGCGCACTCTCATTCCGTGAAGGAGTCAATAGCGCTTGCAGCACCAGACAACAGCATTTCTACGTTACGAGCACATACGCCCCTGGGACATTGATGACTGATCATGAAGGTGTGCACTGTAGTCACATGCTATCACTCGCACATGCTTCTTCCGGCAGCCAGGCAATCGGGTCACTCCCTCACGAACCACTCATACCATCAACAACAGCGCAAATGGTAGATCATAGGCACCATAGACATGGATTCCACTGCTTCCCCTCCACCATCCCCTCTTCGCATCATGTCTCCGTGTATTTACATGATGGGCACATACGGCCCCAAGCGTTGATGACTGATTATGAAGGTGTCCACGGATACAGTACACTATGTGATCACATGCTACCTCGCAGTACTTCTTCCGGCAACCGGCTCGTTTCCGCTTCATCCATTTCACAATAGACCACTCATAGCAACACTCATCTTTCATAGCATAAGAAGCAATCATTAACGCATGTACGACGCCAAGTCTATCTCACACCCTGCATCCCTTTTTGTGTGGTGACGCACTTCTTTGCATCCGGGGGAGCTGTCTGTTCCCAGTACCAGAGTGCATGCTTCGTGGAAAACTGCCATAACGCAACTTCCACGTGCCATGCAACTCATACTGGAACGATATATATATAATCTTACAAAACACCTAATCCGAATCGAACACACACTTGCTGATAACTAAACATCTGCGTTAAGATCATTGAGGAGCACCACCGCCTTGGAGCGCACGCAGAATATCCTGAAGCGACTGCTGCGCTCCAGCTTGAGCGTTGCCCTGTTGAGGCGGGTTCGCGGGAGCAGCCGGCTGCGCATATTGCTGGTAGGGGTAAGAGTACTGGGCTTGTGGCTGAGGCTGGGGTGGTGGCGGTGCAGGTGCTTGCGCTGGCATCTGCGGTTGTTGTGGTTGCTGTCCGCTCATGGTTTGCATAACCTGGAACCACTGTGCCCATGCTGCTAGATTGGCCGCTTGGTTCTGCTGGGGTGGCTGGGCTGGAGCTGGTGCTGGAGCTTGAGGTTGGGGGGTGTACGATGGCTGGTAGTTGTAGGCCGCCGCTGCTGCTGGCGGTGGAGGCGGAGGTGCGGCAGCATAGGGGACTGCTGGCTGTGAGGGACCGGAGAAGGGCACTGGCCAACCTGTGTTGCTGTTGTTTGCATAAGCGTTAGCGTTTGATGGTCCAGAAGGTGTCGGAGAAGCATGTTGCTGTTGCTGTTTCTGAGGCTGTTGAGACTGCTGCGACTGCTGTGACTGCTGCTGCTGCTGTTGTTGCTGGCGTTCCCGTTCCCTCTTTTCGCGTTGGCGTTGTTTGCGGTTCTTGTTCTTCCCACCACCGCCGGCTGGCGATTGCTGGGATTGGGCTTGCTGAGACTGGCCACGGTCCTGCTGGGTGTAAGACTGGCTGCGATCTTGCTGTTGGCGGGCTGGCGATGCCAAGGTTGCGGACCGTCCCTCTTGGTATTGGTTCCTCTGGTTGTTCTGTTGGCGGTCTTGGAACTGCTCTGGTTGCCTGCCACGGTCAGATTGATTCTTGCCGCCACGTCCACTCTTATCTCCGCCTCGGTTGTTCTGGTTGTTGCCGCCTCCTCGATCGCCTCGCTGTCCCCCACCACCACGACCCCCGAAATCGCCACGTCCGCCGCCAAAGCCTCCTCTGTCGCCGCGTCCACCACCAAAGTCACCGCGACCGCCACCACCTCCTCGGCCACGGAAGCCGCGACCTCGATCACCCCAGGGACCTCTGCCGCGACCCATACCCCTACGGACATGGCTGCGATCTTCTAATGGTGCGCCTTGCCCAACAATCTGCTCGAAGTGATCTGGTCTGGCGAGCGGCTTGTACATGCCGAGATCTTCGTCTTCATCATCGCTGTATTTCAAACCACCACCCTGGTATTCCATGGGTCGGTAGATGGGCGGTGCAGGAGCATCGACGTGTAGTCTGGGCCCGGTTGGGATGTTGACGGGCACCACTGGCTCGTCGTTGCCTTCTTGCCTGGCTCGCTTCTTGGCCTTCTGTTCGCGCTTGTATTCGGCCTCCTTCTCGTCATCCGAGAACTCGACATCATTGGTCTCTTCGTCGTGGAGGTTCGATGCGTCGGTGTGCTTCTGTCGGCGGATGGGTTCTGTCTCGGTGAAGGTCGAGTGTTCGTCCACGTAGTAGATGGGTGTGTCCTTCTTGATACCTAGAGTCTCGAGTTCAGCGGCGTCGTTAAAGCCAAAGGAGTAGCGCGGCTCCTCCACGCGACCAATCTGCTCTGAGACCTTGCCAACAACCGTGCGGTTTTCGAGGCACAGCGCCGAGCCAGACTCCAGCACCTGCTCATCGCCAGACATCTTGGCCTTGATAACGACGAGGTTCCCGACAATGGACTCGACCTTGCCGAGCTCTGTGATCTTGGTCTCTGGCGTGACTGTGATGTTGGGCATTTCGAACTTCTCGTCTTGCTCGTTGAGCGTCTTGACCTTGACGGGGCCGGACGCGCCTGGGTCGTCGGCGGCCTCTGCCATCAAGAGACGGACCTGCTCTTCGGGGTCGAGCAGCTCGCCCTCGTCTGAGCCCTCATCGGAGCTGTCGTCCGAGCTGGAGGAGTCGGACGATGAGTCGGAGTCGGATGCATCTGAGTCGAGCTGCCACTCGGCGCTCTGGTCATTCCTGTTGGCTTCGGCCGCGCGCAGAAACTCGGCCTTGCTATCGAACGCTGCGCCGGCGGGGGCAGGAGCATCTGCGGTGTCTTCAATCTCGTTCTGGAGGTCTATGGCGGCGGTCAGGGCCGCGTCGAGCTCGCCGTCTGTGTCGGCAGCAGGCGTATCGGCAGCAGCGACGGCCTGGAGCTGTGGAGCCTCATCCTGCGCCTGGCCGTGATTGGCTACGGGCGGCTCGACTGGGATGGCGGCCTGCGGGCTCGCATCATTGTAGAAGGCCTCGTCATCCGAGAGCTCGCCGTCCTCCGGGGCGTCGTCTGGGACGACTGCGCCGTTTTGTGGTTGCGACTGCGACTGCGCGGCCGGGGTCTCGCTCACAGAGCCGAGTCCAGGAAGGTGAAAGGCCGGCGCGGGTGCCGCCGTCGCAGACAACGACGTCGCTCCGTCCGCCTGTGAGGGCAGCGCAGAGGGCTTGACGGGCGTAGTGTCGTAGAAGTCGTCGTCCATGTCATCGACAGGCGAGCCCGGCGCGTCGAGCGCAGATGCAGATGTAGATGTGCCATAAAAGGGAGCGTCCGCCTCCAACCGCGCCCTTTTGGCCGGTGGTTCCAGAGAGTCGGACATTGCTCGTGTCTCTCTCTGCAGTCTTCTCTGAAGCACGCGTGATGGCTGAGTTATCCACTGCGTTGTCTGCACCAGTTTGCTTAAATGCGTGCGATGATAGTTCTGGTTGAAAGGAGCGCTTCAGGGAAGAACGTCGCCTTTTTGGATGCGCGCTAACAAGCTTGGCGGGCACGCGCAGCTCAGCCCTATGACCGCAGACCCACCGCGTCATTCTGTGAATGACAATTCGATGGAGCTTGCCTTTGCGCTCTGGAATTGTCGTCCCTAATATGTCCGCGCCGCATCCGAAGAAGGCGCATCAAGCGCATGAGTGAGTTATTATGCGGCCACAATTCTCGGTATTCCACTCGATCACAGGCTAACGTAGCATCATGTGTCCAGTACACCACCCCATCTCTCCACGTTCGGCATCTTCTGCGTGTTCGCCCTAGCCAATCTCACCGCCGCCGCCCTCTCGCCGATCCAAGACTGCGACGAAGTCTTCAACTACTGGGAACCAAGCCACTACCTCAACCATGGCTACGGCCTCCAGACCTGGGAGTACTCTCCTGACTATGCCATCCGAAGCTGGGCCTACACTGCTATACACTCGCTCGTAATAGGGCTCGCGGCGCTGCCTCTGCAAGCGCTAGGCTTGGAAAGATCCAAGGTGTTCGAGTTCTACTTGCTCCGAGCAGTCCTGGCCATAGCCTGCGCAGGATGCCAGGCTCGCATGTACACGGCTATCATGAAGATGTTCGAGGTGCGCGTTGCGTCTTTCTTCGCCATGATCATGGTCATAAGCCCCGGCATGTATCACGCTGCCCCTGCATATCTTCCGTCGAGTTTCGCCATGAATTGTGCTATGCTTGGATTTGCGTCGTTCATGGACTGGTCCGGACGTAAAATGAGGACTGCACAAGGTATTGCATGGTTCGCCGTCGGCAGTGCTCTTGGTTGGCCCTTTGCCGGTGCGCTCGCTCTGCCCTTCATTGCGGAAGACTTCATTGCAGGCGTGTTGACCAGCACCATTAAAGAGAGTCTGTGTCGCATACTACTCCAAGGCGCACCTAGAGCCTTCGCTATTGTAATCTTGCAGACCGCCATCGACTCGCTGTTTTACAGGAAGCTCGTGTGCGTGCCGCTCAACATCGTTTTATACAACGTTTTCAGTGGTGGTAGTAGAGGCCCTGATATCTACGGTGTAGAGCCGTGGCATTTCTACGTTCGAAATCTAGCGCTCAACTTCAACATTTGGTTCTTCCTCGCGCTGGCTGCTCTCCCGCTGCTGCTGATCCAGTACCTCGTATTTGACAGGGCTGTCTATCGGAACACGCTCACGAGGTCCATCACCTTCGTCAGCCCATTCTACTTGTGGTTGGCAATATTCACCGTTCAGCCTCATAAGGAGGAGCGTTTCATGTATCCAGCGTATCCTGCATTAGCATGGAACGCAGCCCTCTCTTTACACATCTTGCTAGCCAACTTTGGTTCGATGGACCCACGACACCTAGTCAGCAAGATCCCTCCAATGATGAAACTCGTCATCGTCTGTGTCCCCATCATCTTGTCCTTAAATCTGGGTATCCTTAGAATTCATGGTATGTATCACCTCTCATACTATCGATCAACAAGTGCTAGCGCTTTTGGCAGAACCTTGAACAGATCTCTAACACATTTCAGGTCACATGTCCGCATACTCAGCGCCACTGAACGTTTACAAGCCATTGTTCGACCCCACAATTGCACGCTCGGGAGACACTGTATGTCTAGGCAAAGAGTGGTATCGCTTCCCGTCTTCCTTCAACCTCCCCCAAGGTGTCCGCGCCAAGTTCATCAAGAGCGAGTTCTCAGGCCTCCTACCAGGCGAGTTCAGCGAAGCCGACGCCAGTCTTGGACTGTTCCCCGGCACCTGGCTTATACCAACTGGAATGAACGATGAGAACCTAGAAGATCCCAGCAAATATGTATGTGAACTAGGGAACGAAGACGTGGATCTCACTAACCTGACGAAACAGACCGATATCGAGCAGTGCGACTTCATCGTTGATTCTCGCTCTGCTGGCGCTCCACCAACAGCGCTCGAACCGGACTACATCTCTGACACAGAGCATTGGAAAGCGTTGAAGTGTCTTCCTTTCTTGGACGCAAGCAAGACCCATACCATCAGTCGCATGCTCTGGGTTCCAGACCTAGCCGTGATTCCAGCAAAGTTTCGTCGCCAATGGGGCGACTACTGCTTGCTACAACGTACAAATCGGAAAGGCGCGTAGTACACACACATGAATACAAGTCGCCAGACAAAAAGTGGGGGTAATCCGGACTCACCCCAGCTAGACAATATCAAATCCAAAGCCAACTCCTGTTCCCCAACGGCGTCACGGTGCAACTCATCTAAACGCGTTGCGGAATTGTTGTGCCCCCAGACCACATCGCAGGCAGGCTGTTCGGACGTCCATCCCTGTTATCAAGAGTCGCATCGATAGACACCAGGTCTAACCGAGTGGGGTATTCCTTTCCCCGCCCAGACAAGATAACCACTACTGACGACACATGCGCACCAACCCCACAATGTCCAGGGTCGTTATCGCGGAAGACGATTGGCTTGTAAATACGTTCAAACAATGAATAGGAAGTCGATTTACATGTCGCGCATGATGTGTAAGGTCATTGGGTACTGTGCTGTTTTGTTTGTGACTACTTATACTATGGACGTGACGTCCTCTCTTTTTTTGCACTTCGACTTTGTAGTAGTAGTCCTGTTACTTGGTGTTCATCATGGCTGCTCTTATCACCGACCTAGACGAACATGCCAGACGTCTTGCACGTGACATACAACAGCACTACACCTATGCTCAAACCCGCCTTAACAACGCCCTTAAACAGACTGATATCCAGCCCAAAGCAGCACTCTACTCCTTCCTCCTCTTCGCCTTATTCACATACTTCACCATCGCCGTCACCAACCTAATTCGCGCCCGCAGACAAAACAATCCACGACCCAGTACACCCAACCTGGAGAAACGATCTCCGTTCAAAACAGCGGATCGCCCTCCAGGAGTATGGCCACCCTCAGACTTCACCCGGCCTCCGGCGACCCCCTACCCATCCTTTTCGCTCACTACCACTAAGCCCCTACCTTACCGTCCCTTCCGCCACGGCCCGAGGTACAATATCACAATGGGTCTTCGCAACATGAACTGGGACGAATGGATCGAACTCGACAATCAGTACATGCAATTCCACGACCTAAAAGCAAGAAGGATGGAAGAGCGAGGAGCGAAATGCATCAAAACAGCCCCAGAAGCCATCCCCGCCGCAGTGGAACTCCTCGAGGAATTATCTTCATACCTACCACAGCGTTATCCCACCGTCTTCCAGACCATCCCCCCTTCCGAGGGTATGAAGAACGGATTCAGAAATTTGGCCACGGGCGAGATCTTCGATGTTGGAAGACTGGAGAGGAACGGTGTGGAGGAAGATGCGATGGAGATGTGTGCGAGGTTGGTTCAGGATGATCTTGCTATCATGGTGGAGAGGGAAGATGGACAGTACTACCTCCTCGCTGGCGCGATACTCTTAGCGGGGTTTTGGAGGTTGGAGGATAAGTTTGGGATGCCGCTGTCTACTATTCATACCAGTGGGGATGTGCCTGGGTATGTTCTCTCCCCTCTTCTCTCTCCACCTCCATCCCTCTCCACCCAACCCCAGCCTCCCTCGCATTGACACAATGTTCACTGACGCTCACATCACAAGTTTCAAAACCAAGCTCGAAAAACCAATGTCCAACTTCTTCCGCCGAATCCAACCCCAATCCCCCGTACTACGAAACAACTACTTCATCCAAGTCGACGACAACCTCGCGTGGAGCTCTAGCATAGGATCTGAAGATACAGAGGGGGAAGGCGGGATAGGCTGGTTTACAGCGGAGAAGAACAAGGCGGTTGAGCATCATTGGTTTAGAAGTGAGAGACAGAGTCTGAGGAGGTACGTCAACAACATCCTCACCGTCATGAATATCCCCTTCGCGGTCTCCATCTTATTTGTCCACGCTTCACATCAATAGCAACGGACTACTTTAACTGACAATCACTACCAGACTCCCCAGATCCGGCGGCGTAGTCTTCACAATCCGGACCTACTTCCACCCCATCACGGAAATCGCACAGGAGCCCTACGTACCGGGTAGGCTAGCCAGTGCGATTCGTTCTTGGGGAGACGATGTGAGTCGGTACAAGGGGAAGGAGATGTATGGGGATGTGCTGTTGGAGTATTTAGATAGGAAACATCAAGAGCAGGTGGAGGCGGGGTTGGATGTTGATGCTGAAGATGGGGTGAGGGGGTATCCTTTTTGAGCGAACCATGAATCGTCTTTTTGGACGGGCGGTAGGCCGGGGGTATCCGATGCGTCTTGTCTAGCCTCTTGACAATATAAAGCTTTCACATGTTTCGAGGCTGCCGTATTTCTTATTTCTTATTTATTGGTTTTGGATAGGCAACACATCGTATTGGATATCCAAGTCGTCGGTGTATTCGCACAGGCATTCTTATAAGTTTGCGGAAGGAGACGCGAATAGTGTCGGAGAACGATCTTGCCCTTCACGACACATCTTCACCGATCTCGGTACAAGCGATATGCACCGCAGATCTACCATCCTGTCCATTCACGCGTTCGTATCGAAAATCTCAGGGTGATTAGCTTAGGCTCGTCCCTTTTGCTCCGCCATTCGGCCCGGATGATAACGAGGCGAAGTCGGAGTGCTGCAGGTCGTGCCGAATATAGAAAATTGTGCTGTGCATCAGGCAGTTCTTCGGTCTGCGAAAACACACTCCACTACTGTCGTATCTGCTGCATATGGCTTTTAAGTACTTTGGGTGGTGTGCTCGGCTTAGGTCGGCACGAGCTAGATGTACCGGCGCAGGTTTTGCTGTAAGGTGGTGTTAGTGTGTGGGCGTCTGTGTATTCTTACAGGTGTCAAGCGGTGGAGGCCAGATGCACGACTTGACAGGTGGTACCATGGTTGATGTCGTGCAGTAGCTCGCGGTTTGATGGGCATCCGGGGTGTTACTATAGTGCGCTTGTGGGATTGCAGCCTGACGCAACGAGCAGAGATAATGTACGTGATAATGCGCGTCGAGTCAGCTTGAACGTTAGACGTTAAAATACTGTGTAGTCATTGTGGATGCGTAAAATTGCGGCAGCGACTGTTGAAGGGAGCCCTGTTTCATAAGAGGGATGTTGATGACGTTGCGCAGGGTCGGAGATGAGCCGCCTTGGTGTTTGCAGGATGCTAAGGGATTGCGATGGAGGGAAACACTTGTTTAGCGAGATGATGAGGGTGGCCAATGGCGGCGTTGGATCGCCAGGGAGGAGAAAGTACCGATGCAGTGGCAGATCGCGGCACTGGATGGATGCGTGGTCGCCTGGAAACGGCAGGACCCTGGTACAGGAGCGCAGGGCGAATGATGTGTTTATTGATTGTCCTATGCGTTGTTGTTTTGGCAATCTTGTGCGGCCACGGGGGAGTGGAGGCCGTTGCACAACGACTATCAAGGCGGGTAGGATAACCTCGATCAACATCGATGACAACCTCGGGATCACGGGGATAGCAAGTTGGAGGAACCTTATATTCACGTGGCTGGAAGCTTATCGCCCGGCAGCCGACGTAATATCGCAGTAGCATGGCAGTAGTGGCTTTGGGTGTCGAGGCAAAGGCGCGTGGCGGCCGTTCGCAGGATGGGGACCGAGGGGCAGCGAAAAAGCAGTTCGCAGCTGCATTGGAGCGGGTTCGAGTGCGTGCGCGGCGATGCAAGCAGACGGGCAAACCTGTAATCACTTGGCCTTCCCTGTTCACCAGGCGGAGCAACGGAGTGAAGCGAGGTCAGATTAGCCCGGCCAGGCCTGGGTCAATGCAGGCGGCGTTCAGCCCAAGCGACACGGGCGCTGACTGGTGAATGGCCTTGCTATGGCGCGCGCTGGGCGATGTGACAGGGCTGCACATGAATCAACTCTAGTCGATTCCCTCTTGCTACTTGTAATTAAGACGTCTGCACAGTTCGAGTCGTCGATGACAACCACGCACATGTACCCGCTGAGCTGAAGTGCTATGGGGGAGGATGGCCTTACCGGCAATGCAACACAATGTCTTCCCTGCGCCGGGCTCCCCTGCTGAAGGGAAACGCGACATCTGGCCCGGTGCGGGTGCAGGTGCAGGCTCGGACACGGCAAAAAGGCGCGCTGATGATTCGCGCCGCCTGCGGAGGGTGAAGGACTCGAGGGAGCAGCTCAAGAGGAGGACGAGAGCACGCGGCACCAGCAACGCCACCATCGACACGACGACGAGCAACTCGACCTCGGCCGGCCGCAGCTACACGGTTGCGAACGTCCACAACGGCGTGATATACCTGAGGTACGTCGAGATTGGTGTTGATGTTACGGCCGATGTTCTACGGCCAGTAAACATCATGAACATGAGGAAAGAGCGACCAGTGGACGCAGCCCGCGAGGAAGGCGCACGTCATGCCTCACATGATCCCATGCCTCACCAACCTCAACACCAACCATTCGTAGACTCGTAGACTGACACCTCCAGACCTGTAGCCCGTCCGGGAAACCAGCGAGGCCGTCAGCCGGATCCCTTCGTCTTCCCGCCCCAGACGCCGCCCGACAGCGCAACACTCGACAAACTCCGGCCGCTGAGCAATGAGTGGGAGCAGAGTCTCTACGGCTCGCGAACACCCCATTCGGAACCTACACCGCCGCTACCGGACCTGAGCGAGGGCAATGCCTTCCAGCAGCACTCCCAGGCCGATTCCGCTGGACGCCCACTTGCACACGCGCGCTCGCACTCGTTCTCCACCGTCGACGACCACACGGCCACGACGCTCAGCCACGAGCCGGGCACCTTCAAGGTGGTGATTGAGCGCCCGTCGCACATGCGCCCGAAGACGGCAGACACGTCGTCGTTCCCGCTGCTGCAGGTGCCCATACCGCATTACCGCTTGGGCACTCCGCGTTTCAGCACACGGGGGACCGCCGACCTGCGCTCCTCGGTCTACACCCGAACCTCAGGCGCCGACGACTTTGCGAACTCGCTCCTGACCCCACAGCGAGGGGTGCGGCAGTCGTTCCTGTCGTCGCGCCCTCGATCAGACGCCTACTCGCCCGTCCCCCACCGCTTCCGCGCCACCATGGACCGCCCGCCAATGCCCCCCTCTGGTCCCTCTTCAGCGCGCGTCTCCCACCTGCCTATTAGCCCCCGGCTCTACGATGCCCTCACCACCAACCCCGACGACCGCGCTGTTGTGCGCTTCAACGCCGACGGCGACATCCTCGCAGCCACCCCTTCCCGACTTGTCGCACACATTACCTCTCCCAGCTTCCTGGATTACGAACTCCTCTCCGACTTCTTCCTCACTTTCCGCGCCTTCCTCTGCACCCGAGACCTCGTTGCATACCTCATCTCCCGCCTACGATGGGCCGTCGACCGCCAAGACGACTTCGGGCGCATTGTCCGTGTACGCACCTTTGTAGCCCTGCGCCATTGGATCCTGAACTACTTCGTCGACGACTTCATGCCCTTTTACTCCCTACGGACCAACTTCTGCGACCTTGTCAACAGCCTGTACAACGATCTCCGGAACCGAGAAGATGGAGGTGGGGGTGACATTAAGATTGTCGGAGAACTGAAGAAGTGCTGGAGGCGGACGTGCGCATTATACTGGGAAATGGAAGACCACATTGGCCAGAACTTTGCGCACGACGAACTGCTCCCGGGCGGACACGATGGATCGCAAGCAGCATACGAAGAACCTCCTCCACCAATTCCATTGCCCTCGACTCCTCCACGAGCCAACATCCGGGACACCAAGGAGACCATCGGTTCAAATCCAAGCGATCACTTTGCCAGCCGGCATATGGACTGGGCGCAGAGAGCACGGCACACGCCTCAGAACTCCATGAGCTCGCCTTACATTTCGCAAGAATACGAGACCGCCCAGATACCCCTATCCCCCGCCAGTGAGCAGAGCATGCACGTATTATCGTGTTCAATACCTATGCGGCACAAACACGACCAGGCCGTCGAGCTTCCCCTATATCCCCACCCAGTACCAGTCACCAACCCAGCTCCCACTGGCACCGCTCGCCTGACAGCTAGTCCACAACAACCAGCGTCCATCAAGAACGCTCACCGCCCATCGCATGGCCACAAACGCAGTGGCAGCTTTACCGATGCTCTTCGAGACAGCAGAGCGCCACTATCCATTCCCAAAAACGCACCCGCAGATTTTGCCATGTCTGCGGTCACGAACATGCCCGGCACGCTAGTACGTGGTGGACTCTTCCAGCCCAGCTCCCCATACTTCGAGGTCAGAGCTCTGCGCCCTTCACGGTCTCAGTATCTGCATGACATCGAAGATGCGGAAGCGAACGAATTCCAGAGACCCGGGCATGCGACTTCTCCAGGCATGAAGAAGATCTTCGGCAGTGTACGCCGCGCGTTAAGCACCCGGCAGCAAATGAGTCCAAGCCCCCAATTAGGTAGCGTTGGGCAACAACGGCAACCGCCCTACGTGCGAGCCTCCAATCCGGGTGCCATGTCTTCCGTCTCTATCTCAGGAGGCGTGCACAAGCGACGTCCCACTCGACCAAAGCCCCAGGTGCGCATTGATGTCCTGGCCGCCGCAGTTGCAGAGAGCTTTAGAGCGGCTGTCCAAGAGCAACTTGAAAGTGAAAGTCAGGAACACGGTCTTGAGCCCCCTGATCTCGGTGGATTCGAGTTTGAGTTCGACAGGCGTGGTACTCCAACTCAGCAGGAGCGCCAGAAAGCACAAGACCCTCGCGTACACAGCGCTATCACCAGCGGCAGCAAGTCGATAGTGATCATCGACGACACCGGGCCACCGCCCGTGCCCGTCATATCGGACAGCCTGGTGCCCGATCTCGACAAGGTAGCAACAAAGCTAGACAGTCATCAGCAAGAAGAGGCAAGTAATGAACAATCAGCTAGTGAGCCCGTTGCCCCAGTAAGGCATTCCGAGCTCTACGACGATCCAGAGCCTCGCCCAGCAACAGCAACAGAAGAGCACCGCTATTCGCGAATGTCGACGAGACGACCCACCACCAGACAAACAACGAGGTCCATCTCTGCGGGCCCAGAAAGGATGCACTCCTTCCGACGCCGGGGGTCGGCCAAGAACTCCCTTGCACGGGCAGGCTCTCTCCGCCGACATGCATCCTACAACAGCGTGCTTAGCAGACGTCAAGGACCCGCGAGTATTGCTACATTTCAAACCATGTCATCAGATAACGATCCCTTCTTCCTCGACCGCCAGCCAGCGCCTGATGCTAGCGGGCCCGGACGCCAGCTTCGTAGGCGTCCGGGTGGTGACCTTCGCGCTGCAGGAAACATCCATGATCTCGAACTATCACAGCGCCCACACTCTACCGGCTCGGTCTCTAACCACACGCATTCGGTCACAAACTCGGTCATTCTACGATCCGATCGTTTCAACGACCCAGAAGCAGAAGCCCAGCCCGTCACAGAAGGGCCAGCCGAAGCTGAGGTCCCAAAGAAGCCCATCTCACTAGTAGATACACACTCTTCGCAGCCCAATCTAAGACCGTCTTTCGAAGCCGAAGTAGCAAAGCTTGCTGCTCTTCCTGACGATACGGACGACGAAGGTGGTGTCGAGTCGGCTCTGATGAAACTGGAGGGCCGTTACGAGAAGAAGTCGCCCAGCATTCCCTCCCAACGGACTACTGTTGAGCTAGACTACTACCGCCCGACAGGCGCTGATCAACAACGCGCACGAGCTGATACCTTCGACCAGGGAGGGCGTCCCGAAACCGATGACGTCTTCCACCGTCCACTGGCTCCTCCAGAAACAGACGGACAAGAAATGTACCGCCTCTCCGCTGAGAACTTCAACCGCCGTGTACCCGCGGTTCAGTCTGTTGGGGAGTCGACCGACTCTTATTCCTCAATACCTCTTCTGGACCGGGGCTTGAGTCAGATTGAAACCCCCCAGCGAGGACATACGCTTGATACTATGAGGTCTTCCGCCAAACCGTCTCCTCTGCATTTCGCTAGTGTCTCGCCACACTCTGAAGGTCCACCGGGAACATCTTCGTCGATGGAATCCTCCATCGACTACGTCGTCGAAACAGAGAGCATGAAGCAAATACCGCCGGGTGGCACTTTGCCAAGTACAGCCTACCCGCGCGAATCGTTCTTGCTTGACGAGGACGAGGATCTCAGTGACAGGAGTTCTGCTGGAGGAGCGAAGTCAGGTCGTGACAGTCACGGTGTGAGGAGTTTCTTCGACGACGAGCCGGCAACACCTGAGGACGACCCTGACAATCTTACGCATCCTATGCGCCACCCTCCAACACCGCCTCTCACGGGTAACCGATTGAACGACGAATTACCTAGCTCAACAGTGTTCGACCGAGGGCTGCCAACACCAGGCCTTACCCCGACCGTCTCTCGCGCGAACCAGCAGCCGCCCACACAGCCTGTGCAGCTTGCTGAGTCTCCCGCTGATCTAGAAGGTCCTCAGCAGGGTGCAGCTCCGACTCGGACTGCACATTTGCCTTTCATTTTGGCCCATGACTCCGAAGTCCTCGCTCAGCAGTTTACCATAGTTGAAAAGGACGCATTGGACGAGATTGATTGGAAGGAACTTATTGAGTTGCGCTGGAAGCAGTCCTCCCCGCAGATTCGCGACTGGGTACAATATCTCCGAACGGAAGAGGCTAGAGGTGTGGATGTCGTCATCGCGCGATTCAACCTTGTCGTCAAATGGGTCGTATCTGAGGTCCTGCTCACCGAGGATATCCATGAGCGTGCGCGATGCATCACCAAGTTTATTCACATCGCAACCCACGCGCGACGATACCGCAACTACGCTACAATGTATCAGATCGCGATCGCCCTGATATCGAACGATGTATCAAGCCTCAAGAAGACATGGGCTTTGGTTCCCGCAGCCGAGATGCTGGTCATGACCGAGCTGGAAGCGCTTGTCCAACCATTGAAGAACTTCCACAACCTGCGGCTCGAAATGGAAACAGCAACTGTAGACGACGGTTGCATTCCATTCATCGGTGCGTAATTGTCCAACAGCCGCCTTTTCAAAAGCTAACAATCACCAGGCGTTTATACCCGCGACCTCATCTACAACGCCCAAAAGCCCGCCTTCATCGACGCCCCACCCGCCGACGGCGAACGCCTCGTCAACTTTGACCGCCACCACACCGCCGCCGCGATCGTCAAGAACCTTCTCCGCCTCCTCGAAGCCAGCTCCAAATACACCTTCAACGTCGAACCTCACGTCCTCAGCAAATGTCTCTGGCTCGCTGCCCTCAGTGACGAGGAAATCACGAGACGCAGCCGCCAGTGTGAATGATTAGATACCCCCCTTCTTGCTTTTCTCCCCACCATCGTTCTTGACGGCGTTTGAGCGAGCGAGCGAGCGAGCGAAGTGGAACTTCTCATGCCGAGGGTTTTCCTTGTATTGTCTTTCTCTCTCCATTTCCCTTTGCTAATACCCCATCCACATCTCGGCGCAATTGGTTTTGGCGCAGCTGCATCAACCCGACACGATATTACGACATTATTACCATACCACCTCGCTGTTGTTTCGCATATAACCGAGTCTTCCATATGGAACTCGTAGTCTACTGTCTAGTTACTTAGAATCTAATTAAGATGTGTGCCGTGTTGAGGTACATGATGTTTGTCTGAATAATAGCGTAATTGATCGAAATCTGCCGTGCAGGCGCTCTTGTCGTGCTCTTGTCATCCCGTATCCGTAAGGCTGATTCCGCAGCTTAGTTCACTCTAGTGCGGGCACCAAATGTTCACGCGACGCGAACCCCAGACGATCGCATCAGCCACAACATATCCACACACGCAGTACACGTTACTTCCCTTTCAACGCTGCGCACATCGATCAGGCTTTCTAATGGCATTGTAATACCATTCTAATAAGCGGACAAGGGAAAACGGCAGACTGGAAGGAACTGCAAATCTCCCCCGCTCCCGTGACGCTTCATCGCGCCCGTTGGCGGATTCCATCTCAGCCTCATGATCGCCTCAGCCACAACATACCCACACACGGCAGCACGGCATGACCTCGCTCTGAGCGCAGCACCACACACGGGATTAGGCCACCATCATGGCACTCCACTACCATCCACCGTGACATATCTCTCCGCGATCGCACATCACCTATGTGCTCCTTGTCATCCCCAACTGTACTGTTTGCTCGTCGCACGCGGTTGTCGTACTCGCGCAATCCCGATTTCGTTGGCGGCTGATCGTCCTTGAATGCGACTTGCGTTTAGCACACGACATAGCGAAGGCACGATTTAGCTACGAAGGAGGATATTCGGTATAGCATGGCTAGTATGAGGACGGGAATGTCGAATACTCCGCCCCCGATTACGGTTGAGGATACGGCGACGGGGGTTGGGCCGCTGCCGAGTCCTGAGATGGAGAGTGTGAATGGTGAGTTTCCCCAGGAAGAGAAGAAAATAGGATCAAGGAGGGAGGGAGGTTGTGAGGAAGAGGTATGATGGCGCGGAGCTTGGATACTACTGGAAGTTACCAGGTTGGCGTTGCGCTGGCAGATGTCGCAACTAGCTGTCGCGCTTGCTGGCTGTCAGGATCCCTAGCTGACATCCAGAACAGCCCCTCGAGCTTTTACCACGTCTACGCACTACTCCCACGAACACGAACAGTCACATTTACGGCACCGAGAACCCCCGAAAGGCACGTTTGGCCACCGTCGCAAGCACAGTCCGAATCTCGAATGGCGGCAACCATGGACAAAGGAGAGCTGGTCACAGGGCCGCGTGCTGCTCATCGATTATGTCGCAAAGGAACACTCAGCGGAGGGCAGGCGGAAGATTGTGGCACAGGAGTTCTCCGACATCGACAGTCTGCGCCGGTTCTACCGCAAAGAAGACCTCTCGGCGCAAGCAGCATTGCGCGTGATTCACGTCCAAAACGCCAGCTGGGCCACACGCTACCTCCTCCGCAAGTTCAACATCGACGCCACGGACGATCTGGTAGGCACAAACTTCGGTCGCTGGGCCAGCTACGAGAAGCCTCAACAACGCGGCGGCAAACCTGTCCTTAATGGCCGTACATTCCGCGCTCAACGCGATCCCTGGCGCGGCATCTCGCGCGCTGCCTTTGGAGCCGATTACCTCAAATCCTACGATAGGTATACGCATATTCCTCGGCCGAATAACAATAAGTCCATCATGGAGCTCAATCACTACGACGAGACGGATCAGCCACGATATGGACACGACGTATATGTGCAGCGCTTGAGCTGTTACGTTCAACTCAGCGACGGAACCCCAGGGCAAGCCGTCGATCCGGACATACCGAACCCATACGACGAGGAAGCGTGGGAGGAGTACATGCGGTTGAAGAAGAGTTACGGCAACGTAGATGCGAATGAGCACCAGGAACGTTACATCCCCAAGCTCCGGTCCCTCGACAACGGAAACACAATCATTCTGTTTGAGAACTCGGTCACAGGCTCCGTCAAAGATACCCTTATCGGCGCGCGACAAGAACTCGAGTCTCGTTGGAGACGACTGTCCTTCTACTTGCCCATGGAGGAAAACGACGAGACTCTGACGGCGGAGTGCATGGATTTTATCTTGCAGGACGTGTTCAAAGCGTTGAGCTATAATTGGCAGAAGTTTCTGGCTGTTTGCGAGACACATGTTGGGATTCTGGAAGACAAGAGTGAGTAGTCGCCTCTACCACCCGCTCACAAGAAATAGTACTGACCACTATTCCACCCAGTCTACGAGAACCCCGCCGACGAATCCCGCGCCCCCGAACTTTGGAAGAACAGCGCACAATGGCTCAAGGTCGAACGCCTCATCTACATCCACGTCGACGTGATAAAGGAAATGGTCACGCATCTCCACGACCTAGCAGGAGCCGATCCAAAAGAATCTTCAGACCAGCCCTGGCTAGGGTCCGTACCAGACGAACTCGACAAGTTGACCGGGCAGTGGGAGAGAGATGTCATCCTCCCCACAACCGCTCTATCAGACCTCATGTACAAGAGTGTAGGTATTAGGGATGCACGACACTCTTTACAATTAGGCCTGAGTATGTGGCGTCTGAGTTGGATTACCTTCATGTAAGCCACCATTCCCTCTTCCCTCCCTCATCCCTCACCAGAAACTAACATTGTGTTCCCCCAGCTTTCTCCCCCTAACCTTCACAGTCGGTTTCTTCGGCATGAACGTCTCCACCTTCTCCGAAAACCCACCCCTAAAATGGTGGTTCATAGTCTCCATCCCCGTCCTCGTCATCGTCCTCATCCTCTGGTACGGCGTAAAACACAATCTCGCGACGCAGCGTCAAAACCCCATGCGGCGTGGTGTCTACGAGGCGCTGTACCATGAACTTGCTACTGCGCAGCCCAGCCTGTGGAGTCGCAGTGGGCCGCGCGATGATGTTGTGCCTGTGGGGTGGTGGGCAGGCTTCAAATGGCGGCTCATCACGCGCTGGTTTGGCGAGGAGAAAGTTAGGCCCGGGAGGAATGTTGATGGCAGTGGGAGTGCGACTGGTGGTGGAGAGGATTTCGGTGTCGTTGGACGATGCAGAAGGGCGTTGGCGAGACGCTGGTTGGGTGAATTGGCCGTCATGCCTATCCCGCACCATCCATCTCCTGGCTCCCACAACCACGACAACAAACCAGTCAACTCGTCTTCCTCCCAGCGCTCCAGCAGTAGGAGCTCTGTGCGCAGCGAAGTGGCGTCGTGTATGCTTACTACCACCGCCAACACTGCCAACACTACGTCCCAAGAGATATCGGATAAGAAAATGGGTGCTGTGGCGCAGTTGGCGAGGGTCGCTACGCCGGTTGCGCTGGCGGACGCGGATCCGACGGCTGCGAGCAGGATGCAGAGACAGTCGAGGAGGGAAGGCGGTAGTTTGAGTCCGGATGGGAGGAGGAGGGGGAGTGGGACGAGTAGTGATGGCGGGGTTATGGTTGAGGAGAAGGGGGGGAGTGGGGATGAGCGGGAGGGGAGGGGGAGTGAGGGGAGGGATGGGGATAGAAGGAGGGTGAGGGGGTTGGATGTGCCGAGTAGGAATTAGGTTGGGGGTGGGTAGAGGGGGCTGTGAAAATGGGCTGTGGACTTGATTGAATGGCGGGTGCGAAGACGTGGATGAGATGGTGGATTTGCCGTCGATCTGCCGAATACATGCTCTTGCGCCTCGAGTTTTGGTCATCCCATGGACATCGATGCCAGATACCATGCCTTTTGATCCTAGCCCCAGCGCGTGTCCGGCATATAAATACCCTCTTCGCGTCCCTCTCTTTCTTCCATCACTCACTTCCTTCTTTATAGGACCAAAACACGTCGAGGAGAGGTCTATGGGTGCGCTGCCTCCTCTTTCTCCAAAACCAAATCTTGAACACAGCCATGTCCTGCTTCCTCCTTCTTTCTTCCAATATCACGACCACAGAATTCATGACTGTTCCTCCTCGCCCTCTTTGGATCGGTCTCAAAACCCATCTTCAAAGCCTATACGCCTCGCTTCTTCCTTCAAAACTTCACAAGGTCCCTCGGATGGCTGTTCTTTCCGCCTTCTTTGGACCGTATCTAAAAGCACAGTGGTGCGTGCCATGTGCTGCTTCTTCCTCCAAAAACCGTGGAGTGCACTGTAGAATGACTGTTCCTTCCGCCTTCTCTGGATCGATCTAAATGGCTGGAAGTCAAGCTTATGTGTTGCGTCTTTCTCCAAAACCCACGAGGGAAATACATATGGCTGTCTCTTCCTCCGCCTCTCCTGGACTGATTCAAAGCTCCATTCCCGCACGACATGTGCCGCCTCTTCTTCCAAAAAGCCTCAAAATACGGATCATGGTTGTCTCCTCCGCCTTCTCCGAGCAAATCCAAAAACACAAGCAGACAGATGACATGACTGCCTCCTCCGCGTTCCTGGGCTTATCCAAAATCAAAATTCGCAAGACTACATGTCGCTTTTTCCTTCAGAAATGAGTTCTGTACAGTCCTATGGCTGTTCCTTCCGCCTTCAGGATCCAAATCTACGAGTATATAAGCTACAAGCGAGCTTTGAGTTCCTACTTCCTTCCTCAAAAGCTACCTTGTACTGCCTCCTACCAAAAAACAAGGCGTGACTACGAAATGTTCTGCGTCCTCCTTTCTTCCTCCGAAAGCATTCTGCATTACCCCCCATTGCTGTGTCTTCGGCTTTCCTGATTCTAAATAACTGGATCTACACCCGATGAGCCAACTGGAGCTGGACTTTCCTATCCAAGATATTTGAAAAACCTATCATGGGTGTTTCTGGTCTCCAAACGATATCTTTACTTGCACTATGGAAATATTGAACGGTTTTGCGCCCTTGTTCATGTCGGCGTCCTTCTCACATCCGCTGTATTCGACCTAGCGCAAACCACCCTTTGCGCATATATAAACCTCCTTTCCTGCGGTCTACTTCTCAAACACTCACATTCCTCAGAGTGGGACCAAATACCGACTCGGTGTAGCCCATGGGTTGCTTCCTCCTTCTTTTCTCCAAAAATGAAAGACGTTCCGGAAATGTGCTGCTGGCTCTTTTCTCCAAAACACCACCCATTAATTCTATGTGGCTTGCTCGTCTCTTTCCCTCAGAATAGCATATACCATCATACTATGGCTGTTTTCTCCGTTGTTCTGGATTTAAAACGTACCACAATTACGACATGGGCCAAAGACAGTGGAAGTTGCTCTTTCAAGAACGATGCAGCAAACTCATGTGTCCTTTTGGCTCTCTTCTCGCGATCGCGTAGGAGGAGAAAAGCGATTGTTCGAAATTTTCACCAGCTGTGTTGATGAGTGTGACTGTCTGTGTCCGTTCTTTCACTTGCCAAAACACCCGCCGTTTCGTTTCATGGTTCTGTTGGTCTTCTCTGGTGGTAGGAGGCGGTATATAAATCTAACGGGTGGTGGACTCTTTCCTTCTTCCAACACACTTCTACTCTTCTTTGTAGAACCAAATTTATCCACGAACGAACAAATGACTGTGCTGTTTCCTCGGTTTCTCTAAACACACACCCAGACGCCTACATGTGTTTGTCGCTTCCTCGTCTTCTCGAAACTAAGTCTTGACTGTGTTATGCGTGTGTCGCGTCCTCTTTCTCTCCAAAACATTAAACAGAGAGAAAAATGAGCTATGTGCTGCGTTCTCGAATGTTCCCCTAGAAAATGCTGAATAGCGGTACCATGATTGACGATTTTTTTTGAAAGCCACACAAAGCTCCAGAATCATGTGGATACAAAGCCCATGGATTGGTACTTTCCAGAGAGCCCAAAAGGTCAACCATGATAAACCGACCATCGTCGCATAAGACCAACGCGAACTTCGACCAACCTTAGCCGCAGAAGCAATACGATCAGGTGAGGTCTGCCCAGAAATGATGTTACCTCAGCCCCGTGGCGACTGTAACAACGAACAGCAACTAAACAGACTTTTGGTCGAGAAATGACGTTCCTCGCACCACCATCATGGGGAAATACGAGAGCGCACCTAGCGTCTCCACTGTGGCCATGCTGGCAAAACTGGTAGACTAACTGCATAGCGGTGGCACACTCACCTAATGAGCTCACAATCCGAGGGCATGGCCTGCATCCAATATCTTATCGTCCGTCCATCTCACCCTAGAAGACGGTGAAGGAGCACACTGTTCGCATCGTGGGAGAAGGGCATAAGACGTTGACGCCAAATATAGGCCACAGGTGGACCGTGATGCGCGCGTTGTGGTTAGTGGACGGGGACAGCCTTGTCGAGCGTTAGTGCGTCATGCTGTAACGGGCATCCTCGGCTGGCGATCTCGGCGCAAAGTGACGTCTAAATGCCCGAACGAGTAAACTTTGTCCGTCCGTACGGCTAATAGCCGTATTGGCGATTGATTAATCGGCACGACTGTGCCTTTGGCCGTGGGTTGGGGGCTCGTGTTGCGAAGATTGGGGATTGTATATTAGGTCTTCGTCGCGTCGTTCGTTTTGCTGTACTCACATCCTCACACACTCACGCCTCACACCTCTCTACATCTAATACCAACCCACCAAACCCACACACATAAAACGCAACCATGGTATCCTTCACCGCCCTCGCCCTCCTCGCCACAACCGCCATGGCCGGCCCCGTCGCCCGCCAAATCGCCATCCCAGAAGGCTGGACCTGGCAAGTCGAGAACTGGGAGGCCGGCTGCTCCCGCCAGGGCTGCTACTACAACTTCAACATCACCGTGCCGAGCGTACCGGAAGGTCCCGCTGGCGTCAAGGCGTACTGCCATGGCTACGAGCAGGGCTACGACCAGAGCTTCATGATTCCTTCTGCGTACGAGAACTGCCAGCTGCTTGAGGGTGTCAACAACGGTGTTGCGGCTAGGCTCTCCGAGAGGGTGCATGATGGTCAGGGTCTTGGACCTAAGGAGATTGAGGTTAGCTTTGAGTATGCCGCGTATGGTGACCGGTAAGTTTTGTTGTTTTTGGGGATGGGAGAGCATGTAGACTGACGATGTTATAGCCCTGCGTACAACTTCTCTGGCACCCACGAGGCTAGGTACAACCAGTTTGTCACTTACCCTCTCAACTTCACCATCACACCTACCAAGGTCTTTGGTATCGCATAGATGGGAATGATGTGGAAATAATGAAGATGATATCCTCCCGGAGTTCTATCGAGACGGATAGAAACAGCATAGAATAATGTTAATGACTGCAAGATGCAACAACTTGGAACACTTCTTTCTTCACCCTGCATGCCTTGTAATGGTCGCGATTGATCACTCTCTTTAGTTTGAACATGGCATGAAGTGATGGCAGGACACTTGCTCTCTTTGGTCTCTTGGCGGAGATGAATATATAAGCATCACGAGTGCCGGTCTCTCTGACTTCTACACTATCTTTCTACACCATTTTCTCCAAAATCTGCGATGACAGTCTGATGACCTTCTCGCCTGCAACAAAAAAACACCGAGGCTTAGTCGATGCGCCTTCTTTCCAAAACATACCACGGCACGGTTATGTCCCACTGTCTGCTCGAATCAAAAAGATGGAACTACCATGTCATGGCTGCCTGTCCAAAACCACTCTACATCTCATCATGTTGTGGAGATTGACTGAAGTACTGAATGTACTTGCTGGAAATGTACCCAAACAACGCCCATGGCTTCCGCGAGTGGAGAAAGCGCCGCTAGGCAAAGACGTATAAAAGCTTCTCATAGGAATGCTTCTCTCTCCTTCCTCATCACCAACCTTTGAGTCGTGCACACCGAAAAGCTCAGATCAAAAAGGATCATGTTCTCTTCTCTCTTTTCGGAAAGATACGGTATTAGCGACATGCTAAGCGAAAGAAACATGTGATCGCTTTCTCTCCTGGCAAACATGAGTGTCAGAAACATGGTATTAAAACCAGTACGTGGATACCAGAAAACAGCTGTACCACGGTTCATGTCTGTCGTCGCGTCGAGAAGAAAAAACAATGGCAAGATATTCATGTTTTCGGCGTGCGACGGTCGAAAGATTTGAAGGTTGTGAAAGCTGTTTCCTCATACTCCTGGTTCCAATCTATAGTGACTACGAAACTACAAGATTGCTCCAAGAGACAGGCTATGGCTTTCCCCCGTGGTTTCTCTCGAATAATACACCGACATATGGTACTTGAGACCAGCATCTATCTCCGAGCAACATCATGGGTACCGACGGAGCTTCAAAGTCATCCAAAATGTCGTCATGTGCTTCTCGAGGCTGCGCAGTCGCTAGTACGATATTCAAGCCGCAATTAAGTCTACCTACCTGCTTCTTTCCTTTAATACCAGCGCGCTGCTTATCACACCAAACACATATTCAGCAGAGTTCATGTGTTTGTGCGAGCCCGTTTCGTCAAAAACGGAATCTTCGGTCGCATGTGCTCAAAATCACCAAGAACAGTGACATGCTCTTTACCCATCTACTCTAGAGTTCCAAATTACTTTTCGTGTGGTTCGGAGTCCGCAGTCACGAGATTACGTTGGCCTGGAGTATAAAGCGCTTCTTGTGGCTGCTTCTCCCTCTTCTTCCTCACATCCGCTCCACTCCCACTTTTCTCCAAAAGAGTGGCAAAACCTACTTATGTGTGCGCGTTCCTCTTTCCAAAAATCTCGAATTCGCGGTTAAATGATCTCTCCTAGAATAAACGCAGCAGCTATCGCTATGATATTTGCCTGGCAAGACCAGAAATCTGTGACAGGCGAAGATCATGAGCTTCGTACACTTTCAGCACCGCTCCAAAACATCTACCCCCTCTAGTGCTTTCTCTTCTCTCAAGTTCCACACTCAGTTGCATCAAAACAGAACATCGACAAGTTGATGATCCTGGGATTTGGCATTTGCAAAATAGAGAGAGAAACGCAAATGTCTCAAAACTTCAGTAGGAGCAATATATGGCTTTGCCGCGGCGTCAGAAACAAAAAATGTGGCACCTTGGCCCGATGCGTTCGTCGATTAGTGGCATAAGCTGTACGCACTTCGAAACATATACGATGATGTTAGGTTAACTAAAAGCCTATTATGCTCAGACATGGCTGTAAGAGCAGGAGTGCTGCGTATAAAGCCAGCCTTTGGCGACCTTATCTCCATTCCTCTTTATTTCCCTATCGAAGAGAAGCTCTTCCCAAAACTTCAACAGAACCATACATGTTTGTTGACCTCCTCGTTCTCTATAAATATGGCTCCATAAGTGCCGATGTGACGAATTCACTGTTGATTCATCTAAAAAAGCTGTTCAGCTTGGCTGCCATCAAAACGTGATACGATTAGAGCGAATAAAAGAATGTCATCAACGTTTCATGACCAAAAGTTAAGCAAAATGAAAAGATGAGCTTCGGCGGCGAGTCTGCTGTCGACATGTGACGCACCTGGCGACACTAGGGTATTTAAACTTCCCTCCTCCTGTGGAGTCTTTCCTTCTTATCTACGACTCTCGCCGTGTGCGACCAAATTGACCAGGATACGCGCCCATGTCTCCGCCTGCCTTCGTCGTCTCTACTAAAAGGGAAGAAAACTCATCCTATGTTTTTGCCTCTCTACCTCCTCTCGACTCTTCTCGTTAATTGTTCCAAAACAATCCAAGAAACACAAGATGTTCCGCGAAATCGAAAGTGGGCGAAGAAGACACCAAGAAGCACGAAAAAACGTGCAGTGGTACGGCTCGATAGTGATCAAGCTACATGAGTTCGAAAGAGAGCTGCGATGCTACTACTTCACTACCTCCTTTATACCTTGGTCTTGTCGGATAAAAGCGGACTGCTAGTCGTGGGCGGTTACGCAGAGTTATGCGTACGTCTTTTATAGACTCTAAAGATTATAATCTCTCTTATTTAGTAAGAAGTACCTTTACGTATATAGTAGTTATATAATTTAAAAATTATAAGTAGCTTATTTTACTTTATATTATTATAGTACTATAAATAAAATAAAAAAACTAAACTTTAAAATTATATATATACTAAAGTAAGTTAACTATAAAGAAATATAAAATATATACTTTAGTATTTTTATTACTTATATAACTTATATAACTATATTAGTATTTTAAATTTTTATATTTTAAGTTAATACTTAAAGCGCTATAACTAGCTTTTATAAAATATTAGTACTAACTTTTAATATTTCTACTTTTTTTACTTTACTTAGTACTTTAAAAAGTATTAAGAATTTAAGTTAAATATATACTTACTTTAAAAATACTAGTATTCTTAGTTAATATAAGTAGTAGCTTTAAAAGAACTTTATTTACTATAGCTATTTATAAAGTATATAATAATACTATTTACTATAAATATAGCTAACTATATAAGTAATACTTTTTAAGCTAAAAACTTTTTAAAAAAAAAAAAATATAGTAAAAAGTTTTTTTTATTAACTTAAATAGCTTAGCTATATACTAATAAATTTTAAAAAGTTATACTTTATAAGTAATACTTATAGCTACTTACTTTAGAAAGTTTATACTAATAACTACTTTTATAGTTATAGTTTATAAGTTAACTAAAAGTTTAAAAAATAAAAAAAAATAAAAATAGTAGTAGCTATTAAGTAATAAAATTTATATTTAGGTAAATATAGTTTTATATATATTTTATATAGGCTAAATATAAAAGAATAACCTTACGTCTTTTACAATATTAATATTAAAACTAAAACTAAGGTTGTATAAAGGATGATTGGCTAAGGTATAGTTGCATAGGGTCTGTTTTATTTTCTGTGTTTCTATCATGAAACTTTGCAAAGAGTTCGCCTACCCAATGCTATGTACGTAGCCTCTAGGAGATGATGAAAAGTTCATAGCGGAGAATGAAAGACGCTACATCGTCTGCAGGCCCGTATCGTAGAACGGATGTTGTATCTATATGATCGTAATCGTGTATTTCCCATCATTATCGACCGATTCGTACTCCAACCATGGCTCATTCTTGAAGCTATCAAGCTGATTCCAGTCCACAGGTTCCTTCTCATCGAATAGCGTACGAAAAATACCTACCCTTCGAAACTGGCCGCGCGTGTCTCGCGTAGGAACAAGTAGAAGAGCACACAAGTAGCCGATATAGTCGATGAAGAGCGGCATGCAATGCAACTGGAAAGCGGATGGCCGGCGATCAAAGTCAAACATGTGACTGTTCATGCTAGTCCATTTCCCGTCGCAGTAAAAGTCGAAGGCTTTCACGTTCTCGAAGTCTTTCGCGTTCTCGAGGTCTGGGTGTAGCTCCATCGTTGTCAGGTATCCGGATAGTTGCACAAAAGCGCTGGTGACAGCACCTGTTCGGTCTTCTGTCGCGGAATGGACTTCCCAGTGCACGACTTCGGCCCAGCAACGGTCTTCATTCGAAGACTGCCTAGACCACGATATCCTACCATCACAACATGCCCATGACCATGAAGGCGCACGGTAGGGAATGGGATCTGTCTTTGATGGGAACACCGAGTTCAGACTACTCCCATCGTCGCGGTACCACGCCAATCCTTGAAGCATATCATGACCCCAGAGGCCTGCGCAGTAATCAATATTGAAGACCCGCTCCATGTGCTTCGCGAGGCCCGATAGAGCAACCAACTTGTCACTTGGGTAGGTCAAGTTGCACGAACTGTACTCTCCTACGAGACTCATCCATAGTGACCTGATTGTAGAGATTGAAGCTTTGTTGAGAGCAGTATACTCATCCGTAGAGACACTGGAAGTTCTGGTGCCATGAGTACTCTGTGGTCCAAAGATCTCCATAAGCGCATGTGGTCCTTTTGACAAAGGCACGCGTTTATGCCCTGGTAGCCCATTAGGCCAGGTCTCACAGGCCAGTAGGCCGTGACACTCCCAAAACATCTGAGTACCACAGCAATGAAGCACTCTGGGTGCTAAGATAATTTCTTGAAAGACCCATGCCCGACGACTCAGAGGCATACGTCGAAAATTTTCGCGCCAGTGGTTCTCGTAGTAGACATAGTAACTGTCATTTGGGTAATCAGTCCATGCAGTCCGAACGGCATGAGGCTCAACAGTTGATGTTCTTTCACAAAGGAAGCCGGCATCGCTATCAATAGCTATACTGGCGGCGATGTTGAGGAAGCTGTTGCCATAAACCTGAGTCATCGATCCCGCTTCTTGCTGCCAATCCTTTTGGGAGTCTTGGAAGATGCAGATGGAGTCTATCCATAGAAACTTGACTCCAAGTGCTTGTGCCGTGAATATAGCATCCTGAAATGTCTTTGCCAGCTCAGAGACTTCTACGCCACTTCTGAAGCGTTGTAACGAACCTGAAGTTAACCTGAGGGATTGCGATTGTCCCCAACAGTGGCTCAGTGTTGCATACTGTAAGGAGGTTGAGTCTAACTCAGAGGACATCCGCAAGCGTATTTTATTGGTTTCTGGCTGGCCGATCTCGATGAGACGTGTTGGAAGGTATGTAGTGGGTTTGTCTACGGGGCAAGGGTTTTCAGTAGTATGGCGGAGTGTGCGCTCGCTCGAGCGAGATGCGCAGTCGGTATGATTCTCCATGCACCCGGCTAGCCATGTTCTTGAACAAGCCATACTAGAATCCCAATCCGGATACTCGTACGGCCCCCTTGCATCATAAATTTTGCCGGCTCCAGTTTCAACGTTGGCACATACTACATCGTGGCAAGACTTGATGCCGTTCGTGGGCTCACAGATAAAGGTCCAACTGTCTGAGCAATGGGTAAAATCGAAGTTGAAATCCAGCGACTTGGTGCCATCTTTGTGAGGGTACAATTTGAACTCCGTCGACATCCGAATGTCATTGACGCCCAGTGGGTGAATGCGGGCGAGAACTGAAGGCATGGAGTCCCAGAATTTGCAGCAGATGTCGCAGCCCTCGAGAGCGGACCGTTGCAAACTTTGGTAAGAGCTATGATGCTTGGTATATCTCATATGAAATGAGCCTTGGAAAATACCCAGGCAGATTTCGCACAGCATAGTGGAGGTGCGACGACGGAAGCGACCGACGCAGCTCAGTGTTGGAAAGGTCGAGAGCGCGATATATCGCCAGGTCGATTGAAGCGAGATCCTTTTTTTCGTGGAGAGGATCTTGCTGTGGAGATGTGTGTTGTAGTAAAGATGTTGTCTGCTGTTGAGAGGAAGGGGAAGAAGGGGAGGAAGGCTGGGGACTGCTTAAGCGGGGTCAGCCACATCGAGAAAGAGCGACTACTCATCCCCGTCTCTCATGTCAGCACGTCATCCCAGGCACCAGCCAAGAACGACATATTGCATATCATCCGGATTCGCGGCCTGAGTGTTTTCCGTAGTCCAGTAGGCTTCTGTCACTCACAAGTCAAACCTTATACCTAGCGTCCTACGCCCTTGCCTCAGGCTGACGCGACGAACCCACCTTGGCAACCGCCACCCGTCTCCGCCATCGTACGACCTCGTACATCACTTTACATTACCATGAATGCGCCAATCACTAATCATCTCCTCTACTTGGAACAACGGATACTGGTATACGTAATGGTATTCATTGAGGGGTATATTTTACGCTATGCTACGCTACGACAACTACAAGAAAAATTTGTAGTGGGGGGATATATGTTACAGAAAATGGCTCGCTCAGTGCATATTGAAAGTGGGAGGAAAGGTGTGTGGGTGGGTGAAAAAGGATGTGATGGAGCCCGCGGAATACTTCCTGCCATCGAGAGAAAAGATCGTGGGACGCCGTCCGTGTTGTTGCTCATTATGTCTTTACGCGTCCTGTGCGCGAAAGGTTCCTCCATTGTGACATTTTGTCGTCATCATCATCTCCTGCCGTTCGGTCCCCACGGTGGTGGCTGCTTTGTGCTGTCTCTCGGAAACAGGCCATAGTTGTTGGCGTCTGGCGCCGCATTCCCCCAATTGCCGACGCTACTTGTTCGTTTACTTCGTGTAGGTTGTCGCGTGATGTTTCCGGCAACTTCTTTCCTGTTGATGTTGAAGACGCTTGTAAAGCCAAGAACTTCAGGTCGGTCGAGGTCGAAAGGATCCGATTGCCGGACCGTACGACCAGTTGGCATTGGGGTGAAGAAGTTGGTGGCGGGCCTGCTCGGTCCTGGTTCTCCGAAGAACATATCAGAGTCGCGAGAGGCGAACGTGGAGGTTGCATCCACGGTCGATAACGCGTTGAAGCCTGGTAACGCCATTGATGAACGGCGGGTATGGCTTGGGAGAACAGCCTGGCTGGGAGCAGGCGGTGCATAAGGTGGATCTCGGAACGGGTTGTCGGACGTATAGAACGAGGACACAGGATGTGAGCTCAGGGCCGATACTGAACTTATAGTACGTGTATGATGATGAGTCGGTACTTGAGCCCAAGCTGGCGCAGCTCCAGGTGGATCCTGGATAGATGCGAAGGGATCTCTGGGTTCCGTGTCGGCAGCAGCAACAGGAACCTGCGGTGTGACAGGCGCGCTTCGAGGATCCGGGTTGAGTACCAACAGCGTGCTTTTTGGGTCGGCGAAGGGATTCGGCGAACCTGTGTCTTCGACGATTCCTGGAAATCGGTAATTTGATGAAATGCTGCTCGGCTTCTTCCGGAGCAGATTCCTCTCGCTCTTCTTGCTTGACATGCTGTTGCTGGAGCCTGCGCGCTTGACACCGAAGAATCCTTGCGGCTCGCTGGTCGATCGACCTCTGCCATTGGAGTCCCTCGAATACACTGAACCAACGCTGGCTTGCGCAGCATGTCGTTGGTAGGGATTGCTGATCGGGCCGGATTGGCTTCCTTTGATCCTGGCAACGAATGCGCCCACCCCGCTGGGTATCGTCTTCAACCTGGCCAGGAAACTTGGGCCCGACTCTTGCTTCTCGTTCCATCGCACGGGCCGCGACTTCCGTTTTCGCAAGCAGACGAAGAGCAATACGCTAATCAAGGCCAAACCAGCTACGCCGCCAAAGACACCTCCGATTATGCCTCCTATGTTTCCACCGTTCGCAAAGGTCAACGGGCTGTTGTCGCCAGAGTTTCCTTGTTCCGGTGCAATTATGCCAGCCGATCCTCCGGTCGGTGTAGAATCTACTAGCGAAGTAGTGGGCTGTGGTTCTGCGATAGCCGGCGCTTCTGTCACAGACGGTTGTGCATTCGTGTCGGTTTCTATCGCCAGCGGAGGGCTCGCGTCCGATGTAGCACCTTCGGATATCGCCGGGGCTGTGAAGCGAGCCGGTGCGCGCGAAGATGCAACGAGTGACGTTGGAACAGCTATTTGTTCTGTGTCAGAACTTGTTGGTATGGGACTTGGAGGCGGAGGCGGAGCCGAAGACACCGCCACAGCAACCTGTGAAGCCGCAGCAGCTTGCGAAGACACAGCCAGAGGAACAGCAGCGGCCGGAGAAGACACTTCCGGTGCCGCTTGAGTTTCTGGCTGCTTCTGAGCCGCTGCCGTTGCACGGGCTGAAGATGCGAGAGCCAGCGGTGTCACCCGCTCCGAAGATGTAGGGGCCGGGCTACTCGTACCTATCGCGGACGTTGCTGCTGCTTCCGTCGTAGATGTTGTAGGCACTGCGGGCGGCGGCTGTGCTGTCTGTTGGGCAGACGTAGTCGGCGCTGGTGCCGGTGCCGTCGAAGAGGGAGGTGGCGGAGGAGGTGCTTGGCTGGTGCTGGTATCTATCTTGGGTGCCGCCTCAACCGTCGTAGACGAAGTGACTTGGGGAGGGGCGGCGGCTGCGGATGTTGCTGGAGTCGTCGAGGTTGTAAGGGCCGTTCGGGCCCGAGAACGAGTGCATCGTCTCCCGTTTACCGTCGTAATGGACTCTTGAGGGGTGGCCATGCGAGCAGTAGCTCATGGAAAGAAACGCCGACAAGGGCTCAGAAAGAGAGACGAAGAGAAAGGATACAAGGCGCCGCGGACGCTTTGTGCATATTAAACTGGGAAATTGGAGTTTACCGCTACGTGATGCTGAATGAATGGTTAACGAAGAGAGGTGTTAGTAGGCGTTCGAAGAACGGCCGGGTGGTAGTCAACCGTTGGCACAGTATGGTGCGCTTGTATCCGTCTGAAACGCGGGCGGCTTCACATCGCGCTTCGAACAATGCACATGAAGCGCGCTGAGCCTCGCACACTTGAGCGGCACCGGCCTGGCCGTCTCAGCCGACTGCCGTGCCGCCCGACAAAGCACTCTGGCAGCCATTCTCGCGGACGCGATGACATAGGTGACGATGCGCGATGGGGTTGGATGGATGGAGTGTTGGAGGCTGGTGCTGGTGTTGCGCACCTGGCGGGCAGGCGTCCTCAGCACGTGACTGAACACTAAAAGCAACGAGAAGTTATCTTATAAATTATACGCTCCTCTAAGATTCCGTGCATTTAACCCTTACGCTAGCGCTGCGCTAACACACTAGCGCAGTACTAAAAACTTTTTAAAGCTACTAAGCTAATTATAGTTTAGAAAATAAAAGTATTAAATACTATAAAACTTCTAGACTAATAAGCAGGCTTAAACGCAAATCTCTATAAAGCGTCTAAGAGAAAATAGCACTAATATTAGTAATATAGATTTTAGCGTTATAATAATATACTATTATTACTTTAACTCTATACTTTACCTACGCTACAACGTTACTTTATTACGTTAGATATACTATTTAATAGCGCTTATTGCGCTCTTTTAACTATATCTAAAATATCTATTATTACTACGCCTAGTTTATCTACTTGCGTATTACTTCTTCTATTAACACTTATATTATTACTACTATTCTTTCTTTAGTCTCTAAGCTTATAATACCTTAGTTAAACGTATACGTTTACGCTATATCTAAGGTATAGGCAGAATAAAGCCTATAATAAGTGTAGTAATAATAAGTTAATAGATACTACTAAAGAAACTATAATAGAAGATAATGCTAGTAAATAGACTTATTATACTTAGCGTTTATATACATAGTAGGTATCTACATAGTGTAAGTTAACTTAAGTAGTTAAGATTTTTTAATAATATAGATAGTTATTCTAAAACTTTATTTACGTATAAGTAATAGAGTAGTATATAATAAATAGTATAAGAGCTAGTAGTTATAAGAGATAATAATAGACGCTACTTAAAGTAGTGCGTACTCTATAGTTAGATTATAGTATCTATAGTAAGAATATACTATTAGCTTATAAGTATAAGTTGTTATAACTTATAGAAGAGAAGGCGTTTAGTATATTTAAAGCTAGTATAAGTATTAATATAGTTAATTACTATACTACTATATAAGCTATTAAGAAACGCGTATCTACCTAGTACGCGTTTATTCTTTACTATTTAAAAAATAAAAAGCAAAAGAAAGCCTTAAAAAACTATAAGGCGCTATAGTAGTAACTCTACTTTATTACTAGTATAGTATGCTTCTTGCGTGTAAAAAAGAAGTTAAATACGCTACTTACCTATATTAGTCTCTATTTATAGAGATCTAGCGTGCACTAACGCGTTATTAAGGTTCTTACTAGCTTTAGTATATGCTATATATACTATTATATTAATAGTAGAATAGGTAAGATTAGTTAACTTACGTAGGTAAGGCACTCTTCTTATATAACTTCTTCTAGTATATAAACTTCTATAATGTTATTAAAACTTCTATAATCTTCTAGAACCTTCTATTTATATATTATTTATTAACTCTAGTAGTAGAGTTAATTATAAGCGTAGGTATATAATCTCTATATAGTTATTATATATAATAACATTAACTTTATAGATTATAAATAATATAAGAACGCTAGTTATATAGTAAGCTATTAAGCTTTTACTAATATAGCCTTTATTATATATAATAAGTTACCTACTAATAGACTTACCTAAGATATATATAATCTATTTATACCTCTTTCTCTCTGTAATATTATAACTAGTCTAGCGTTAACTAAAGGTAATAATATTAGGCGTTATGTGTCTAGCTTACTTATTACTAATATAGTCTAACGCTTGTATCTAGAGAGCGTAAAGGTAGTATTTAATTATAATAGTAACTCTTTTTATCTAGCTTTCTCTATTATTAAATAGTTACTACCTTACGTTACTTAGTACTAGTAATTTACTAGTATTCTATAAAATAAGAGTACTATTAAGAGCACGTATACTATATATAAAGACATATTCTTACGTTAGTTAGACTTAAAAGCTACTAATAAGCTTAGTAAAGTTAATAACTTTACTTGTTGCCTTATATTATATTATAAAGACTAGCTTACTACTAACTATATATAGTCTACTTTATAGAAGTAGCGTTGCGTAGAGCTACTATATAATAGATAGTAGTAGATTTAACTACTTTCTACCTAGTTCTATATCTAGATAAACTTATTAGCTACTATTGTCTATATCTATTAAGTAGCTAATTCTAGTTTTTACACTATATACTCTCTTATTACTAATATAACGCGTTAGAACTATTTGTATAGTACTAAAGATAACGTAAAGTACTACTTAATAGAGCTAGTTATTATCTAGAAGTTTACTTTATAAGTTAGAGTACTCTTTTACGCAGCTATAAGAGACTATAAACTACTACTAGTTAATACTAAGTAGAATTTCTAGTGTAAGGTAGTTAAAAATACTATATTCTACTTATTAGCGCTGTAATTTATAAAGCTTATTAAAGATATCTAATCTACTACTTTTACTTTGTTAGCTTAGACGTCTTCTAGCCTAGATATTAACTTCTATACTATATATTAGCTTCTATAGAAGGTTAAGCTATTCTTAATACTACACTATATAGTTAAGTATAGTAATATTAGTATACTATAGCGCTTAGTAGATTCTCTTATTATTATGTTCTTAGAGGCAAAGCAGTATAACTATAGTAGAGAGATACTATATTATTAATAGTGTCTATTCTCTATAAATACGCCTATTCTCTAGTAGTTAATATTATTATTAGGTCTTATAAACTAGTATAGGTAGTAGTCTACCTTTAAGGCTATTAATTTATACCTTAAGTACCTTAACTATAGTTATAAGCTTAACCTCTGCAACTAAAAGAACTCTACGCATAACTTTAATATTATATTCTAGTAGTAAGCTTTTTATAACGCGTATCTAGGCAAACTCTGCACTAAACCTAAGCGTTAGTATAGAGAATCTATATTAGGTAAGCATATAAGTAATAGAGCTATTTATAATATATTCTTTCTTAGTTAGAATCTATTCTTAAATAGGTATACTAGCTGTTGCGCTTCTATTAACACTAGTAGTAGAATATATAATTCTATAGATATCTAATAAGATAGTATAGATAGTCTTAAGGCTAACGTTAATGCCTTTAATACTTAGTATATTTACACTCTAACATCTCTACCTTATAGTACGTTAGTAGTAACGCCTAGTAATAGTTATAATAGGTTTATTAATATTAGTAAGTACGCTAACCTTGCTTACAGCAGCTACAATAGCTAAGTAGATACTACTACTAATAAATATTTATTAACTAGCATTAATTAGCTTAATCTTATATAGGCTTCTAGTTAGCGTAGCTATATATAATATACTCTATAAGTTTATAGAAGTTTATAGAAGTATATAGTAGTATATATAAGTTTATAGTATTAATAAAGTTACTATCTACTTACTATATAGTTAAGACTACGTTAAAGTAGAATTAATGTTAAGACTAGTAGAGGCTACGTATAAGTCTCGCTAGCGCAATTAGCTTAGAACTTTCTATAAGATTACTAGTGTTGCACTTACTAGAAAGAATTAGCTTAGAAGTTTTTATAAAATTACTAGCGTTACTAATTATTCTAGGTACGTAAGAGAATAGAGAGTTATACTTAATTTATCTTAACTTATTTAGCTTACGCAAACGTTATTAGCTACTAAATAACTATCTATTAGTAGAAGCCTATTACATTAGCTACTAAAGAAATCTCTATTACGTAGAAGTCTATTACGTTAGCTACTAAAGAAACTCTATTAAGTAGAAGCCTACTACGTTAGCTACTAAATATACTTCTTTTCTAGTTAAACTAGAACTATTCTATAATATTACTAGAAGAGTAGATAATATTACTAGAGGTATAGTGCACACGTCTCTATTCTTACTATTACCTACTATTTCTCTTCTACTTCTTTTTTCTAGTAGCCTACTACCTTAGGCTAGTATACTATCTTCTTCTACTTCGCGCTATTAGAGCAAGAATATTACTTATAGAGCTAGAGAGGCTAGAGAACTATATATTACTATTATAGCTAACTAACTATCTAAGTAACTAGAGCACTAAGACAAAGCTATAGCTAACTAACTACCTAAGTAACTAGAGCACTAAGATAAGGCTATATCTAACTAACTAGATACCTTATTATTAAGTATATATAGCGCTATCTTTTTTAGCTCTAGCTTTATAGACGCCTCGCTAACACGCTATTATAGCTAACTAACTACCTAAGTAACTAGAGCACTAAGATAAGGCTATATCTAACTAACTAGATACTTTATTATTAAGCATGTATAGTACTACCTTCTTTAGCTCTAGCTTTATAGGCGCCTTACTAACACGCTAATTACTAAATTAGCGTAGTAGTTACTACTAAAAGTGTAAATCTCTTGTCTATAATCTTTATAAGAACCTACTAGGTAATTAGTCTATAAGTCTTAAGAAGTTTATAAAACGTTACTAGTTAGCTCTAGCTTTATAGACGCCTTGCTAACACGCTAATTACTAAATTAATGTAGTAGTTACTACTAAAAGTGTAAATCTCTTATCTATAACCTCTATAAGAACTACTAGGTAATTAGCCTATAAGTCTTAAGAAGTTTATAGAACGTTACTAGTTAGCTTATAAGTCTTAAGAAGTTTATAGAATATTACTAGTTAGTCTATAAGTTTTAAAAAGTTTATAGAATATTACTAGTTAGCTTATAAGTCTTAAGAAGTTTTACGTTCTAGCTATAAAATAAAAAAAAATAGAAAAAAATAGACAAACTATAACTTAAACCTAGATCTCTCTTTATAGAAATACTCTCTATTTTCTACTAGTAGGCTTAGTAGACGCTACACTAGCTAGCTAGCGGGTTTTTTCTCTACTATAGCTAGGTACTTCTACGTAAAAGGCTTTAACTATTAAGCTACTTACTCTAAGTATATTTAATAAAGTATAGCTATATAACTTAATATATAAATAAAAACTATATAGCTATACTAGTTGCTTCTCTATTTACTAGACGCTTACTTAACAACGTTACTTAGCGCAAGACATAATAGTAGTACTAGCAATACCTCTAACTAGGTCTAAATATAGCTAATTACGCAGCGCCTATTACTACTAATAATAATAACTTTAAGGCTAATTCTAAGTTTACTTAGTATGTCTCTAGCTAGTTTAAGCTTCTTACTAACTCTCTTACGCTAAGTAGAAGAAGATACTTAAAGAGTATATTAACTATAAGAAGAAGAATAACCTCTATAGATATAGCGTAGCTATATAATATATATAGTATATCTTTAAGCTATATAGAAGAGCTTATCTATATTATAAAACCTAGTGTAAGTAAGTTATAACGTCTAATAACCTTACTAACCTACAGCGCTAGCGTAATAATACTAGTGTCTAGCTCTTTACTATAGACGTTATCTCTAACCTTAGTTCTCTAGAGAAGTGTAGTAAGAACGCGCCTTTTATAGGTAACCTAACTACTATAGTTAGAGATAAGCCTAATAAGCTAGAGTACTCTAGCTCTCTAGAAGAGCGTAGTAAGAACGCGCCTCTATAAGTAATCTAACTATTATAGTTAGAAATAAGTCTAATAAGCTAGAGTATGCTAGTAATAGTATTAAAGTCTTTACTCTTCTTAATATCTAGGCCTCTCTTTATAGGCTGTAATTAAGTTACTAGTTATAACGCTTCTTACTATCTTCTTAACGCTAGCGCTACTAAAGCTATTATTAACTACCTTCTCTTTATTACTAACCTTCTTATAGTTATTATTATTAATAACACTAGCTATAAGCCTCTAGGCCTCTTAAGCCTATACACTACGCTGCTAAAGCTATTATTAACTACTTTTTCTTTATTACTAACTTTTTTATAATTATTAACCTTACTATATATATCTACTATAAGTAGTATTCTAAGAATAACTATAGACTGCGTAAGGCTATTATTAAGTACGCTAGTTATAAGCCTCTAGATATCTTTTAAGCCTATAGCTACCTAAGAAAATACCTCTAGTAGGTATAGTAATTAGGTTATATAAGCTAACTATTTAGTTAGAAGTAAGACGCTATAACACTTATAGTAAGAGAGGTAGAAGGTAGTAGTAGTCTTAGGCGTAGAGAGTAGCTCTAGCTCTAAGTTTATATCTAACTACCTTTTTAATAACTATACTCTAACTCTAACTAACTCTCTAGCGCTAGAATACCTACTAGATTAGGCACCTTATTATTAAGTATATATATAACTTTTCTCTGCTATCTATTAAGAACTATATTCTAGAGAAGAAACTTATTATTACTAGAGTTCTTCTCTAGAGCTATAACCTTTCTCTACTATCTATTAAGAACTCTAGCAATAACGTTGCTCTTAACTTTAACTATAGCTTTAATACTAAAGAAGAAGCTTATTATTACTAGAGTTCTTCTCTAGAGTAATAATGTTACTTTTAACTTTAACTATAGCTTTAACGCTAGAGAAGAAGCTTATTATTACTAGAGTTCTTCTCTAAAGTAATAATATTACTCTTAACTTTAACTATAGCTTTAACGCTAGAAAAGAAGCTTATTATTACTAGAGTTCTTCTCTAGAGTAACAACGTTGCTCTTAACTTTAACTATAGCTTTAACGCTAGAGAAGAAGCTTATTATTACTAGAGTTCTTCTCTAGAACTATAACCTTTCTCTACTATCTATTAAGAACTCTAGTAACAACGTTACTCTTAACTTTAACTATAGCTCTAACACTAAAGACGTTACTAATAACGTTACTCTTAATATTAACTATAGCTTTAACGCTAGAGAGTTTACTAGTAATATATTATTTAAACTTTCTAGTAGTAACTTTCTAAGTTATACTAGGCATCTATAAGGTGCTAAGTTAGCGTTTTCTACTCTCTCTAAGGCTATTAAGACTCTTCTAGCCTTAACTTTACCTACTACTCTAGAGCTTATTAAGGTAACGTAGGTACTACTTATAAACCTAACTCTACTTATACTCTCTTTAATACTACTATAGACCTTCTAGCTATAGAAATATTATTTAGCCTCTAATCTACTTATAGCTTCTACTTTCTAGGTAATTTTACTAGTATCTATTAGTCTTCTTATTTAGCCTCTAACCTACTTATAGCTTCTACTTTCTAGGTAATTTTACTAGTATTTATTAGTCTTCTTATTTAGCCTCTAATCTACTTATAGCTTCTACTTTCTAGGTAATTTTACTAGTATTTATTAGTCTTTTTATTTAGCCTCTAATCTACTTATAGCTTCTACTTTCTAGGTAATTTTACTAGTATCTATTTATCTCTAACTATACGCTAGTAATTAGCAATAGGCTTCTACTCTTTATTATTACTAATTAGGTTAATAATCTTATACTCTTTCTTAGCTAGCTATAAGCTTCTTTTTCTCTTTATTATTACTATAAAGGTTAATTATCTTATACTCTTTCTTAACTAGCTATAAGTTCTTTCTTCTCTTCTCTACCTTTGCTCTTTAACTTAGTAAGCTATTAGCTAGGCTAGAACTTTATAAAGCAGTCTTATATATAGATATAGATAACTTTATAGCTATACCTTATCTTAACTCTTAATATACTCTTTCTCTATATAATCTAAATAAGCTATAACTAGTCTAGATAACCTCTTACCTATAATACACTCTTGCTAGCCTTCTCTACTTATAAACCTACTTTTTATACTTACATTATAAGTAATATAACTACATTATATAAAGCGTTAACGCTATAAGAGATAGATTTTAGTATAGATATACTGCTTATAGCGTAAGTCTACTAGTAAGAAGATATAAACTACTAGAACTAGCGTTACTACCTATATAAGTATATAGTAATATACACAGAGAGAAGTATATAGTAATAACTTTAATTCTAACTAACTAAACTCTACTCTCTTACTATAGCTAGTATTTAAACTCTAACCTATAACGCCTACTCTAACCTAACACTTAGGTTATTTCTCTTAGTAGTACTCTAAATAGCTAGAATAAAATATAGAAGCTAACGCTCTAAGACTAGTAAACGTTTATATATTATAGTAGTAGCACTATAAAGGCACTACTTACTTACACCTTATAGAGAAGAGAAGAGAGCAAGCTATCTTATATCTATTATTACCTACCTACTATACTCTTACTACTACTACGTAACGTTACGTATAAAAGTAACTAAGATCTCTACCTAGCTTAGCGTAATATCTATTTTCTTATTATTATTATTATTATTATTATACGCTAAAGGCGTAGAAGAGGTAGAAGTAGAAATAATAGGCGTAGGCGTAGGCGTAAGCGCAATTATTAATAGTAGTATAGCTACTAGACGCTAAGTACACTAAGTATAGTCTTAAGGTAGGCTATATTACTATTAGTATATAGTTACTAGCTCTATAGTAGTGCTATACTTACCTATGCTCTCTAACTATACTAGACTTTAATTTACTCTAGTAGAGCTTATTCTACTACTAGTGCTACTATTACTACTACGTAATAAACTATAGTAGTAGTACTAAAAGTATAGCGCGTAAAGCGCTAAATAGAAAGCTAAATAGAAGAGAGTTAGAAGTAGATATTTTAAGGTAGTTACTACTATTATTATTAATATAGAGGGTATTATATAGTATAGAATTACTATAAGCTAAAGTCTTAATAGCTATAAGTAAGATTATAGTCTTAAAAAATAGTATATTTATTACTTATTACTTATTACTCTTTACTTCTTACTCTTTATTAATTATCTACCTCTTATACCTACGTACTATATTACTATACTAGTAAAGCTAGTGTTACAGCTATTAATATAGTATCTCTACTTATTACAACTCTATATTTCTACTAGCTTTTTATACTTACGTACTATATAAAGCCTTAAATCTAGGTATTCTCTATTAATAATAGCCTAATATAGTACTACTATTTAGTATATTAGTTCTTTACTAGTTTAGTAACTTCTAGCTCTTAACTAAGATACCTAGCTTAACTACTAGATAGGCAATTTCTTATATATAAAGTTACTATTTTTTTTACCTTTAAGTTTAAATTATACCTATTACTATTAGCTTTTTTTAGCTTATAAGTCTTTTATAAACTTCTAGATACTTATAGGCTAACTAGTAACGTTCTATAAACTTCTAGAGACTTATAAGCTAACTAGCAACGTTCTATAAATACTTAGAGATATATAGACTACCTCTCTCTCTCTACTATATATAGACTATACTACTAAGTATAGTAATATAAACTTCTATAAACTTCTATATACTTATATTAAGTTATTAGCTAATTATATATTACTGCTATTTAAGAAAAGGCGCTTAAGTATAGTATTATAATACAGCTCTTTATAGTAAAGGTAATAGTTAGTTATATCTAGATTTTGTTATATAATATAATACTATAAGAATAATATATAAATAGATAAGTAAGAGATTACTAGATCTATTAAACTATCTAACTCTTGCGTGCTATACTATTGTTAATACTAAGTAACCTACGCAGACAGCCTCTATTAGATACTAGCTCTCTTTACCTATATAGGTATATTAAACTAGCTAAAGCTAATAGTAAACTGCGTACGTAAGGCTTAAAAACTAACTTATTAGGCTACTTTAAACACTAGAGCTATTACTACTATTATTATAACTAAAGAGAGGCTCTTTCTACTAGTCTTAATAACTACGTATACTTATACTAAGCTTCTCTGCTAACCTAAGCTAAGTATATAGATAACTAGAGTTAATTAGAACTACCTAAGGTAAGCACTACTTTATAGTATCTTAGGTAGTAAAGCTACTAGCACTAGCTCTACTAGAACTAAATCTAAATAGACTCTTTAGTAGAAGAGACCTAGGCTAGTAACTATAAGGTAGATTACCTCTTTTAGGTAATATACTACTACTCTTCTTTTAGAGAGAAAGAGAGCAGCTACCTAGGCTAGGTGTAAACTAGTAATAAGCATATATAGGTAGAGCATACTTAATATATATCTCTACTCTCTTAGAGTAGACCTAATACTTATAGTTATTTCTATAGTATTGCTTATAGTAGTTCTTACTAAGGCGCTACTTCTTTATGTCTATCTTTATAATAGTACTAATATAGCTTATTATTACTTTCTTAGACTAGGTCTATAATACGTAACTATTATAACTACCTCTATACTATAAGTCTAGGCGCTAAAGCTTCTAGCTAGTAGCTTCTTTTCTATAGAAAGAAAGAAAGTAAGTATAATATTAACTTCTTATTAACGCTAGCTTAGTCTATATACGTATTATTACTAATACACTACTAGAAGGTTAGATAAGAGAACTAGAGAGTAGTATCTTAGTATTTAACGCAAGAGCGCTAACTAACTTCTTCTCTTTCTTCTTTTTCTTCTCTACCTCTACTACTACTATATTCTTCTCTTTCTTTACTATAGACTTCTAGTCTACTTTATTCTTCTACTTAATTTTCTTATTCTTCTTACTAATAGACTTCTACGCTACTTTATTCTCTTTCTCTCTACCTATACTATTATTATTATTATTATTACTAAGAATAGGTAAACTACTTTTATTATTATTATTATTAATAATAGGCAAAGTATTATCTATCTTAGCATTCTTATTTTTATTCTTAGCTAATACTATAGAAGTAATAACTATAGATAGAGGTAGAGGCGTAATAGTAGAATAACACTAGAAAGGCTATAGACAAAAGTTATAGTTATAATATTAGTAGAGAACCTATACTAACTAACCTTACGCGTTAGATACTATACTATATACTAGTTAGCATAAATATTATATTAATACTATTAGAAAACCTACTAGTACCTATAAAGAGTGCTCTATAGTAAACTAGCTGTAGTAGTAAAGTATTAAGCCTTATTAGTTACTACTATATAGTAGTACACAAAGCGCGTAGGTACTTACGTTATAATAAGTATTATAAGTATTTATTAAAGGTTTAAAAAGGCTAAAAAGATTTACTATATTCTAGCGCCTACGTCTATTTACTGCTAAGGCTAATTTTATAGTAAATTACTAGACGCTGTCTATATATAAATATCTACTACCTTCTACTAACTACTATAAACTACTAGGCTAATAGAATAGTAGCCTCTAGACTCTAAACTAGAAAAGACGTATTATCTAGCTATCTAAGCTATGTTAGTAGAGTAAGAGTAAAAGAGTAATAGGTATTTTATTAGTAAGTAGAAGTATATTTAATAGTTCTGTAGTCTTATGTAAACTTATAGAAACTTATAGACTAATAGAATAATAGACTTTAGACTCTCTACTAAAAGGTAAAGTAGTATAGCTATCTATACTATAATAGAAAAGTAAAAGAGAAGATACGTATTATATAATAATAATAACTAACTATATATTTAGATCTTCTATAATCTTATATAAACTTCTAGAAACCTCTAAGTAAATAAGAATAATAGTAGCTAATTAATATATAGAGTCTATCTACCTAACTATAATACTAGCTTACTTTACTACTCTAATATCTTCTATACGCTCTTGCTTTTATTTATTAGTTTTTACTTATATCTACTCTACAATGTTACTAATATCTTAATAGCGTAACTAGAAGTTACTATTACTATCTCTACTACTCTATTTAGACTAGCAGCCTATCTCTTACGTAACACTAGTTATAGCGTACGTACTATATTATAGCTATCTTAACCTCTTAACCTAGATATATAACACCTTACTACTATATAAGAACTTAGAGTACTAGCTACGCTAGTAAGAAATAAAAGAGACACTAAACTAGTAGTAGGCGTAGTCTAACTTACGTCTTTACAAATTTAAGACACTATTAGTAAAAGTATTAAATTAGATTTATAATAGATACGCGCTAAATAGTCTACTATAACCTAGAGACTAGCGTTTTATAGAACTAGAGCTATAACACTACTATTTAGACTATTAATAAACGCTTTAACTTAGACTTACACGTTTATTCTTATAATACTAGTAGCTATATTATTATTTATACGCTAGTTTAGTAGAAGTAAATACGTAGATAACTAAGATTCTAATAGTATACTCTAAGTTCTTGTTATTCTTAACTATCTTCTATTATCTAGAAATGCACTATACTCTGCTTAAGAAGTATTTAGTATATTATATAGTTAATATAGTAATAGTACTACCTTGCTATCTATGTCGCGATACTACTATATATATAGAGATAGTATCTAGTTAATACTATCTAGAAAAGCTAGGTCTTTGTTAGCTCTAGTATCTATATCTACTAATATATTACTAACCTAGATACGCGTAATCTAGTCTATATATATACCTAATAGTATAGAAAATTATTAATTCTCTCTATATAAAAGCACTATTGCCTACTATACTATAAATACTCTAACCTAAGTATATATTAGGTTAGTAAGCGTACCTTTATAAGGCTCTATAAAGCTAATAGAGATATTAGAAGCCTCTTTAATCTACTACTTTAGTTACTAAGTATACTTAGAATAGTAGGCCTCTAGCGCTATATAAGGTTGCTAGTTTATAGGTATAGTATATTTACTTAGCTACTTAAGAAACTTATAATAGTAATAGCTATTACTTACAACCTTTAGCTAAGATAGTAGTATATTTACCTACCTTTATCTATTAGTTTTAGACTAGAACTTATAACTATTTTTAGACAACTTTGTCTAAGACACTACTTTATTATTTATAGACTAAGACGTAGATAAGCTAATAGATATATTAACGTTACTAGGCGTTGCTATCTATAAAAGTCTACTAGCTACGCGCAAAGATAGAAGCTAATAACAAGACTATTATACTTAAGCTAGAAGCTTTAGCTTTAGAACTACTATAACGTCTAGTTAATTAACTCTATTATAGTTAAAGAGCTAGTATAAAAGAAAGATAAATGCTTAGCTAGTGCACCTAGCGCTCTTTCTTCTATAACTAATTTACTACTATAGGTTTATAATACTCTTAGTAATTAGTATATTCTATATTATAACTTTTATAATATCTAGTAAGTTTATACCTATTCTAAGAGACATTATTATAAAGATAATATAGATATAAGAAGTAGAATACTTAAACTTATTATATGTTGCGTCTTTGTTATACTACGTAATATAGGTAGTATACGTCTTAACTATATTAAATACGCACTAATCTCTAGCTAATAGATTAGTACTATAGTGTTAATTATCTAGAAAGTTCTTTGTTATATACATAAGTATTATTATAGCCTATTCTATAGCGTTCTAGAGTTAGGTTCTTCTATTAATAAAGATAATTATTTTAGGCTACGTTATAGGTGTAGCAGCCTCTCTAGTTATAGATAGTAGTAGTAAGAAGAAAAGAAAATTCTATAATATAGACTTACTAGGTAGTATCTCTATAATAGTTATAGACGCGTTAGGCTTATTAATAGTTATTTAAATTAACTTAGTCTTATAAGTATTACGCTCTAGATAGTAGAAACTAGTAGTATCTAATACTTACTTAGTAGAGTTAAGGTCTAACGTAGCTAAATAACTAAACTAATTAATATTCTACGTAAGAATACTATAGAGTTTGCCTAGCTACGTAAAAGTAGGTTAGAATACTTTCTACTAGATAATAAGATAGTACTTATTAATTATAATAATTCTAATTTATAACTAGAAGGTTATGTCTCTTAACGTAGTCTAGAAAATATAACTAGATACCTACTTAGGCTCTATTAATATATAAGTATACTTACTATAAATAATCTTATTAATAAGCTTATAAAACTAAGTATAAGTTCTTGTATTAACTAAGTAAGGTCTTACGCTATTAAGATAACGTATATTACTAAGCTACTTATTCTCTAGCTTAGAGAGTAGTATTAACTATAGTATAATCTTTCTAGTTAACACTAAATACGCGTAGAAGATAAAGCTCTTACTAAAGCTAGTTATAGTAATTAATAATACGTTACCTCTTATATAGATAAGACGCTAAAGAGCACGTACCTACTTATTACGTAGTTTAAGTGCCTTACTACTATAACTATAGAATAGTATACGCTTTAGATAATACTAAACAACCTACTCTTATAATACTATATATTATTTCTATCTTATATTCTCTACTAGTAAAGAAAGTTTCTCTAATTCTATATCTAGAATTATAGTAATATATTAATTAATTAAAAGTGTAGCTTACCTAATTACTATACGCTTAGGCGTAGTAATAGCGCAACTCTAGTGCTATCTACTATATTTATCTACTTTTTACTTTATCTTATACTTTACTATAGCTACTCTATAAAAATAACTAGCTATAAAAAGTTACTAGTAGTCTAAAAAACTTTATAGAAGTTTATAGAAGTTACTAGTAGTCTAAAGAACTTTGTAGAAGTTTATAGAAGTCTAAGAAAGTTACTACTATATAGCTAGTAGCTAATCTATCTACTATAAGCCTTAGTAGCTAGCTATTAGCCTAGTAGTTTATAGAAGTTTATAGTATTCTATAATACTATAACGTCTCTATTAGAGTACTATAGCACTACTATACGTAATACTATAATACTATAATACTATAATATAACGCGTATAGTAAATATAACTATAACTAGTATAGAAGTTTATAGAAAGTTATAGAGCTTTATAGAACTTTATAGAGCTTTATAAAAGTTTTAGTATAAGTATAAAGTAAGTAGAATATAGTAAGTAAGTTAGTAAGACGTAATTACGCTAAAGAGCTAAAATATTATCTTTTATAATACTATACTTCTCTATTAACACTACGCGTAAATTAGACTTAATAAATATAATAGTATTAAGAAGAACTTACGCTTTCTATTATATCTAATACTATAATAAAGTAAGATAGTAGTGTTATAGTACTAATAAGTAAACTTTACTAAAGTTATAATTTAAAATATCTATTTACTAAAAGTCTTACTATTTTTCTTTAAACACTTTATAAAAGTCTTACTATAAGTATTATATAATTAGCTCTTATTAGCTAAGAAGTTTAGTTTATGCGCTAGCTCTATAATTAGCTAAGAAGTTTTTAGAAGCTGTAAGGACTTGTAAGCAAGGTTTTTTGCGGGGCGTCTAATTTATAAGATAAACAAGAAGATGGAAAATACTTCTGTTTGACCTCTTGCACCTTCCAAATCACTGAGAGGCATCTTCCCAGTCTGCCTTGTCATCCCATGATTCATTTAGCCCCAGTGGCACCACTTGACAGTCGCCTTCGGGGTAATGCATGAACGTGCTCTTAGAGTTTAGGTGGCTACGCCGCGCGTGGCTTGCGGAGAGGAACTGTCACAATACTCATATCTGGATTTCCTGAAGTATGATATAATGCATCAATATCAATATCGCATGCTCGCGCAAAGCTGTAGCAGAGAGTCGATGGTGGATGTGGAGACGTTGTTGCGTTGGGTGCGCACGTCCGGTTTGAAGATCCGCGGCCCTCGCTCGACTTCGACATCCATCGCCGATTCCATCACGCCCCTAAGCATCACGGTCCTCGTACCACGACCCTGTGATAATGTTCAGCTTCAGCGGTGAGTATTCTTCTCATTGTTTTGTTCTTGGTCGGTCGCTGTCGTCTCTTCGTCTCGCGCAGAGGTCTTGTCTGCCCGCTCGAAGTGGACCTCGAGAGTCTGCGCCAATAACATCATCTCGAAGCTTGGTCTACCATGGCATCTGGAATGGCCTTCCAAATCCGCATACATGTTTTCTTTCTTCTCGGGTTCAACTGCTTGTTGTGGTAGCTACTTGGCATGCTTCTGTCAGTCAAGTGGGTATATATTCCACACATGTTTCGTCTGAGACGTGCGGCGCACGTGCAATATTGTTGCTGATATAGGACAACTTGTTCATAGGCAACCTACTTGCGGGGCAGCATGATACGCAGAAACAGAGGTCGCCACCCTCGAAACCGACACCCGTCAAGTTTCCTTCCCTTGAGCCGCCCGAGCCGTCAATAAACACGTTGCCAGCCACCTGGACCCAACCAGGAGCAAGGATATCAGAGCACTTTTTGCGACTCAAGAAGCCGTCTGATGTGAGTGAAGAGACCTTGGCCTTGTTGAATGTCACGTTTCAGCCCCAATGTGACTTGGAAACATTATTGTCATCCTTGCCAAACAAAGCAGAGTCGTTCCTGCCCCCAACCTCCTGGCTAGAATCACCGGGAGAGAACGACACCGCAACCAGTCCTGATACCTCGGCCACACTCTTGAGCAATGGCAGAAGGGTACCAGATCAGAGAGAGTTCCATGTCCGAGCGAGAGAACTGTTCTTCAAGAATGCTGATGCTTACTCAACACTCACGCGCAAGAGTGTTGGAGATCAACCACAGCTTCGACTAGCGCATTTCCGAAAGTTCTGGGAAGGTCTTGACAACTTGGCTTATTACTGGGATACCTCACTAGACGAATATCTTCCGCCAGTGCAAGAGGCTGGTAGTGCTAGTGGAGAGGCAGTGGTTTCAAGCTCCCCGCAAGAGTCCACAGATGCCCAAAGTCAGGACGCCAAACGTGAAACTGATTCGAATCGAATATCCACAGCGAGGCCAGGGTCTCGTACGCCTGAAGAAGAGGAACCTCGCAAGAAGGCCAAGGTTGAAGATGCTGAAAGTGGACATCGACCAGCCGAGGTCCAAGGCGCCAATGGCTCCAGCGCCGCACCAGTGAGTGCACGTGTGCCGTCAAATACTCCAAACCGCATACTACCAGCTCGGGCTGCACCACCGAAGGCCCCTTGGGCTGTGAGTATGGAGTCTCAGAACAAGGTAGTTGATCTCTCAAACGGGTCTTACCGAGGCTATCGTATCGGGAGTGGTGCCGAGATGCCTGATCAGTACCGCATTGATTGCGTGCGTGCTTTCATGGAGCCGATTGCATGGGCTTTTGGTGTGACACTCTCACCACACCGCCGTCCTCCCGTCCTCACAATTGAGCACATTAGATTTCCTGTTCGCATGAGCTCTGTCGCTTGGCAAGCACCTCAGGATAGGGCTAAGGCCAGGCATGGCTATATGGAAGGTCCGGTATTGGGGATACAATGCAGGGCAGACGTTGGCTTTGGACTGACAGGAAACCTGAAGAAGCAATCTAATCTTGATGCTGTGCGCGAGTTAGGTGGGTTGCTTTTGCTGGCACAAGAGAGAGCTAGAGAGGGGAAAGCTGAACGAAGAGGTGGCGAGGATAGATGGTGGACAACAAAGGAGCGGTGGGGTGGAGGACCCGGGGGCGAGGTTGGCGAAACAACTGGGGCGATCGAAATACTGTCCAAAGATGCAGCGTCCAAACCTGAAGCAAAACCCACCGACAGGAATCGTGACGGATCCAAGGCTCGCCGCAGGCCGTCACCAGCAGAGATTTGGAAAACGTTGCGACCTGGAAACCCACTGTGGGATCCAAAAGTGACCTACAAGGCCATCGGCAAAGACAAGAGTGTTGAGTGGGACGATGTAGGGCTTTGTACTACAGCTCTAGGAAGCTCATTCCGCTGATCCGACAATCTAGGTCTTCATGGTATCGTCATTGAACCACCACATCAGCCTGTTAAAGCTACGCATACATCCGGCTTATCTTGAGTACATCACCGAAGGTAGACTGCCCAAAGAAGCGCCAACAGACTCCGACTGGTTTTCCCCAAAACTGCAAAGAACAAGATGGTTCGATCTGTTCAACGTTGATGACCGTACTGAGGCGATGAGAGGCATCTGGGGGGTAATGGCCTATCTCATGCGCTCAGATAAGACTGATCACGCTGATTCCGCTGGTATTGCTACCAAACAGTGATAGTTCGCTGTCACCGGTGTGGCTCTTACTGAAGGGACTGAATGACCAATATGGGACGATGTGGACTTGTGAACCTCAAGCCCCGAGGTCTATACTAGAATCCCATCACTTCCAAAGACCGGAGATGCTCGGGGCGTCTGGGATAGCGTACAATTCTTCTACCTATTCACGACCTAAATTGTCCCCAAAACTATCCTGTTCGGTTTCCCACTCTTCAAGTCATTTACATGAAACGCTGAGCTAGATCCACGAAGGCCGACTTGTTTGGTGTCACAATCAATCTAGAGCTACACCTTTGCTGCGCTTGCTCCGCGACCGATTCTGACCTAGACGAAGTATCGTTGCGATTGTGATACTAGCAAAACATTTCTCTTCGTGGTAAGTCATTTCTCCAACGCACTCAAAGCTGCACAGCAAGATACACAAGATATTGCGCAACGATGCGGGCATCTTCTTCTCAAACTCGCGTCGGGCTAACCAATCCCTGCACACCAAAGCATAGCCGCCCAAGACGGCAAAGCTAATGCAACGAGGCCACAACGTGACTGGCGCGTTGTGTTTCTTCCACAATTACACGCACATCTGTATTGCCGTTGGTCAAAACTTAGCGTTTGAACGACCAATGGCGCAATCTTCTAGTGCGACCGTGTCACTAAGAATATCGACGTTCCTCCACCAACAATCTTGACTAAGCTCCGCCTCGTTCGGTAGAACTGTGGCGTTTTTAGCCAGTCTGTACCCAAGGGGCGCCTGACGCAGCCATGTAAGGCGCCTGTCAGATTTCGACGTATTTTTCCGCTTGATGGTAGCTCGAATGCTGTTGGGCCGCACAAGGCCTACGACCATCGACTGATATGCAGCACCACCCTGGACCCACTCATCCCCAACAGCACGCCTAGGACCTCCAAGGAACGCTCACAAACTTCAATCTGTTACACTGAATCGGCTTCTCCTCCCAAGTAGAGGTCGTATCAACAGATAGCATGTGATGGAGGAAGGTCCATCACACACCTACGACCACTTCTCGTTACAAGCGAGTTTGCACAAAAGCTGCAACTTGCCAGTAACAGTCGGAGAACTCAGCATAGCAATCTATCACGTCCCCTTCTAGTTAAGCTACGCCACGCGCTATGTTGACCCCGGTCCCTGGTCCAATGCGGCCGCACACATGGTGCGAATCTCGAGCATCGATCCGTAAACCGGGTTTGCAGGCAAGTGAGATGTACCTATGTACCTAGGTACCTTACAGAAGCAGCAACACCCGGGATCGGACCGCTTCTCACATAATCTTCACGATGCATTATATGCAGCAATCACCAGCGCAGCCCGTCGGAAGCAACAGTGCCATCAACAAACATATTCAGCTCAAACGAGGAAATTTTGACAGCTGGTCACGACACAAGCTGGGACGGAATGGCGCTCCATAGTCAGGAACGCTCCAATGACCGATCAACCTTCCTAGCGACGCCTCCACCGGGCAAGAGTAACAGTGGCTTGAAAGCCTACGACGATGAGCAAGACAGAGCGGTCAGCAGTCCAGTCTACCGAACACGCCCTGGCCCTTCGTCTTCTCCACTGCAGCGAGTCCCAGCCTTCCATGCGGCCGCCTGATCTATATAAGTCTGCATGCATAACTTGAATAGACGGCATCGAAGTCGACAAACTCCACCACTTGCTTACTACAATTTACCCATCAACGCAACTCAGCCCCAAAGTCAGCACGCCTTATTCCGTCTCTCTACCCTTGCCGATACGATCCATTGCCTTGCAGCTTCCCAAATCTATCAGCCCCACTTGCCAACATCACGTCCTGTTGTTCGATTGTCGGTATATAAAAGCATATACCCATCGTCTCAACATCTCGCCATCTCAAGCACTCACTCTTTCCACACTCTACACTTCAATACCTTCCCTCCCAACCTCACAAGCCCCCACCACCACCATCATGTTCACCAAGACCATCCTCCTCTTCACCTCCCTCCTCCCCACCCTCATCACCGCAGCGGACACCAAATCCTCCACGGTCAACCCCGAACTAAACGCCGCCCTCCGCATGGCCGCCACAAACTTCGACCGCAACGCCCTTCTGCCTGCCGATGAAGACTGGTACTTCGACTTCGACTCCAGCAAAGACTACGACTCGCCCACCGGCGCTGTCATCAACGCCAATGCTGCTAGCTTCCCTGCTCTCACTGGCCTCGGCTCCAGCATGGCTCTCCTCAAGCTGGCTCCTTGTGGCATGCTGCCACCGCATCTGCACCCTAGAGCTACCAACTTGGTCACTGCTATCACGGGTAACACGACGACTTACATGATTGGCGAGAATGGTGTCAAGACACGCAAGGTGGATATGATCCCCATGCGTGTTACTATCTTCCCGCAGGGAAGTCTGCATATGATGCAGAACAATGGTATGTCTTCCACACTCCCTTCTACATTCCCGTCTGTCTATTGCCTGTTCGGGGATGCGGCTCTCAGCCCCAAGATCCAAGAAACGACCCTTGCATCTTACCCGGTCTTGATTACATGCACATCTTACTAACCACACCAACCCACAGACTGCGAACCCGCCCTCCTCCTCAGCGCCCTCAACAGCGACGACAGCGGCACCCTCAACATCCTGCCCAGCCTCTGGTCCGTCCCTCAAGACGTCATCAGCGCTGGCTTCGGCGACGCGTCTTTCAACCCCGCCAGCATTGGTGAAATGATCCCTGAAGTGGGCACTGGAGCTATTATCGGATCCGCGGAGTGCAAGAAGAAGTGCAATATCCAGATGTAAGGCTTCCAGTCGAAGTTGATGTTGGTGGAGACTAGGGCTGTGCCGTGCCGGCTACTATTGCTGCTGCTGCGGCAGTAGCGCGTGTGGCGCAGACGGTTGCAACGGCTTTGTTTCTTTTTCTTTCTTCCACGCTTTTGGCTTCTTCTTTTGCTTTAGTGGGGATAATCTTCGCATTCGCTTTGCCCTTGCGTTTGCATGTTGTGGTTTGTGGTTTTACTGGTTTTACTGGTTTCGATGTTAAACATGATGTCATGATGCATGCATACCTAGATATGACGGAAAAGAACAACAATAAAAAGCTTCGTGTTTTCCTGGCATCCCAAACAACTTCATCTTGCTTCCTTCCGTCCTGCTCAGATCTTGCATCGATCGTGCATGTAGATTACGAGACCATGTTGCGGGCCGTCAGCCCGCCCTGGTAGTGGGGACCTCGCCGACATAGCCAAGTTGATGTGTAAGGCGCCCGGTGCAAGCAAGGGTATTCCATCAGGGCCATGAGTGCGTTGGCTTTCCATGGCATTGGAGACACGACTTAACCGATGAAAGCCTAAAGACTGATGTCTTGTATAATAGCCGCCGTGGCTTGCCTGTACCGATGGGCCGGTCCACACGTGGAGAAACGGGTCAGCGTCTGGACCACGACGTGAGAGCTAGATGCTTTCTCGCCCCCACAGTAAGCGTAGATTTGATGACGCATCGCCGGTAGCCGCATGCAGGTCAGATATAAGTCAGACATACTGCTCCTTCGTGGTAGTGTTTCTACCTAGTCGGGCTGTCACCCGCGGGCGGGCCGCTGCTGGGTGGCATGATAGATTTTACGACCTCGGCGAACTACGACTAGACTGGTAGAGAAGGTGGGAATGGTTTAGGGAGAATGTGGTACTTGGAGCGATGGACACTAGCGGATTAAAGCAGGTCTATTACTAAACTGCTCCTTCCTCGGTCGGAATCTCTAAGACATCATTCTTCTTTATTAGATCGATGTATGTCTGCAGGCTATAATATTCGAGACTAACACCTTACTTTAGATATTATAGAAGAGAACCACGACAAAAGGCTTTGTGCTTTCTATCTTCTAGTTAACTCTGTTATACGTTCTTTCTTGTTAGATCTTATAATAGACCTGTGTTGAGTACTAGTAGGCGATACACAATCTACATAAGTCGTTCCTACTAGGCTAATATATGTATTAGTACTCTGTATTCTGTTCAAGTTTCTGCAACCCTCTTGTGTTGAAGTCCCGATCTTGCGCAAACACCAGTTCAACTTCATTATCTACATTGACTCAAATTCCAACGCTTTCACTTAGAGTCTTGGCGGAGTCGATTCCGACGCCAACGTAACCCAAATGATCTGGTCTTTTGGACTGGAGCGCAAGTGCAAGTAGTTCAGCTCCGGAGTTCCAAGCCGTTGAGGCCGAGCCAGTGGCGAATGTATATAGCATGTAGCCAATAGTGACAACACAGTACAGAAGCAGCACCGTCATGGATAGATATACAGACGTCGATCGCATCCCATAGCCGTAGCCATACTGTGTGGCAAAGAACTCGTAAGGGGTGTAGTCTTCGATGTTTTCCTCCGGTGGGTACTCAGAGAAAAAGGAAGCTTCCAGCCATTTCGACTTCTTCATGGATACCGACGTTGGTACCTTGGCGATCCAGATCACCAGAGCTGCAGCTAGTGCACCTTCTAGACCCAAGCTGCCGAGTTGTGTCGTCCCGAGTATTCCCACAAGGGCCGAATAGAACTTCGCGCTTTGCATTGGGTGATCACCAGCAATATCCAGCGTGATCTTCCGGTGTGCGGATTGCTCCATTGTTGATGATTGGCCAGTATCGACCAGTGTGAATGCTTCGTTGTAGCGCATTTGCGCCTTGCCAGAGCTCCAATATGCAGAAAGTGAACATGCTGTTACAGAGGCGGTCACAGCAGGATCTTTACTTTCGACCATTGACGACAGCAGACCAGGCTGGACCAGTGTGGACTGATTCCACATTTCACTCGTCCTGCCCTGGAAGAACACTACGAGCAACGGGTGATCTGCTGGCTCTGGTGATGAGATCCAGACCGGACTGAAGTAGACAGCAGTGGAGTGATTCTCACCCCCTCCATATGTGGAGGCGGAAAGTTCGACAGTATCCGATACTTTGGAGATCAAGGTGGGAAGATCCGGCATTAGTGATGTCCAAGGCCAGGGGTAATACCAATCGCTGCTGTTATTGATGTCGAAAAAGGATCCCCAGCACTGCGCCCCTACAACTGGGTGTGCAGCCTCCACGATTAGCGTCGTGTTTCCTATGCCCTTTAGGTCCGATTGATCAGCTATAACCTCCGTCGGGATCGTGACATTTGCCTCTCGAAGCACTGTACCCCCGGTTTTGTCGGGGTTGCGCACATCGTTGGACCACCGTAGGAGTCGTTTTAAGTTCGATAATCTCCGGGAAAAATGAAGAATGGTATTTGACCCATAAGAACTGCCACGTTCGTATCTGTCGGAGTACCATAGGGTTGAATTCAGCCCTTGAATATCACTGCTTGTAGTTCAGTACTCGATGTTATTTTGGGCCAAGGTACGTACGAGTCAAATTTTGAGATGGGAATTTTAGAAGGATACGAAGCTTCGTCAGATGCTACTCCCCAGAGTTGGCTGTGTGAAGGAGTGCGTGGAACGCCCGCACGTGGGATCATGAGAACAGCGCTTGAAGGTCCAACCAGCGCTGTCAAAGCGAACAAGAGGGGCATGGCGACCACGAAGATTGTCTTTCGCCATCCTTGGAGTGCACGAGATCGAAAGAGGGAGAAGAAATCCAGTGACCATAGATAAGACAATTGAGTCGGCTGCATAGCGCCTGATAAAGTGCCGAATGGAACAAGGCCGTTAATAAGACCTGCACGAATAATGCTAAGTAGAACCTCGACGATTGAAGCCTGCATAAGTAACTCGTGGAGCTTTGCTGCAAATTGCAATTCAGTTGAGTAATCGTTCTGTTCATTGACCCAATAATTCGTCCATTGGAATACCAGCAGTAGGATGGCGCCAGAAAGAGGAACAACGTGCAGTAACGCATGCACTGCGGCGACTGCCCTGTTGTAGTGAATGGCTACTTTGCGACGTTCGGTATTCCGGTTCCAACGAGAGCCCATACATCGAGAGAACGTCGAGGAAGCGGATTGAAACCGAAACTGTCGCATGAGATGGCGACGCTTTACCTGCGATGGGGCGGAGTTGTCTTCCAATTCGACTACATTCGCATTGTGACTGTTATCGCCAGAGGTGTCATCGCGCGAATCGACACTTGCATAGCCGCTTTTCAGTAAGCCCGTTGTATGGCTGGAGCTTCAGTATGAGCAACCTAGATCTAGATTCTGACCTGGGCGAGACGCACCTCATTTCTGCCAGTTCCTGTCCGGAGACAGCTTCGCTTCTCATCCTGCACGCCAAGCCCGCATAGCCCACAGTGGACGCGTCGTGGAGTATGCTGCTCGTTCAATACTCAGATAGTAAACCTATAACGATCGCAAAGACTTATTCAGGGTGCAAAAGACTGTATTGGAGATGTGTATGAAAGCCACCGTGGTGGAAGGAAGCAAGGTGAAGGCTGCCCAGGTGAGATCCGTTCGCTGAGCCCGACTGCCTTGTAGCTTGGCTGTGGTAAGGCCCACCATAGGATTTCGCGAATCTGACATGTCTGTGCGTGGGTAACATCACCCAAGCGCTGCTGCGGACCAGCATCTAATTAATCTAATTAAGAATGGCATTGTGACTTTCAGATAGAAGTTGATGAATAAGAAGGGGAGCGGGAAGAGTAGTGCAGTCCACGGGTCTATTCGGGAACTACCCGGGTATATGTGATACTCATCACCCGAGCAATTGGGGCAGTGTCCGCGGCTTAGCATTGTTTCGGTCGCGTTATACATCTGTTAGCATTAAGATGACCGTCTATCGCCAGAGAGATGCCGAAATCAGAGATAAGGTTGCCGATGTAGAGATACGTCGGCTTCGAAGCTTGCCGAGATCCCTTCGGAAAGGTTCCGCTGCTGGCATTCAGGAGCCCCGCCTTTCGTGTTGCTGTATAAGATTAGTGAACCTCTGTATCCTCGTGCCCACTTATCTGATGGCTGCAGTCATTTCGTTGCTAATACCATAGTGATATGTACGGTCCTTTGTGTTTCTGCAATAAATACCTTCTTTGAAATACAACGTGATCAGATACCCGTGGACCCTTCACTTTCCTACGCTCAACACACTATCCACGTCATGTCACATCAACCATCATCCACTGTTCGCGTTGCTGTCACTCAATTCGAGCCAGCATGGCTTGACTTGCCAAAGGCTGTCGAGAAGACCTGCCGTTTGATCCGCGAGGCAGCAGAGAACGGCGCAAAGCTTGTGTCGTTCCCCGAATGTTGGATTCCAGGCTACCCTGCCTGGATATGGTACGTTCGCGAATACAGTTGTCCTTCGTCGATTTCCAAGGCATGCTGATATGCAGTGCTAGGTCAAGGCCCATAGACTTCGAGCTCTCGACAGCTTATATGAAGAACTCTCTGCATGCAGACTCAAATGAGATGCGTCGCATCTGTCAGAGTGCTGCAGATCACCATATCGCCGTTGTGCTTGGGTTCAGCGAGAACTTCAAAGGCTCGCTTTACATCTCACAAGCTATCATCAATGCCGAGGGAAGTATCGAAGTCCTGCGTCGGAAGCTGAAAGCGACGCACATGGAGAGGACGATATTTGGAGATGCATCGGGCTCTACTCTCCAAAACGTCGTGGAGCTGCCGGACGTTGGACGCGTTGGTACCCTGGCTTGCTGGGAGCATACGCAACCACTACTCAAATACCACACTTACCATCAGAGAGAAACCATACATGTTGCTGCGTGGCCGCCGCTGTACGAACACGATGGTGGTCCAGGCTTGTATTCCATGAGCAAAGAAGGTGCGATATCACATTGTATACGACCAGAATAACCCTTAGCTAACGTAGTTGGTAACAGGTTGCCGCAGCCTCTCTCAAGTCTACGCCATGGAGTCGCAATCCTTTGTTCTACATACTACAGCGGTAATGAGTGATGCAGGTATCGCTACACTCCGAACAGCCTCTGGCGTCACCATGAATACCCCTGGTGGGGGTAGCTCAGCTATCTTTGGCCCGGATGGGCGCCTGGTGGCTGATGGTCTACCAGAGACAGAAGAGGGGTTCATTTACGCAGAATTGCAGCTTGATGATATCTTGAAGGCAAAAGGTTTCTTGGATGTTTGTGGCCATTACAGCCGACCTGATCTACTGTGGCTGGGTGTTGATAAGAAAGAGAAAACACATGTAGTTTAATGGACATAACGTACCTTAGGGCGGGTAACTGGCACCGGCGCGTGGCTGATCATCTAATCACCGACTCTTCAGACACCCTTAATTCCATCTCTCCCGTACAACCGCTCGTGGCAAAGATGGGTAGTCGCCTTCATCATTCCCGCTTGTCAGCCTCGCCCATTCTTCTTTTTGCCACCTCTTTCCCAAAATTTGAGCCACTTCATCATCTTTTTCTTTCCGTTGTTTGGGTGTGGTCTCTCATGATATCTTCCTCCGGGACGTCTATGGCATATATCGTCGAGCCCATATGCGTTGGATGGTGGTTGTCTCCGCGGCGGGGCGGTATTGTAAGGCTGTGGATCGGCCATAGCAAGGTGAGATGGTAGCGAATCACAGGTCTAGTGTCGATTGCAAACCTGCGCAAAGAAACAGGTCTTGGAGCATGGAGCTCTTATGAGGCCGTTACGAGGATTGGCTTCTATTGTTGAAGTAATTTTTTCAGTGTTCTCTGGGGACATATGACGAAAATCGAGGCAGGCTGAAAGCACGTGAAGACGAACTCTCAGCCTGCGATAACGACTGCGCCACCGTCACTAGAGTGTGCTTCGAAAGGGCTGTCGTGCGACCACACTTACTGCTCAATAAATTCGTGGAGGCTGACGTGGCTGCTCTTCTCGACGCTCACTGGACCTGCACCACAATATCTTCTCAAAGCTGAAAACCAAAGTTGACCGGATATGGATCAGGTGGACGACGCGCCCGTATACGCCTTCGGGGCTGAAGTCATAAGTCTACCAACTGCCTTTGGCTAACCTGGACGTGTCAACAAGCCTCTTCGGTCCTTTTACCTTACTCCTCGCTGTTCTCATGATGAGTCTCTCAGGTCGACACGACACTCCCGGACAGCCCAACGATCCGATAGAGTCAGCAACAATACCGACCCCACCTGATATCGGCGACACGCGCCAAGCGAGTGTTTCGACTGAAAACGACGACGATCGCGAGTATGACGAAGTACAACTGTTGCAAGAGGGTCCATTCCTGATCGCGGATTACCTCGCCCATAACTCCAGCAAGTCTGCCGCCGTGTTCCGAAGATATGACAAGCTTGCCATTCACAGGCTCATTTCGCTAAGTAGAGAATTAAGAGGCTTTGAAACGCAACACGATCAGTCAGTGGATGATGGAATAGATCCAGAAGTTATGGATGGTGGTTACTACAGCAATGTGTTCGGACCTAAAGTCCTGGAGTATTGTACAATATTGCTCCTTATACACAAGATCAATGTAACATACTGACATGCGCTTTTAGATTCTCTTTTAGGCGCTTACAGTAACGTTCTGCATCTCGAGCCCCCCGCGAGCCGGACGGTCGAGGCACTCGATCGGTTCATCTCCAGCCCAGAACTTCACAGCAAAAAGCCCTGGCTTGGTCACCAGCTGAAGTACCGGACGGAGACAACAGACGATAGAATACCATTCTCTGATCTTGTTAGTCTCTACACTCCAGCTGAGAATGATTACCTATCGAGGTTTGTCGACAAATTCTTCTACGGTTTCTTCTTGGTATGTGGTTATCGTTTATAAACTCGTGTTCCTCCTACACAGCCTTAACAAACGCAGACCCCAGAATCAAGCCGCGACGCGAAGTACGTAAACGAACAGAAGATGCAGCGTTTCGTCACCTTCGTCGGCACCGTCATCTCGATCGGCTTTCTAGTAGCCGCAATGTGGGTCCTTTGGCGACTCGAAGACCACATGATACCCAAACTGGGTGCTGTGACTGGCTTCGTGGTGGCTTTCGCGGGCTGGTTAGGTTTCCTGACAACGGCGCAAAGGAAGGACGTCATAGCTGCTACGGCTGCGTATGCGGCCGTTCTGGTGGTGTTTGTTAGCCAGCAGAGTCCTGTCAGCGTAGTAACGCAAGGTACTGGCACTGTGGTGACGCAGAGTAGATGAGTAATTTGGAGTTTTTGCGATCCACACCGAAAGAAAACGTATGCCTGAATGGAAGGATCGAGGAACATGATTTCCAAAGAGGCGCAGGCGACGTTTGTGAAGTTTCCCACACGTACATTTTTCGAGCTCACATTTCTATTGGGTATCAGTAATGGAATACAGTTCTGAAAATGGATCGCCTCAATGCATACAGCCTTGATGGCAATACTGCTCATTCACCGCCCCTCTCCCTCAACCCTAACATTCGAGAATGCAACCGCTGGCCCCTCGCCAGCAAGTTTCTCAGCCATACTAACAATGACCTCGTCAGACCAACGAAATGCGTCGACCTGATGGTAATCCAGAAGGGAATTTAAGCTCCTCACTATCCACGCCTGGATTTCCGGTGTGCAAAACTCATATGCAACGACAAAGCTCAAGCCAGTGTGGAACGCGCCGATCGGTCTGCTGGCCCATGCGTCCTCCCAAGTTTTGCAGATCTCGACGGCGGCGCAGCGGCATTCGGATTGGAGTCGATAGCGCGCATGGTCGAAGGGTGGGAGAAGGCGCATTAAAACTTTGTTCGTTAAGATGATAACGGACCAGAAGCAGTTGTAGGCGGTCATGTCGCGCCAGTTGTTGAAGTGGTAGGTCGTTTGTATGGGATTGCTTTTTTCTCTAGCCGGTGTCTCGGAGACGGCGATGCCGTTTGTGAGCTTTGTGTTCATGTGTTCGCCTAGATTTCGGAGTGCGTTTTTGAGCTCATACACTTTGTATAGAAGTGCTGTCCGTACAGATTCGTACTGAGATGTGTATGGGTTTGCTCTGATTGGATTTGATGTTTTGACCGGTCGTATGTCTTCTAGAAAGTCGATATCGTCGAATGAGTCGGTGGAGAAGTCGAGTGATGGGGGCGTGTCGATCAACGGTTTATACAGTTCGCCGTTGGAGCTGAACTCAAAGCTCGTAGTGTGGGGCGGTTGCAGGACGCAGGTTTCGTCCAACTCTTTCAGTGTATTGAAGATACCGGGCAACTCGGCCATATATTGCATCAAGTCTGTGTTGAGGCAGTCATCGAAACCGAGTCCGGTCTTGTCGAAAGCGATATCTCGCCATTCAGGCGATGCCAGAAAGCATGGCTTTCGTTCGTATATGCATGTGATAATCTGTCAACGTATTAGTCTTGACTTGGCTTTCCCGTGTATGTCTGAGTTAATAGATACGACCACACCATCGAGACTTCGTTCGACTTACTATCCCGCCTCTATTGAAGCGCAGCATCTCTTTCGTGAAACTGTCCGTGTATCTAGAAGGCCCTTGTAATTCCATTAATCGACCGGCGCCGCCCACGTGCGTCAAGTATCGGTTGCCTGTTCTTGGACCTGCGAAAGCCTGGGCATGTAAGTACGGGTGCAAGCTCAACCGACAAGACTTACTTCTACAAGACCAAGAAGTATCGATGCGCAGAGAGTATTAGGCGACATGCCCAATTGCTGGCTTTCGAGGCATCCCTGGAGCGTTTTGATAGCCCGGATATAAAGCTCTGGCGAAACGATCTCGTCTGCAGTCTTCTTATATACCAGCGAAGTATGGACATTCACCAGTACTGTCACTGCCGCATCAAGGGCAGCATTGTGTCCGATCCTAGCTGGTACTTCTTGGATAAACCGACCAAACACCGACATGCGATGCCCGGTACTGCCTGTTGTGGTGGCTGCGATTAAGGAGCGTGCGAGTTGTTGATGCTGTGATGGCGACGGTTGTCTCAGAAAAGGCGATTTAGGTGGAGATAAGCTGATCGAACTTGATCGTGGAGACCGCTTCCGCGGCGTTGAATTCTTGTTCGATATCCTGAATTTGTGGGTGACGGACCCATTGTCGGCAAACTTCTCATTCAATTGCGTTAATTGTCTGTCCGGATCTGTAACCAAATCAGTATCATGGTCGTGTACACCGAAAACGAGCTTACCTGGTGATGCAGTTTCTTCTACAGAGGAGTGTGTGGCGCCTCCACTCAGCCTATGCCCGAGATCTCTGAACGTGTGTCGCGCGGGAGCTCCTGGACATTGCTTTCCATTCTTCTGGCAGTTTAAACAGGTCGGCCAACTTTCGTCTTGATCGTCACTAGTCAGAATGGTTGAGTCGGGGCGTTCTGGTGGAGCTAGCCTTACCGCACTCTGTCCTTAGTCAGGCGTTATCCGCAAGGAAGAGGGCCACAGACGACTTACTAATCTTCCTCTTGCGGCAGATGAGGCACCCAGTGCTTTTCGGAACACCAACCATACTTCCACAATAATGCACCTTCCAAGGATGAACAACAAGCGAAAAGAATGACGCAAAGATAAGACGTAGAAATCAACAGGATTTTGAGAAGCTTGAGCTGAGACCTTTGCTGTCAACGCACGTCGGTGGCCATATGGCTGCCGAACGATGCTGTGTATGATGTATGCAAACTGCCTGCCTCCGTTAGGCGTCTCGGGGGAGTTCCATACCGTGGCTGCAGGCGAGGCTTAGGTCCACAGGGGTTATTGTTCGGCACCCTGATCTGGCGGTGGACTGATGGCTGAAGAAGACGCTCGTCACCCCACGTGTTCGCAACATGGAACCTGATCAGGCTAGATGGGATGGAAGGTGGAGATGATTGGTCAGACTTTATATGAATTTGGGACGCGCCGCAGACAGTTGTATTGTGAGTCTGCTCTGAGTGGTCTCAATCGTGCCCGCCGAGTGTGTTACACATGTCGTCAGACCGCGTATGCGTCGTGTGTAGAGTAGGATGGAAAGGCAGACTGGACTGCAAGAGCGATAGGGAATGCCAAGCCGCTAGAACCGAAACAGACCCCTCCCACGCCAGAAGCCTCGAACACTCGAAGAAGCGTCAATGTTTCTCATATCTGGCCAGTGAACTGAGACTGTGGCTTTCGGTATGCTTACCGTTCCTACTTCATGTTACTTTACTACATGCAGTGTCGACTGCAAGTGATGCCGGTCTGGCTGCTTCACCGTCCATCCAAGCATCTTCTCTAATATGCAGTAGTAGGTAGCCCTCCAAGCGATTACTACTCAACCATCCGCGCGTCTTGCCTTGACTTGAAAGATGTGAAGCCTCACTCCCATACACTGACCACAAACCCCACAATTTCCCGAGATCCCTCCGAACAAATCGAAGTCCACAAACCCCACGAGCCTCGACTACAAGCAAGCTTGGCCATCCCTCTTACCTTATCAGTCATCGACCTCACTAGCCATACGAAACGCCAGCAAAGTAAGCTCTAGTATCCACTGCGCCCTACGCGACAAATCGGCACACACAAACTCTCGGCACCCGCCCTCGGCATCTCGGTGACCCAACTAGGTAGTCAGACCTCAGGGTACACCGTAACCGTCAACGTAAGGCGTGCCGATGCGCATCTACGGAGCCAAGTGATGCCTCAGCAGCTTGCAGTGCAGTTACGTACGTCTTGTCAGAACTATTGACCGTTCATGATATGTGTCTTGTGATTCCGTGTGGTATATACCCAGCATGCCCCCTGATGAAAATGCCTTCCATGCAATGAAATGGGGTATCGCATAGGAGATAAAAAGGCCGAAGCCAAAATCCAGTCAAATCAACGCATTTCAACCCACTTTTCCCACTCTCATCATCCCCATACCCATCTTCCATCTTCCACCAGACGATCAAAGGGATAACACCAGAGCCGGAACAGTCACCTCAGGGGTAAAACAGTTCATGCACCACCCATCCCTTGTGATGGCGCTCATCGACGTACTCAAGTGGTTGTATCTCATTCCTCCATGTCCTCCTCGTCCTCATCCTCACTCTCTAGCTTCTTCTTGGTAGCGCGCTTCTTCTTAGGCTTCGCGTCCTTGATGGCCTTGCGCTGAACCTGGTCGCCGACGCGTTCGCGTTCAGCAGTGCCTTCGGCTAGAAGCTTTGCTTCCAACTGCTTGAACTCATCGGAGGTGTTGTCCATGCCGACGAGGCTCTCGAGCATCTTGATCTCGCGTGCCCAGATACCCTTGTCTTCGACCTTCTTGCCGTTGGCGCCAACGCTGTCGACGGGGGTCTCGAGAACCATGGGCAGACCGTGGAAGCGCTCGTCGTTCATGAGGTTGTGGAAGGCTTGGAGGCCGAGATAGCCGGTGCCGATGCGGGCGTGGAGATCGCGGAAGCTAGACAATGGTGCCTTGCTGTCGTTGACGTGGAAGGCTTTGAGGTACTCCAGGCCGATTTCCTGATGGAACTTGTCCATGGTTGCAGCGTAGGCTTCTGGCGAACGGAGGTCGTAGCCGGCGGCGAAGACGTGGCAGGTGTCTAGACAAACACCGACACGGCTCTTGTCCTTGATGAGGTTGATGATGGCGGCAATGTCAGCGAATGTTCCTCCGATGGTGTTGCCGAGAGTTGCCATTGTCTCAAGTACAGTGACAACGCTACCAGTCGCCGGATCTGCATGTGCTCGGTTGAGGTTCTCGGCAATGATGCGAATTCCCTCCTCGCGAGTGGTGGCATTGGCATTTCCAGGATGAAAGTTGTAGTAACGGATGCCAAGCGCATGGCAGCGTGTCAAGTCGTTGAAGAAAGAGTCGTAGGCCTGCTTCATGCGAGCGGGATCGGGGTGAGCAAGGTTGACTAGGTAGGAACCGTGGGGTAGACAGCACTCCGCAGCGTTGATACCATGGTCCTTGCAGCCCTGAATGAAAAGTGCAGCATGTTCTGGATCCATCTCGATGGTTTCCCATTTACGCTGATTCTTCAGAAACAGAGCGAAGGCGTTGGCACTGTGGATGTTAGCGATGGCTTAAAATGGTGGGTGTGGAAGATGCAAAACATACCCGATATATACAAGGTTGATGATGGAGTTGTGTACGCCTAAACGATTGTTTTCGAGTCCATGTTAGCCAGTGGTCTTCGCGAATGGGAGATGAGAGTGTGATATGGACTAACCTCCGGCGGAGCTGACATGGGCGCCAATCAGATGCTTTGAGTCTTTGGCGCGGTCGGCAAGTGGAGGCAGTATCTTTGCAGTACCGCCCTTGCCCTTTGCCCTAGGCTTGGGCTTGGGTTTGGGCTTGTCTTCATGGTCGCTGTCTTCGTTCTTGGCCTTGCTCTTCTTGCCTCGTGTAGTCTTCTTGGCAGAGGTCTTGGTCGCGATCTTGTCATCTCCATCTGCGTCAACCTCTATCTCTGCATCGACTTCGGCTTCGACCGAACTGTCCTCCGCCACGGCCTTCTTCGTAGTAGCGGCCTTCTTGTTACGTCTTGAAACGGCTTTCTTAGACTTGCCCTCGCCATCACCGCTCTCTTGGGCCATGACTTCATCTTCCACCTCTTCTGTGACCTTTATCTTCTTGGTAGCGCGACGCTTGGGTCGAGGCGACTCATCGACGGCATCAACAACATCTTCGACGTCGACTTGTTGTGCTCTGGTCCTCCTTGTACGGGGTGTTGTCTCGGCCTTTCGCTTCTTGCCGTTCGCTACTGGTTGGGCGACGGTAGCGGTTTCGGTGGCTGACATGAGGTTGTCAGGAGGAGGTGAGAGGGACGAGTCTGAGGGCGCGTTAGAGATCTTCCTGGCCATGATTCTTGTAGCCAAAGGCTTCTGAGTGTCTATCAAAGAGGTTCCGAGGGTTCCTAAGGTTCCTAACGCTCCTGGGCTATCAAGGAGTGAGGTGTAGGAGCGACGGAGGTCGAAGGCTGAAAGGCTGCTTTTGTAGACGGCAAACGGGCGCGAGCGATTGAGGTAAAGGTGAGAGAGCGCGATTAGGGTGCTACTCCTGATAGCATTACGACGTGACCGTGGATTGGGTAAAGGTCGAGCTAGGAGCTGCGTTTGCGATTGTACGGCTGGGTATTCAGGAACACGTGGTGCCACGCGAGTGTAATTGCGATGTTGATAGTGAGTGTAATTGCTGGGAGCGTGGAGGAAGGAGCGCGTCGGCAAGGATGGGGACGTCAGGAGGGAGCGACTGTTTGTAAAGACTTTGAAAGAGTGACAACGCGATAAAAGCAGATTCTCAGAGGCTAGATTCGCGAGACTGTATCTCATACGAGGATAGTAGGAAATTTGAACATTGGCCGTGAAGATGCGATGAAAGTCGCATCAACGTCACCTGGGCATGGATCAGGGCAAAGTCGCGACTACGCTAGTCGCGCGCTCACATGTCTTAACCCCGCGGTAAATCCGATCTGCAACACCAAAAATTATCGTCGCCAGATCCAACAGCCCACGCCAACCGATCGCAAGTTCGGCCAGTACCCACAACCGCCAAGCTTACCCGCTCAAGCTCGTCGCAGCACTACTCAGATCTCGCGCGATCTCTCTCCGTTAACGAAAACCCTACTCAACCGCATCAAACCTCCCCAGCAACCACCCACCATGCCGAAAGCAAAGCAAAAGCGCAGCAAAGGCGCCGACAAAGATGCCTCCCCCTACGCCCGCCCGGGCGCCACCTCCGCAAAAGCCTCCGCCGCACACTCAATCTTCAAGATGGACAAAGACCTCGGCCAGCATATCCTGAAAAACCCCGGCGTCGCAACCGCCATCGTCCAAAAAGCACACTTGAAGCAATCCGATCACGTCCTCGAAGTCGGTCCGGGAACAGGCAACCTGACAGTCCTGATACTGAAAGCCGCCAAACAAGTAACAGCCGTAGAAATGGACCCCCGAATGGCTGCTGAATTGACGAAACGAGTCCAAGGCAGCCCGGAGGAAAAGCGATTAACAATCCGCCTGGGCGACGTAATAAAAGCCGAACTCCCCCGCTTCGACGTCTGCATAAGCAACACGCCCTACCAAATTTCCTCACCACTGGTCTTCAAACTGCTCGCCCTCGCCCACCCCCCTCGGTGCTGCATCCTCATGTTCCAGCGCGAATTCGCCATGCGCCTGTTCGCGCGCCCCGGCGAAAAGCTCTACTCCCGCCTCTCCGTCAACGTCCAGATGTGGAGTAAAGTCAGCCACGTAATGAAAGTAGGACGCAACAACTTCAACCCACCCCCGCAGGTCGAGAGCAACGTCGTGCGTATCGAGCCGAAGAATCCGCGGCCGCAGATTGCGTATGAGGAGTGGGATGGCCTGTTACGCATCTGCTTCGTGAGGAAGAACAGGACGCTACGAGCGAGTTTCTTGGGTACGGCAGCGGTGTTGGAGTTGCTAGGGGGCAACTACCGGTTGTGGTGTGCGCAGAATGATATCCCTGTTGATGACAGTCCGGTTGATCCGAGTGAGATTACGGAAGATAACGACGAAGCGGACATGGACCTCGATGACGAATTCAAGGGTTTCTCAGACCCGGACGACCCGGACGATGAACTCCCTGATTTCTTCAAACAACTCCAGGCGGAGAGTAAGAAGAGGGTCAATGGCGTGAATAGGAAGAGGAAGGGGAGGTTGAGCGAGCTGGTCAGGGAGAAAGTGAGGAAGGTGCTTGAAGATGAGACGCAGTTGGCAGATAAGCGGGCGCGGTTGTGTGATGAGGGGGATTTCTTGAAGTTGTTGTATGCTTTCAACCAAGAGGGCATCCATTTTAGTTGATGTGGGAAAGCTGAAGAGAGGAGAGAGGAGTGCATTTCCTGGCGTTTCGAGACTTTGCTGCATGGGAGGCGTTCGGGGTATACCAAAAAGCGTGGCTATGCAGGCGTTTTGATGTATGACGATTTACGCAGTATAGATGGGGAAAGATACGTGCTAGCTTTCACTTGCTAGTTACTTGGGGTATCTGAATTACGCCACGTCCTATTCAATCCTCCACTTGTTCTTGTCTATCGCCATATTTCAGCAAACCCTGCCTTTTAGCCCTCAGCAAAAGGGTTCGGCGGCAGGACATCAGGGTCAAACCCATTTGATTCCTGCTGAATCCCCTCTCCGTCCACGCCATTTACACCTTCACTATGCCCGTCCACCTTTTCCCCATTCACCATCTCTCCTTTCACATTCCCTACGACCCCCTCCTTCGGTCTCCACAGCCTAATCGTGCGATCCAACCCCGCACTCACAATCAGCTTTTCCGTCGGATGCGTATGTACACTCAACACAGCATCGCCATGCCCCTCCAACCTCTGCAACACATTCTTGCTACTAACATCCCACAACACCACCTGCCCCTCTTCATCCCCAGACGCAACGAATGCGTACTCCACACCCTCTTCCTTCCCTGTGTACGTGCCAAACGCACCGGAAAGCGAGTACTGCTTGTTCACATGTCCTTGATACGTTTTCACGCATTTCCCTTTTCCTTCAATGTAGTTCCAGAGCCGAATACACGAATCCAAGGTCCACGCGAGGATGTATTTGCCGTTTGGCGAGAAGATGACAGAGGAGACGGGGGCGTTGTCTTCGTGGACGAGGGTGCGGAGGCACTGGCCTGTCGCTGTGTCCCAGACACGAATCAGGCCGTCGTGAGAACACGAGACTATGAGCGTGCCGTCGCGGACAAAGTCTACGCCGCCAACGGGGTCGGAGTGCGCGGGGAGGGAACGCATGACACGGGCGGCGCGGACGTCCCAGAGGTAGACTGCTTCGTCGTAGGAGCCTGAGACGAGCATGTTGCCTTTGGGGCTGAAGGCGATGCTGTAGACGTAGTTGTGGTGGCCGATGAAAGGCGTGGGGTGGGCGAGCCCAGTGGTTGTGTCCCAGAGCCTTATACTCTTGTCGTCAGACCCCGAGGCGAGGATCTTGGAGTCGAGGGACCAGCATATCGTGCTTATACCTGCGAGGTGGCCTTCGAGCGTGTGTTCGAGGGCGCCGGTGTGGGCGTCCCAGATCTTGATTGTGCAGTCGGCCGAGGCGCTGGCGATGTAGCGGCCGTCGGGCGAGAATTTGACGCAGGATATGGCTTTCTTGTGGCCGCGTAGGATGAGCGTGGGCGCATAGTTTAGAGTGGTGGGCTTTGAGGGTGATGTGCGGCGCTGGTGCGAGCATGAGGAGGTGCTCGAGCGTCGTGACCGTGATCCTGAGCGAGAGTAGGAGGGCCGTCTGTCTCGGTATTCGCGTTGGTCGTCTTCGCTGTTGCCTCTGCTGTATCGGCGCGCGGGTCTTTCCGCTATCCTGTAGCTGGGGGAGGCATTGGGCGGTTCGTGGGAGGCAGAACGTTTGCGTGGTCGTTCGTCATCGTAGCCGTCTTCGTCTTCGCGCCGTCTTTTGGGTGAGGTTGACCGTGTAGCGTCCATTTCCATTGTGGTAGTTGGTTTGATGTTGTGCAGTGAAATGCGGAACGCGACTGATCGGCAATGGAAAGTTAGCGTGCAGGCGGTCCCCAGCATCCCTGCAGCATCTCAGGTACATTTCCTGGGTTGCATCATACCCGCCAGTTCAACTCGCGTCAACCTACACAATGGATTCACAACTCGGCCCGCCACCCTCGAGCATACGCATTCTGTCGCTCAATTGCTGGGGTCTCAAGTTCATCTCCAAGCTGCGCAACGAGCGCCTTACCGAAATCGGAAACCAGATCGCCGCCGCCAGTCCGCAGCCAGACATTGTAGGACTCCAGGAGTGCTGGACGCAGCAGGACTACAATGCCATAAGGGAGAAGACACAACATATACTGCCTTATGGCAAGTTCTACCACAGCGGCATCTTCGGTGGTGGTTTAGTCATTCTGTCACGATGGCCTATCCTCGAGAGCAACATGGTGCGGTATCCTCTGAACGGACGGCCTGCTGCTTTCTATCGTGGCGATTGGTTCGTGGGAAAGGGAGTCGCATGTGCGAGGATCCAGATGGGGCCGTCGAAGAGAGATATCGCAGAGGTGTTTTGCACGCATGTAAGTCGGCTTGTCAAATAAAGTATACACACTGACTCAAATAGCTCCACGCCCCATATGAACGCGAACCACACGATTCCTACATCTGCCACCGGACAGCTCAAGCGTGGGAAATCACAAAACTCATGCGCGCAGCGGCTGAACGTGGACATCTCGTCATCGGCATGGGCGACTTCAACATGATCCCCTTATCCCTCGCACACCGTATCATAGAGACGCATTCGCCTGTCCGAGACGTATGGCGCATTCTCCACCCCGAATCCTCCATCGGCGCGGCAAAAGACAAGGTCGAGCAGGTTCGCGGCGTACCAATGCCATCTGCGCAGTTCAACATGACTGTCAATGGAGCAACGTGCGACAGTGAGATGAACTCCTGGCGGTGGAACAAAGGACAACAGAGACGTCTCAATAAGGGTGAGAACGTGCAAATAGATCCTGCCGTTCTAGACCCCAATGCGAAGCGACTTGACTACGTCTTCTTCAGCAGCGGGCGGTACCACCACCCAGAGACAAAGGAGGAGACAGCCGAGTGGGAGCTCAAGGAAGCTAACGTAGGCATGGCGATGCGTCATCCTACGCTACACTGTTCCTTGAGCGACCATTTCTCCGTCGAAGCGACATTGACGAGGACTTCTACTGATCCGTCAGCCATACGGCTATCCCCGTGGGCACTGCCTGAGAAATATTTGCCCATCGAGGTATATGACGAGATCATGGCAACCATACTCAAATACCAGGTCCGAGAAAGGATACAGCGCAAGCTGCGCATAGGTCACTTCTTCTACCAGCTCTCATTCTCCGTTGGCTGCCTAATAGGTGTCTGGTGGTCACCCAAGAACTACGTTTCCTTTATACTGATGTTGTTGAGTACATTGGGATTTAGTGTTGGTGTCATCGATGGATTGATGGGGTTGTTGTTTGTTGGTAGCGAGATCAGGGCACTCAAGGAATTCGAGTGGGAAGTCCGGAATACCAGAGAGCGGGCGCTCGCAAAAGGGGAAGTTTCGAAGGTTGATTCTCAGAGTAGTGAGATACCGTTTGCATCTGAGCGGTAGCATCAGTTAGATGCAAGATAATAGAGAAGTTGCTTGGCTGATGCACGTATGTGTTAGTGAGGACCGACGCGTGCACGTGCGGTCGTACAAACGCGCGACATGGTCGTTGTCGGGTGCTTGGCCCCATGCGTGGACCATCACTCCAAACCTCACCACTCCCACCATCAAACTTCACACACCAAGATCCCATCTCCGCCACCCATTATTTAATCACAGCAACTACGCGACAATACCATAACCTCTTCCCGCATCAAACCTCGCATACGACTCGACCCCCAACGCGCAGCTTCGAAGTCCGCAGCCCTCGCGATGAGCGAATCCCAGCCACAGCAGGCCAGCGGCGGCCAGCAGCAGGGCCAGCAGCTGCTACGCCCCGATGACATCCTCAAGCTACAATGTCTTCCCGAAGACGAGAAGCAGAAGTACCGCTTGATCATGCAGAGCTCTTGGAACATCTTCAACAACAACCCGCCGGGCAGCCAGGAGAATACCACGGCGCGTCAGAAGCTGACGGACTGGTCGCAAAAGTTCATCGCGCGCGAACGCCAGTATCGCGCAAAGATGAAGGCACAGCAGCAACAGGGAAATCAGAACCAAACACAAGCTGGACAGTCGAGTGCAGCCGGTCAGCAGAACCCCAATGCGGTCAAGCAGGAAGGAGGCCAGGGTCCCAATGGAGGAGCTGGTGGTGCCGGCGCGCAACCCAACCAGCAGAACCAAGGACAACAGCCCAACCAAGGCCAGAACCCAGGACGCGGCCAGGTCGATCCTGCTATCGTCAAGCATGTCCACGAGTTCCCCATGCAGGGACCCACGAACGGTCCTGCGCCAGGCACACCCGAGTACGAGACCAAAATCAAGGAGTACCGATCTGGTTATCTTAACATGCTTGCCAAGCAAGCTTCCTTTAACGAGCAGAGACGGCGGCTTGTTCATCAGCTTACCGAAAGGCAGAACAACGGGCAGGAACTACCCCAGGAACAGCTTATGATGAAGGCCAACATCGAGAAGGAGTCTGCTAAGATCAAGGCCCAGATTGACAAGTTCCGTGCCATGCAGAAGCAATGGAAGGATGAACGCGAGGGAAATGCGCAGGGCCAGGCTCAGGCGCAGCCTCAGAGCCAGAACACAGCGCAATCGCCCCCACAACAGCAGCAGCAGCAGCAACCGCCGCAACAACAGCCCCAAGCGCCTCAGCGCCAGCCTTCACAACCTAACATGCCCGCGCAGCCCCAAGTGAAAGAGGAGCCGCAAATCAAGATTGAGGGCGGACAGACACTACAACCACAACCACAACCCCAACAACAATCGCAAACTCAACCCCAACCACAACCCCTGTTCAACATGCAACAAAACCAGGGAAACCACCAGCAGGGCCCGCCGCAACAGCAGCATAATCAACAACACAACCAGCAGATGCCGCCTTCACTTCCGCAGCAGCAGCAACAAATGCAGCAAGGACAGCAGCAAGCTCGACCTCCACCAGGGCCTCACTCGCAGACGATGCCTCCAGGTCAGATGCCGCAATTTGCGCAAGGACAGCAGCAACAGAACTTCCACCAGCAACAACAGCAGCGACCTCAGATCAACCCCATGCAAGCGAACGCGCACCAGCAGAGCAACTCACCACATCCTCAATCCGCCGCCTCGAACGCGCCCGGCCCACCAATTCCTCTCTCCCACAGCGCCGCCGTCAGCGCCGCGAACCGCTCCTACACAGACCCGCAACGCACAAACACACCTATGCAGCAAGGCGGACAAGGCGGCAACTTTGGCAGTCGCGAGCGCGAGCAGCTCAATAACCCCAAGATGCCTATCCCTCGCCATCTCAACGTAACCTCGCCCCAAGCCGTCCACATGGGCCAATCCCGGCCTACTATGAGTGGTCCTACCAACGGCGCGCCAGGACCCATGGGCCAACCCGTCATCCCACGTCCACCACCATTCCAACTCGAAGGCGAAGGCGATCGGGTACTCAGCAAGCGGAAGCTAGATGAGCTCGTGAGGCAGGTAACCGGTGGCTCAGAGGAGGCCCTAACACCAGAAGTCGAAGAGGTAAGACCCCCCCTCCCCCACCCACATAAACCAACTCTATCTAACCCACTTCCACAGGCCGTCCTCCAACTCGCCGACGACTTCGTCGACAACGTCATCAGCAACGCGTGCAAGCTTAGCAAGCTGCGCGACTCGCCCCAACTCGACATCCGCGATATCCAAGTCATTCTCGAGCGCAACTACAATATTCGTATTCCAGGATACGCGTCTGATGAGGTGAGGACGGTGAGGAAGATTGTACCGGCGCAGGGCTGGGCGAACAAAATGAGTGCGGTTAATGCAGCGAAGGTTATGGGTGGGAAGGCGGACTTTTAGTCTGGGTCTGAGGAGGGGAGAGTGGGGGTAGTGAAGGAGGAAGATGAGGAGGAAGTTGAGGAGGAATACCGTCATTATCGCTTCATTACTGCAGACGTGGACGACGAAGGAGAAGGAGAACAAACTCCCAACACAGATGCACCAGCCCAAGTATCCTCACAACAATACCATTAGCTTGAAGTACACCACCGTCTCTTACCTTGCCATATTAGAAAACACACTTGTCCAATCTAGTCTCATGGATGAGAAGGCATCGCTAAAAAGTGAAGAGTATAGCGAGTGGGTAAACAGTAGTCTATGGTATCATTTCCGCGGTTTCCAGCTATCGATCAGTTCATCAAATGATCTGAGCCGGAGCCCCTACCCATCCATCCCTCACCATCTCCTTGCAACGTGATCATCATCGCTGTCATCGCTAGTTCATATACATGATCCCGGACCAAATTCAACCGCCTCAGTCTTCCTCCTCGTAAATCTTGACCTTCTCCGCATACTCCCTGATATTGGAATGAATGGTATCGTTAATCAACTCGCCCCGTCCACCCGCCACCTGCAGAATAAGATCGTTGAGTGACATTCGCCCGAGGATGTCCACGTGATCCGCTGTTTCACACACATATTCGTCAGCATGTATCCAAACCGAGGAGACAGCAGAGGAAAAGGAGGGCAAAGAGGAAAGACATACCAGTATTAGGACCCCCCCTCGGACTAAACCGATCAGGTTCATGTTTCATCTCAAACGTCGTCACTTTCACACCGGCGGGGTTATACCTCTTCATCTTCCACCCTTTCGTACACATATACCCGCTACTTAGCAGATTCACCGTGCCATCCCCCTCACCCATGACGACCCCATGGTCCACATTGCCCTCCTGCTGGGTGAACATCGTATCGAGCGTAACATTCAACCCGCTCAACGGATCGTCGTCGCTGCGGTAATAATACGCACGTTCCGTATCCTTGCCTACACCGTAGAAACAGTAGATCTTCAGGTTGGGAGCGAGCGGCAACCGGGTTTCTAGCGGGTTGACCCATTTAGCAGGCAGGAACTGGTTGTCCTCGACGTGTTTGGTGGTGTGGGCTACGCCGTGGGAGTAGGAGGTTTGAATCATTTTCTTGAACCAGGGTTCTGTGTTGCGGAATAGGAAGGGGAGGCTGTCATCTACAGTGATGTTCTTCTGCGTCATCGTGCTGTTTGCGTTTCGGAAGCGGATGAAAGGGCCAAAAGTTACGTTTTGCCCTGGTAAGTCGTCCGGAGCGCCGGTTTCGTCGCCCCAGACGGCGTTGCCGCCGAGGGGGAGCATGGAGGAGAGACCGGGCATTGCGCGGAAGATTTCGGCGCGTTCGTAGCGGGAGAGGAAGCGTTCGAGGCCGTAGACGGCGAAGGCGTTGAGTTGGGCTGTGTCTTTCATTTCGCCGGAGAGGACGGCGGGCATGTCTTTTAGGGCGCCGAGCATGCAGCCGGAGATATTGATCCAGCTATCGATGTATTCGTCGACCCAGTTTGGTCCGCCGTTGCCGTAACCTTCTGCTTCGACCCAGTGCAGGAAGTAGTAGAGGACCTGTGAACCCATGGAATGCGAGAGAAGAACGACTTTCCTGTCCGACACGCGCACGGCAACTTCGATGTGCGACTTTAGACGGGTGAAATACTGGTCCCGTATCTCGTAGTTCATGTACGACATGCGCCAGTCATAGGCTGCGGTGAAGGCATTGCCTGGATCATACCCGATGGTAGCGAGGTTCTCCAGAATCTTATTCCATATCCAGTAACCCGTTATGAAGAAGTCGGCTGCATCGAAACCTTGCGCTGCCCGTAGCTTCACGCCCGGTGGATCGAGACCGCTGTCTTTATCGAGCATGATATGCCGTTTCCACTGCGCCTTATCGAGGACGAGCGCGCGCATCATCGTCCACGACCCCCATAGTCTCTTGCGAAAGTATTGTCTCGACCCTTCTTCCGTGCCCCAGGATTCAAGACCCGTGGAGATGACACCGGGGATCATGATAACGGGGTGTTTGGCTTTGATGCCTTGTTTCTGCGCGTGGAGACCGACGGCGAAGGAATCGTAGTTTACGGCGTCTTTTTCTGATTTCTACTGAGTTGGGGCAGTCAGCCTCGATTCCACTCGATGCGCAGGGTCTCCCATTCAGTCCTCTTCTGTAGAAAACAAAGGTCGCGCGTACCTGCATCTGCTGCGCGCTCTTCACAAAGTTGTCTGGCAGCGCCTCCATGATGCTCTCCAAGTTGACGCCCTCCAGACTACTCAAATCAATCATGTCATTACTGCTCGCAAAGAAGCCCGCCAGCAACAACCCGAATATGCCTCCCAGGCCAAACACCCAGAAATTTCTCCGTTTCTTATGCTGCCCCCTCTTCTTGAGCGTCTGCAGCTGCTCCGCGGTAATCAGGCGCAAGTTCGCAGGCCGTTTGAACTTCCCATCCGGTCCGGGAGAAGGTTCGCGGGACAGTTCGGGCGTCGAGATCTCGCTGTCGTCGCCGCCGCCGCCGCCACCGCCGAAGCGGCGTCTCAAGAAAGACATGAACGAAGCGTTGGAAGTTGTACCCGCGGGGTTGTACGGGAAAGCGTGGGCGACTGCCACAAGATTGTTTTTGGTTATCGTCCCTCGGCATGTGACGGAATGATCGGCACAAGGATGCACGAGAAAGCACGTTCCTGACACGGCGGGCCAAGCCGGCCGCTATGAGGGGCTGAGCATACGCGCAGTGCTCTCCTTCCCACGCGCCATGGCCGGCAATGAAGATGGCGACGTCACAGTTGATGCGACGGCGACGGCGACACCCTCGACCAAACCGCTGAAAGAACCTGACGACCTCCAATATGTCCAATACGAGCCCTCGAAAGAAGAGCAATACCTCCCTGCCATCCGTCAATTAATTTCCAAGGACCTATCCGAGCCATACAGTATCTATGTATACCGGTACTTCTTATACCAATGGGGTGATTTATGCTACATGGTACTTCTCTCTCCCCCTTCCCCAAACCACCTTACAGTGTCTAACCCTCATCCCCCCACAGGCCCTCTCCCCCACAAACACTCTCATCGGCGTAATAACCTGCAAACTCGAACCCCACCGCAGCGGCACCTACCGCGGCTACATCGCCATGCTCGCCACGCAAGAAGAATACCGCGGCCGCGGCATAGCCACGCAACTCGTTCGCCTCGCCATCGACGCCATGACTGCGCGCGACGCCGACGAGATCGTTCTCGAGACCGAGGTGTCGAATACGGCCAGTTTGAAACTGTATGAGCGGCTGGGGTTTATAAGGAGTAAGAGACTGCATCGGTATTACTTGAATGGGAATGCGGCGTTTAGATTGATACTTTATCTGAAGGAGGGGACAGCGCTGAAGAGGCCGGAGCATGGGATACATGGGGAGGGAGGTGGGGGCATGGAGATGAGGAGGGATGAGGCGGAGTTGTATTCTTGAGAGAGGGCTGGAGGGGCTTGGAGAGACAATCACTGGGATGGGGAAAAGTGCGAAGTTGGCAGTCTTTAGACTGGCGACTGTGGAATAACAGGAAGACTCATAGCTGTTGGATGTGGAATACCACGGTAGCCCTCTCTAGGCTCGATGGAGGACGAGATATTTGCACCAACCACAGTATGTAATCCTCACAGACACTACTAAACAGGTTGTTGTAGACATATGCAACGACGGACGCAACTAGTATGCTCATCTACACGGTATCACGAAACATCTATCCGACCCATCTACTTCTTCTCCTCCAAACTCAGCCCCTCAATAGCCTTCTCTCCCCCCTCAGTCCCAACATCAACCTTATCCTTGTCCTCACCCTCAACATGCCCATCAGGCTTAGCCTCCACATTCCGCTGCTTCGGATGGAAAGTCCCCTTATTCTTAACCTTCTTCTCCTTCTTGACCACCGGCGGCGGCGGGTAAGCCTTCTGCTCGATATCCTTCCACTCCTGGTTGCCCTGGAACTCCTTCTGCACGGGCTCAAGAAGCGCGTTGAGCGCCTCCGTAACCGCGGGCTTGAGATCCTGGGGTGTGAGAATGTCGGCTGCGTAGTCTTCTTGCATCTTCTTGATATCCGTGTAAGTAAGGGGCTCGGCGTCGCGACGCTTTACGACGAATTTGGGCTCGCCGTAGTTGAGGTGGCTGGCGGGCAGGAGCACGTATTCGACGAAGCTGAGGACGCCGTTTTCTTCGACGATCTTGGGCGCCGCGTGCGCTTTCTTGAGCTTGCGCTTTACGACGTCTGCGTCGTCTAGGACGTCGATCTTAGAGTCTGGGTCGGACGAGCTCATCTTTCCTCCTTGCAGACCGGGAACCATGGGGTTCATCAAGTGGGCGCGCTCTTTGTAACCGATCTTGGGGAGTACGTCTTTTGCGAGGGCGAAGATCTTGCGTTGGTCTACGCCTCCGAATTGGACGTCTACGTCGAGGTACTGCTCGTCGAGGGCTTGCATCAGTGGGTAGATGAGGCCGCTCAAGGGCGCGTTCTCGGTTTGCTTGACGACTTCCGCGCCGGCCTTCTTTGCTGCTGCTTCGCTTGTTATACTCGCTAGTCTCAGCAAGTCCATGGTGTAGTCCGAGTTCAACTCATAGCTCGATCCCAGTACGAACTCCAGCTTGTCGATTGGCACCTTGACGGCCTTGAGCAGCGCGGTGATGGTGTAGCGGTAGTATTCCGCGCGGAACTTGACGAGCTCGATGGGCGCTTTTAGGTTGTCGAGGAAGCCGTGGATGTCTGCGAGCAGGATCTTGACGTGGCAGCCTGCAGCGAGGAATTGCGCGAGCTTGAGGATGGGTACGAACTAGAGTATACATCGTTAGCAGTGCACGCGACCGTATCTCGCGATGTCAACATACGTAACCGCAATGTGGCCGTCCAGTTGTCGCAGTACCCCAGTAAACCTTCAAGTGTCCTTGCTTCTTCAGCGCCTCGTCCATGATCTCTGGGTTCAAGACTTCCGCCAGGTTGACCTTGATGAGCGCCATCTTCTCTTCCTCGGACATGTTCGCGCCGGGGTTGACAAAGGAAGCCGCCTGAGCTTTTTGTAATCTTGACTTTGCATCCTTGAGTTGTGTCTGCGCTTCTTCGATTCTCTTCTCAATGTCCGCGATTTCCTGCTGGATTGCCGCGGGGTCTGCCATTGTGTCGGCCGTGGTGGGGTACGAGGGGCAGCTGGTGTGCCAATTGATTCGAGACCGGAGGGAGAGTAATTGAGTAGTGTGGAGAATGGAGGAGTGAGCAAGAACAGCGATTTGAAGCCGTTTATATCAAGCTCAGTCGAAGTGTGCGAGTGGTTTGGTGTGTCTTGCGCCCTGCGCCCAACTGGATGAGTCGTTGCGGGGCCGGGAACAGTCACCAAAATAACATTTCCAGGGTCCAGTTGCTGTGCCACATGTGTGGCTGCCAACACTCACGCAAGACGAAATGCAGTAGCTCTGATAAACAAATGTTTTCTATTCGCTTGTATAAGGAGTGTATAGCTCAATAACAGATGAGTCCAAGGTAAATCCACAGAGAAGTAAAACCAATAACCAATGCCCACCAATCATTCAGTGAATCTAAATCGCGCCGTCGCTATGTATGCTGCTTTCGAAGATGTCGTCCCGTCATTTTACAACCGCCGAGTCTCTCTCTCAACGTGTTGTGACTCCCTAGTGGATTTACTGTCCACACTTAGCCATGCAGGCTCTAGCATCACGGGCAAGGTTGGCAGGAAGCGAAGCACCGAACTCGTCGATGTTCTTGCTGTTGATTTGACCCTTCAAAACACGTTAGCACAACCTCCACACCATTCTGACAAAGGTAACCTACCGGGAAACCAAGCGTAGCATCCACAACCTCCGAGTTAAGAGCAAAGAAGTTCTGCGCAATCTGGCTCGTACCAGGGTCCTCGGAGTTGAGCGCCGCCACAAAGGTCGCTGGCTTACAGTTGTTGTTGAACTGGTAGTGGATGGAGCCTTGAGGGAAGACTGTAGCCTCGAAGGCGTTGAGGTACCCTGCGACTTCTGGGTTCTGCTTGGGTCCGACGAGGGCGTTTTCTAGGACGAAACCGAACTCCATCTTCTCGCCTTCGACGAGGGTGAGCATCTCAGTGGCGCGCGGGTGGACGTGAGGGGTGTTGATGCCGCATGGCTCGAGGAAACCGACGGTGGTGGAGATGCCGAGACCGGTTAAGATGGGGAAATTTCCGATGTTCTGGTGAGGGGATTAGTATAAGGTTTGTCGCTTGAGGGAATAAAAGACTTACGGCTGCAACGGCAACGCCACCCTCTGCGCCAGGAGCAGGCTTCGCATTCCTGTCGAAAGTGAAGACGGTCGCCTTGCGGAGGTCGTCTCCCTTCAGGAGCTCAGGGCCTTCAGGGCCTTCTCCCACAGTCAGAAGCCTTTGGAAACGCTTGATGGCTGTAGGAGCAGTCAGGAGGTCGTCGAAGATGTCAGGCGTTGAGACAGGTGCTGCCGGGGCAGCAGGAGTGGAAGTAGCATTGTCCTGTCTCGCATGGATGTGCTGAGGGAGTGCCTGAACAGCACCAAGAGCAAGCGAAGCAACGACGATGTTGGTGATGGTGAACATGATTACTGATTAAGAAGCGAAGGCTTGGATAGACAGTAAAGAAACAAGGAGATAATGGAAAGTAAAGAGGAAAAGATGAGATGGTAGTATGAGTTTCTGGTTGTGTGGTAAGGAGATGATTCTCCGACTGGGTGTTCTACGCTGCTTTACTTATACCTCCATTGTTCTCATCCGTCTTACCAGCACCATCAGGTGTCCTGGACGGAAGTCACGATTCCGGAGGGCTGTACAGTACTGTGTTGACGCTTGCCGACTAATTGTGTACGCTCTTCAGCGAGGGATGCGATATGCTTAGACATCCTGGGGTCAAGAATAATCATTGGCTGGGATGGCAAGTCGGTGCGACTATGTCTGGCGGTCCGTCAGCCTTACAGCGGGAGCGCTGATGGGGCGTGGATCTTGTGGGGGCGGTGTATTTCGGCGTCACGGCGTCGCTTGCACGAAATAGATGGAACAAAGGATGGAAATTACTTCTTGACGCTTGCGCTGATGAAGATGAAACGGCTAGAAAAGTTGACCGTGCGGAGGGTTGATGATGCGTGTGCAATCTACCGTTAAACGTCCATAGTGAGGCTAGCCTTGGGGTAGTCTCGTGCGAGATGAGCTGCGTGTTGTGACTGAGATCATTCGACTCGGCGCAGAACAGCGGAAGTGCGACTATCCGCGTCCTTCGTGAATGCGTGTTGCCTGATATTTGGCGTGCGTCGATTTGGTCGCGTGCGAATGGCCGTCAGCTTCCGCCGTTGACGCCTGGGCAGGTGGGCCTTCTGTTTACCTAAGGATGGCTAAGTTTAGCCCGCACTGACTCGCGAGACCAACGCGTCTCTAAGAACAAACTGCAACAAAGCCAGAGCTTAGAGCCTTAGACGCAGGTGGATTTCAAATTCGCATCTAGACCATGTCTTACAGTCTGGCAGGTGCTGAGCAATGTGCAGGTAAAAACAGATGCATTCAGAAAATAGTACGCTACGCTAAATCCAACAATCGACAGCAAGCGTGTCGCTCGTGAACGCAATGAGCTAAGAAAACAGCCGTAAGGTCATGGTAGTGGCCTCTAAGATTCATCAATCATAATTCTGACACCTGGTCAGACTCAAATTCCATGTCCATCATGTTGTGCCCTCCCCAGAACGGAAGTTCGTCTAGAGTAAAGGCGTCATCACTAGGGATGGATGGCGGTCCCTTGGAGTGTAGCACCCTGCCTTCGTCAGGCTCCTCAACCTCCGCAATGTTATTCGTGTTCGAGAAGCCACGGTCTTCGAAGATAAGCGAGCCTCTTCTAGGCCCTCGGACGCGGCGGCGCAGTCGGCGAGCGTTCTGGTCCCTGTCATCGAGAGGGTCATCGTCGGAGTAACTGCTGTCTCCTTCCACGCTCTGGCTGTGGCTGCGCTTGAAGATGCCTGCGCTCCATCGTTTCTTCTTCTTCAGGTAGATCCGCTCCCTTTCCTCGTCTTCTGAAGTGTCTTCTTCGAGCTGTAGCTCGTTCATTCTGGCGAATATCGCTGCCTTTGTGCCGCTCCGTTCGCTCCTTGCATCTTCGCAATGGTCTGGTCGCACTACCTCTACGTCACAGTCGTAGCCTGGATCGCTATCCAGTTCTTCGAGTACGAATTGGGCTTTCTCTACCCGACGCATCGGTATCTCCTCTTCTTGTTCACTTTCTTGATCCGATTCGCAATCCTCCTCAGAGTCGGTCTCGTATTCGGATCCCTCCAACGTTGTTGCCGGATAAGCTCTGTCGGACTCTGACGACAGACGCGAAGATGCCGGGCACGATTGCGGGCGTGTGAAGCTGAAGTGATGGTCGTGTCCGATCGGTTCAATGTACTCCAGGGGAGGTGTCTGGATGAAGTTGCTTACGCGCCGATGTATTGGAGAGGTTTGGAATTTTGGTGGCGGGAAGCGACTAATGGTATGAGGAGTAGGCGTCATGGGTGGTGATTGCGGATGGCCGTTGAGCGCAGCGGCTGGCAATTCGTGGTGTGTTGCCATGGCCAGGAGGGTGTCGTGGTGATTTGACGGGGAAAGTTGCGTCAGGCTTGCTTGCAGCCAATTGCGATCGCGTACGTATCGATGATGTTCTCAGGTATTTGTGCTGACTTCTTAAGGGATCAAAGTCCGACAGGCGTGTCTAATCTTTGAAATGCGGAAGAGGAGTTGCGTCGACTGTATCATTCTGGAGGTGGCCCGGGAGTGTTTTACTGGGATATCTGAGCGGCGAGCTCGAGCGGAGAGGTGGAGAGTTTTGACAAGTCGAACCCTGCAACGCCTTGGCTTATCGTGCAGGTAGAATTGGAGTACTATAGGCAGCAATGCAGGTAGCGTAGCTCGCAGATCGGTAACAGCCACAAAGTGCAGGTCAGCTCGGATGCGATGCGTCTGTGGTGATCGAATGGGAACGTTAAAGGGGAAGAAGAGTACTGGAGGAGGTATGAATTCCCTGCAGAGACAGAAATGTGTGCGGGCTGTCGCCAATTATCACCTGCGTTTCAGCGATGAGCTGGCCGGCCACGGAGCGGGTCTGCAGCATTGCTGCCCTTTGCATGCGCAGCATCGGTTTCCTCCATGACTCCGATGCTGCGTGTTTGCGAACGATTAGTCGCAACAGAGACTCGGGCAATCTACCTTGCGTCAGACAGGATGGATGCCCAATGAGGTCAGCCAGCAAAATTGTCCTGCACAGGGCGGGTAGGTAGGGTTGGCACTACGATGCCAGCTGGCACACGGAGTCGCATTGGTGAGTTCTGCGGGGCATCGTTGCAGGACGCCAGACCAGGGGAGCCGAGCCACGCAGCGGCGGCGAAATTGAGATGAGGCAGCGTCAGGAAGTGAGGCTCTGCCTTACGGCAACTAGTGTGGGAACTCGAGGTTCGCTTGAAATTGAAACAGGCCCCGAGCGCTTCAGACGGAGTTGAGGCGATGTCTGGCAGATCTCACGTGACCTTGGTGGGGAAAGCGCGCTAGAGACCAGGACGGTTAGGCGGTTAATCCGAATGTTGCGTGGCATATCGAACATTAGCAAGAGCAGCTCACGCAGGCAGCAATACCAAAGATAATAGTCAACACCGTGTTTCTTTCTTCCTACCTTATACCCGTATCCCTTCGCGCTTGCCGTCTCTTGCATTGAGGCCACTCTAGACGACCGTGAAGCTGCGGCTTCGTCCCCAATTCCGCCATGGCCTCCTCTCCCTCGATGTTGACCAAGGCAAGCAGCTCTCATCTACGCGACCGTATAGCTAGCTAATTCCGGGCAGTTTGAGTCCAAGTCTTCGCGTGCCAAAGGCATTGCCTTTCACCCCAAGAGGTAGCTCATACCTTCACCTTGCGGCTCCCTTCCCCGCTGACCGCTTCCAGGCCATGGATCCTTGTGTCGCTACACTCGTCGACCATCCAACTATGGGACTACCGCATGGGTACCCTCATAGATCGCTTCGAAGAACACGACGGGCCGGTCCGCGGCGTTGACTTCCACAAGACCCAGCCATTGTGAGCATCCCGTGGACAACTTGGGAGGGCCAGCAACATAATACTGAGACTGCACAGATTCGTGTCTGGCGGCGACGACTACAAGATCAAGGTCTGGTCATACCAGACCCGGCGATGTCTCTTTACATTGAACGGCCATTTGGACTATGTCCGGACCGTCTTCTTCCACCACGAGCTGCCATGGATATTGAGTAGTTCCGACGACCGTAAGCGCATGCTGTGGGTTAGATGGGCAATGGCTAACACATACCAGAGACCATTCGTATATGGAACTGGCAGAACCGTAAGTAACATCCTCAACTGCTGTTTGGTACACAACTAACGTTCATAGGATCACTAAGTAAGTCCGTCGCATTCCCTCGCAGACAAACACCTAACCCTCCGAAGTATGTACTATGACCGGTCACAACCATTACACCATGTGCGCGCAATTCCACCCGAAGGAAGACCTCATCGTTTCCGCCTCGCTCGATCAGTCGGTTCGCGTTTGGGATATCTCTGGGCTCAGGAAGAAGCACTCGGCACCACAAGCCTTGTCATTCGAGGATCAGATGGCACGCGCGAACCAGAATCAGGCGGATATGTTCGGCAACACGGACGCGGTTGTCAAGTTCGTTCTTGAAGGTCACGACCGAGGTGTGAACTGGGTCGCATTCCACCCAACGCTGCCGTTGATCGTCTCCGCTGGTGATGATCGCCTCGTCAAGCTGTGGAGGATGTCAGAAACCAAGGCATGGGAGGTTGATACCTGCCGAGGACACTTCCAGAACGCGTCTGCGTGTCTGTTCCACCCACACCAGGATTTGATTCTGTCCGTTGGAGAGGACAAGACGATTCGCGTATGGGATCTCAACAGGCGTACATCGGTTCAGTCCTTCAAGCGGGAAAACGACCGTTTCTGGGTCATCGCAGCCCATCCTGAGATCAACTTGTTCGCTGCCGGTCACGACAACGGTGTCATGGTATTCAAGCTGGAACGCGAGCGGCCCGCGTCCGCCGTCTACCAGAACAACCTCTTCTACATAACGAAGGAGAAGCACGTACGGTCTTACGACTTCCAGAAGAACATCGAATCCCCATCGATGCTGTCTCTCAAGAAGCTGGGAAGCGCCTGGGTACCTCCACGAACACTGTCCTACAACCCTGCCGAACGCTCCATACTGGTCACATCTCCAGCCGACAGCGGAACATACGAGCTGATCAGCCTTCCGCGCGACGCTTCAGGAGCGGTAGAACCGACCGACACCAAGCGCGGATCTGGTAGCTCGGCTGTATTCGTGGCCAGGAACCGATTTGCCGTCTTCAACCAGTCTAACCAACAGATCGACATTAAGGATCTCAGCAACTCCACTACCAAGACCATCAAGCCCCCGCACGGAACCACCGACATCTACTTCGGCGGTACCGGTAACTTGCTCTTGATCACTCCTACTTCGGTTGTTCTGTACGATATCCAGGCCAAGAAGAACCTTGCTGAGCTCTCTGTCAACGGCGTCAAGTACGTTGTCTGGTCATCAGATGGACTGCACGTCGCATTGCTGAGCAAACACAACGTCACCATTGCGAACAAGAACCTGGAGCAAGTCAGCACTCTGCACGAGACTATCCGGATCAAGAGTGCCATCTTCGATGACACGGGTGTTCTTCTCTACTCCACGCTGAACCACATCAAGTACAGTCTAATGAACGGCGACAATGGCATAGTACGCACGTTGGAGCAGACAGTATACCTTGTGAGGGTCAAGGGTCGCAACGTATACTGTCTAGACCGTGCTGCGAAGCCCAAGATTCTTCAAATCGACCCCACCGAATATCGATTCAAGCTCGCCCTGGTCAAGCGCAACTACGACGAGATGCTTAACATCATCAAGACTTCCAGTCTGGTTGGACAGAGCATCATCTCCTACCTCCAGAAGAAGGGCTATCCTGAGATTGCTCTTCAATTCGTGCAGGATCCTCAGACACGGTTCGAGCTCGCTATCGAATGCGGCAACCTGGAAGTTGCAGTTGAGATGGCTAAGCAGCTTGACCGACCAAAGCTCTGGCAACGGTTGAGCACCGAAGCTCTAGCACACGGCAACCACCAAACCGTAGAGATGACCTACCAGAAGCTGCGCAACTTCGACAAGCTATCCTTCCTGTACTTGACTACCGGAGATCAGGACAAGTTGAAGCGTATGGCTAAGATCGCAGAGCACCGCGGTGACATGACGGCACGATTCCAAAACGCGCTCTATCTGGGAGACGTACAAAACCGGATAGAGATGTTCCAGGAGCTCGATCTATACCCCCTGGCGTATGCCACTGCCAAGGCACAAGGTCTCGACGAACAGGCACAGTCGATACTGGAAGCTGCGGGTGTATCGGAGGAACAGATTAACCTGCCCTCAACAGGTACTCCTTCGGCGCCTGCTAAGCCTATCGTGCCTACTCACAAAGCCAACTGGCCAACGCGCGCAGCTTCTTCGACTGTATTCGAAAAGGCCCTCCAAGGCGAAGTCGAAGGCATTGGATCCGAAGAGCCAACAGCAAACGGCTTTGGCGACGAGGATCTCATGGGCGACGCCGAGCCTACCCGTGCGGCTGCTGAACTTGGAGGCGGCGAGGACGACGATATCGGTGGCTGGGACATGGGTGACGATGGCGATGTGGAGGCAGACGACGACTTCGTTGAAGTCGAAGGTGCTGATGCTGGTGCAGGAAGCAGCGAAGCAGATTTCTGGGCACGCAACTCACCCTTGGCGGCGGATCACATTGCTGCTGGATCGTTCGATACTGCCATGCAGTTACTCAACCGACAAGTCGGTGCTGTCAACTTTGCTCCTCTCGAGGAGCGTTTCCAGGAGATCTACCAAGCCACGCGAACATACTTGCCAGCGACACCAAATATGCCATCGCTGGTTAACTACGTACGGAGAACGGTGGACGAGACCGATTCACGCAAGATTCTGCCCATCATCCCACGCGATCTGGAGTCGTCACTATCGACTGACCTGACCGCTGGCAAGCAGTTCTTGCAAAAGAACAAATTGGAGGAGGGTGTTGCAGTCCTCAAGAGCCTGTTGCAGCTAATCATGGTCAACGTCGTCTCATCCCAAGCTGAGTTTTCTGATGTAAGTTTACAGACATACATCCAGCCAACGCATACTAACATTGATGTAGGCTAAGAAGGCAATCAACACGGCTACCCAATACATTCTTGCCATGTCCATCGAATTGGAGCGCCGCAAGCTGCTCAACGGCGCTACCGACATCTCCGCCCTCTCTGACGCGGACAAGAAGCGCGCCCTCGAACTCTCTGCCTACTTCACCGTCCCCGACCTCGAGGGTCCCCACAACTCGATCCCTCTCTCAGCAGCCATGATGTTTGCGCACAAGAACAAGCAGCTCAACACGGCGCTGAACTTTGCCAACGCTTTGCTCGACCGCACCGGCAACGCCAAGATGAAGGAGCAAGCTAACCGCGTCAAGACGGTCGCCGAGAGAAACCCCAGCGACGTCATCGAAATTGACTTTGATCAATTCGCCGACTTTGACATTTGCGCTGCTAGCTTCACACCTATCTACAGCGGCATGCCTTCGGTTACCAGCCCATACAGCGGTGCCAAGTACCACGCCAGATACAAGGGCACTGTGTGCAGGATCGACGGCATCACACAGATCGGTGCGCCGGCCAGTGGTTTGAGGTTGGTGGGTTAGATTGGTTGGGAATGAGAGATCAGGGCCTGGAGAATAGGTAGCATTGCAGGAATCGTTTGAAAAGGTGTATGCTTAGCGTGTTCATATGCTCTTTTTACGAAGGTCTGGTGTTGCCTGTGAGTTAGTTGACGGGACTACGCAGAGTATTGAAAATGGGAGACCAAGAGTAACATGAATGGATGGAATACATGCAGCTTTTATACTTGAACACCCGCGATCAACGATTGATGATGAAGTGTTGTATTGGGCTAGCTGAATTGTCCGTCCGTTTGTTTCATAACGAGCAAGACATGTGCACGAAACAGGTCTTCTGAGCAGGTTATGCTGTATGATGTTTTGGTGAAACGTATAATAGTAGATTACATCTTCCGCATATACACGGAAGAGAGATAATAGCATTAAAGCGTAAAAGAGGTATCAAGCGTGTTCAACTGCAAAGGAAATCATCCTGTCCTTCCTCACGAGTTCATCTCATATCATAACGCAGTCCAATTCTCGCAATCTCCGTAACGCCATGCAACCCCATCTCAATCTCCGAGGCGCCTTCCCATCATCTACCGTACAACGCTTAACCCTTTGTCGGCGGCGGGCCCGGTGGCGGCGCATACCCGCCTCCGTATGTTGGCTGCGGACTCTGCAGCTCGACGCCGTTTTGCTGACCGTAGTAGCCCTGGTTTGCGCCTCCGCCGCCGTAGTAACTTCCGTTGTTGTTATTGGTAGCGGCGGAGTAAGGCGGCGCGGGGTTGTGTTGGTTGTTGTAGTAGGGTGCGGTGGTGTTTTGGCCGTATGCGTTGTTGTTGCCTGGGCGCGCGGCCCAGCCTGTGCCGTAGAAGGGCTGTCGGCCGGCTTTGCGGCGGCGACGGGCGGTTAGGCAGCTGGGGGGTGTTAGTGGTGTGCTGGGTGGAAGGGGGTTGGGGATGGCGATTGGAAAAGGGAAGGGAGGGAGGGTTGGGGGAAGGATGGACGGGGGACTTACGAGCATAGTACGAAGAGGAGTAGGAAGCCCAAGACGACGACTACGAGGACGACCCATCGAACCCAGTTATTCCATGCTGAGTTGCAGCGGTAGTAGCCCCGGCTGTTGCTATAGCACGTCCTAGCCATGGCGTGTTAGAAGCGATATTCGTGGGTTTGTGTGTCGCGACTCCAATATCTCTCGATCAATTGACAGTAACGCGATGCGCAAGTGTCCTTGGTACAAAAGCGCAAAAAGCGGAGTGGTGAGAGGCGTAGTGTGTTCGAATGGTTGAAGAGCAAAAGTAAGAGAAGAACGAAAGCAGCGTATTATGTCCAAGAAAAACCCGTGGCAAGGGCCACACACAAGGCAGGCCATCTAGCAGTACGCAGATGCCGAGTGATGCGGGCGCCAGGCTGGGCGCAGTGACGTTGTGACGTCGTCTGTCGCAAACACCCGTCTGCACCAACGCGAAGCCAGGACCAAGCCGATCCGGTTGATCCACCAAGCGTGCCTTTTCCCCAGAAAATTCATGGACTAACTGCGCCGCTGCACAGCTAAAGTGTGTCGCACAGCCACTTTGCAGCGAATGATGGACAAGGAGAGATGGAGGATGACGATGATGAGCGCATGGAATCAAACGTACCTGTCGCCATAATCTGGCCCGTAGTACTGTCTCGTACGATAGGGAACATGGTGGGGATGCGCGATCTCAAGGTCTACCATGATGGATATTCAAATCTGTGTGTTATAGCAATATGCGACGATTGTTCCAAATGCTGGAAATAATAGAAGTTCAGAAAGATGCGACGGAGATGGGATGGAACGAATCCGCAGTAAGAACAGGGTTCTGGCTGACTGCTTATGACGATATCCGCTCAACACGGACATGATGTGTCTTTGGGCGTTGGTGCTCAGCCACAATTCAGCCAAGAACGCTGCCCGGAGTATGGCTTAGGGCCCGCATTCTAGGCTTTGAACGGGTAAAGCGGAGACGAGAGGGCCAAGCTGGTGACGATTACGACGTGTGCTTTGGGCTTATTGGGTGCGCTGGGAAGGCTTTTTGGTACTGCTGATTGTGGGTGAGGAGGCGCAGTGGGGATGGATGATGGGCTATCCGGGTTCTAGCTTGTTCGAGAAGACGTGATGGGAGGATTGTGCGGCAAAATGTCGTGCTGCGCATGTTGTTCGGGTGGTTTTGATTAGTAGGGTAAGACTTTGGAGGGAGTTTCGTCGGCCGATGGTGGTTCTTGAGGATCACGAGAGCTGCTGCGCCTGTTGCTTTCGCAATGTTGTGTCGAGTCTGCGCCAAGGGTACGCAGTTCAGCCTCTTCGTGGTTCCAGTGGGTCCGAGACATTGCCCTTTGCTCGGGTCAGCAGTGCGCATGAGATTTTGCGTTGCGTGGTCGCTCAGCCGTTGACATCGTGAGATGGGTGCATTGCGCGTCTTGTACGGTACTTGTGGGATGTACTCGAGGGTGGTGTGTTCTTTGTATCACCAAAGCTGTCTGACAAGAACCTTTGCTACTTGTGTCTTCTGTGATGATAATACCGCGTTAGCCTTCCAGACAGAATTAACTATCAACAACCACATTACATATTGCCGGATGCTTCAACATGTAGTGCTTCGCAACGCAATCCTCTCACAATTGGCGTTCCGTGCAAACTCCCTCACAAACGTAGCATCGAGTACTGTACCTCAACCCCATCAACCCTAACCCCACTCCAACCCACCCCTCACCCTCAGCGCCACACCCACCGTCCCCAACGCCACAAACCCTCAATGCACACCGTCCCCATCCCCATCGCAACATCCCACCCACTTCCCCGTGCACCCCTCCAGCTCATCGGCTGCCAATCCATCCTGCCATTCCACTCCCAGCTCTGCGACAAGGGTTCGCATTGCTGTCGCCGCCGTCTGACCAATCAGACGGGCTCTGCTCAGGATTCCCTGGGAGGCGCTAATGCAGGATGAGTTGTTCAATTGTTCATGGCCATGGATTTTGCTTGGGTCCCACCCCGTTTTTCTGCCAGCGCGGTGCGTGAGTTGTGCGAATAATTTAGTTGTTTGCTCTCTTCTTTCCTTCCGGTGCATTGATTCTCTTCTTCTTTCCCCCACCGGTGTCGCGGTGACTTGTTCGTTTTGTTGCAATGTTTGGCGCGAGGTGCTACTTCCGCGGCGCTACCATGTACCGGAGTCATTGAGCTGCGTGCAACATGGGATTTGGGAGGCCAGGCCGACTGAGAGAGGAGTCACCACGAGCCTCGACAAGCCTTCACACGCAATTGCGCTGGAGTCCTCGACAAACATCCGTCCAAACGATTTGTCAATACCAAACCAGATGCCGCGCACCTGCACATGAGGCACGCGAAAGTCACGAGCACGAGGACAGCATTGGCGACACATGACAGAGACGAGGATACCATTATATCGCTGCAACTCAGGTCGCTCCTCATGGAGCCGAACAAGAGACGAAGCGCGCGCAACCATACATGTCAATCATACCTGGACCAAAATCTTCCGTCTTTTCTTAGCCGCTACGTCTTCGCTGGAAATCGAAACAAAGAGGATGATACAGGATGAAGAAGGGGCAGTCGCCATCATAATGATATGAGAAGAAGTAAATGTGTCGAGCTGGGGAACTGGAATGGCCATCGCTAGCCTGCAGAGCGATCTGCCCGTCTTTTCTTCCATCAAGTCGTAAGAATCATTAAAGATGTCATGTAAAGCTGACGACCGTAATTCGTAAGAACGTAGGCACGTCGGCGTCGTGAAGTTGCGAAAACACCAAACCCAGTCGAATGCGTTGCGAGCGGCACCTGACCGTCGCGGTCACGTTACGTCGACCGAATACGAACAACATAATACCTCACTTGCTGGCTCGGGCAATCAACCACTGGAGAACGGCATCGAGGTTGGTTTCCTCCTTTGCGCTGATGCCGTAGCAGCTCACTTCCCGGTGCGACACTGATTTGAGGTCGAGCGCCTCGATCAGCTCGTCGACGGAAAGCTTGTTGGGCAGGTCGGACTTGTTGCCCAAGACGAGAAGAGGAATGCCCTCCAGCGCAGGCTTCTCCAGTAGGAGCTTCAGTTCCTCGCCAGCGACGGGAAGAGCCTCCTTGTCAGCGGAGTCGACGATGAACCTATGACGATAAGCGACACCCCACCATCACATGAGAGGAGACGTACACAATAGCGTTCACACCGCGGCAGTACCGCTCCCACATGGAACGGAACCTAGGTTGGCCTCCGAGATCCCAACTGTTGCCGCTGGTCAGCAGGTGCGCCTCGAGGCTAGTAGATTGCGCTGCACCCCGCAAGGCTGGGCTTGGCGCTGCAAGAGCCGGACATGCGTGACCAGGGAGAAGATGGAGGGCACTCACCACTTCAAGGTTACATGACCTTTCTGGACACGCTTCATATTGAAGCCAACCGTCGGGATGGAGCTAGAGCCAGTCAGCGCAGGGCCCGACTACGATGGCGCCCGAGGTTGCGCAAAGCAGTAGCATCGGGACACGGATGAAACAACGTCGCCGCCGGCTTGCGCAACTCGGGACGGATGTAGACCTACTCGACAGTAAACTCTCCTCCCTAGAACGGATGGGTCAGCTTGCAGTCTTCAAAGTTGATGATGTTGACGCAGGAGGGTCTTTCCGCATCAGGAAGATACTCACCGCCAGAACTCTCAACAGCGAAGTCTTGCCAGCGTTTTGCAACCCGATCATGGTAATGTCCATCTCAGTCGCCCTGGATGGTATCGCAAGTTAGCAGGAGCGCCATGTTATCGTCGCCGGTAAGTTTGCTTTTTCTTGGGCGGAAGCTGAGCAGTTGGGCGAGTATCAAATGGCGCATCAGGCAGCCAGGTGGGCATTGGGGTCAGTAGGAAAGGACAGGTAGGCATACCAGAACAGGCGGAGCAGCCAGTCGTAGATGCGGCGGAAGAGGTTCGCCATGGCCGTCGTCAGGGCAGGGGCTGACTCGGTGGAGTTGTCGTCTGGTCGGGAGGAGTGGTGATGTACGGGCGACGGAGGGAAGTCTGGGAACCTTGATCCTTGCTGCGGGGCATGTAGTAGGCGCGATCGCCGTAGTCTTATTGGCAGCAACAGGCAAATGGACAACGTCTCCTGAGAAGCGTCGGGGGGCAAAGAGCGCAGGCAATGCCGTGAGGAAGTAGAGAGCAGAGCTGTGCCGCCCTAAGGAAAGCCCGGAGTGGTTCACGCTGCAGCAGAGTGATGGAGCCGCCGCGGCGTGTGACTTTGGCCAGCGCGCTAGCAGGGGTGGCCCAACCATGGATCCGACTAGTCTAGTAAAAAAGTTCGAGCGCAGCGTCGCATCTTCAATCGCGCTGCAGCTTGCGACCGCGACACTCACATTCTTTGATATACTATTGCGCATGCCGCTTGATTGCGCCCTAATCTTACATTCACCGTAATAGCCGCATACGGAATCATGGCGCCTTCCGCACGGGCAGACAGGCCTCAGGAATGGTCGACCAAGGCAAGAGAGCACTTTCGACACAACTATGCCAGGCTAACATATCCAGTTTGATACCCTCAGGCGGCATGACCTGTTCCGCAACCCGCCCAAGGACAAGACGGCATACCCTATGCTCGCGGCTGCCGTCGATCCCCACATCAACTCGTTCAACACCATCTTCACCCGCGGCGGCCAACTCGACCAGGGCATAAAAGACATTGGCACCAAGATCTTTGTCGATGGCGACCCATACGCATCCCCCGAAGACGCAGGCCAGAGGAACCGTCTCTACCTGCGCATATCAGAAGTCTTCCTCGACAAGCCCGTCCTGCCGCCTTCGAACAAGGTCGCGCTCAAGAACCGCAACATCTATCCCGCCGAGGCCCGCGAACGACATGCTTCATACCGCGGCAAGATGCGCGCACGGCTGGAGTGGAGGGTCAATAACGGAGATTGGAACGAGGACGTCGTGGATCTCGGCGGCATACCCGTCATGCTGAGATCGAACCGCTGCCAGCTGGAAGGCATGTCGCCAGCGCAGTTGGTCAAGGCGAAAGAAGAGTCCGACGAGCTGGGTGGATACTTCATCGTTAACGGCATCGAGAAGATCATTCGTCTCCTCCAAGTCAACCGTCGCAACTACCCCATGGCCATCAAGCGCGGCGCCTTCACCAACCGTGGCGCCGGCTACACCCAGTTCGGTATCACCCTCAGATCGATGCGACCCGACCAGACCTCGCAATCGAACGCCCTGCACTACCTCAGCGACGGCAACGTCAACTTCCGTTTCTCATGGCGCAAGTCAGAATACCTGGTTCCCATCGTCATGGTGATGAAGGCTCTGGTCGAGACGAATGACCGCGAAATTTTCGAGGGTCTGGTCGGTGCAGCCGGTTCCGAAGGTCTTGAAGAGAAGCAGTTCGTCACCGACCGAGTAGAGCTGTTACTCCGCACATACAAGGTCTACGGGCTACACTCCAAGGCGAAGACACGGGCATATCTGGGTGGAAAGTTCAAGATTGTACTTGGTCTGCCCGCCGACGTCGCCGACGAGGAGGCCGGTACGGAATTCCTCCGTAAGATAGTATTACCCCATCTAGGCTGCGTCAACGTCACACCAGCTCAGGATGCCGACAAGTTCAGGATGCTTCTCTTCATGACCAGGAAACTCTACGCTTTGGTCGAAGGCGACTGCGCTGTCGACAACCCCGATGCTGTACAATTCCAAGAGATCCTACTAGGCGGACAACTCTACGGCATGATTTTGAAAGAGAAGCTAGAAGAGTGGCTCAACAGCTTCCAACTTGTGCTGAGGGAGTGGGGAAGGAAGAACGAGTACAAGCCTTTCACATCCCAAGACTTTACCAAGGACTGGAACTCCAAGATCCTCCGACGAACAAACATGAACCTGGGACAAGCTCTGGAGTACTTCCTCAGTACTGGTAATCTCGTCAGTCCAACGGGTCTGGATCTGCAGCAAACTTCTGGATACGTCGTGGTCGCTGAGAAACTCAACTTCCCTCGTTTCATTTCACATTTCAGAATGGTGCATCGAGGTGCCTTCTTCGCACAACTGAAGACAACAACTGTCCGAAAGTTACTTCCTGAGGCGTGGGGATTCATGTGCCCTGTACACACTCCTGATGGATCGCCCTGTGGACTTCTCAACCATTTCGCGCACAAGTGCAAGATTGCCACTTCCAACGTCGATGTCTCCACGATTCCCAACCTTGTGGCGCAACTAGGCGTATCCAGCAAGTCAGCCGCCTCTCTTGAAGCGAGTGTGGTCGTACAACTGGATGGCCGTGTCTTAGGCTTCTGCTCGCCCAAGCAGGCCAAGACCATTGCCGATACACTCCGTTACTGGAAGGTTGAAGGCTCGCACAACGTGCCATTAGAGATGGAGATTGGTTTCATTCCCGGATCCAATGGCGGTCAATATCCCGGTGTCTACCTCTTCTCACAAAGCTCTCGAATGTACCGACCTGTCAAGTACCTGCCTCTCGGCAAGCTCGACTACGTAGGACCGTTTGAGCAACCATACATGTCCATCGCCTGCACGGATGCCGAGATCGTTTCTGGCGATTCGACGCATGTTGAGTTTGACCCAACCAACATCTTCAGTATCATCGCCAACCAAACGCCTTTCTCGGATTTCAACCAATCGCCCCGTAACATGTACCAGTGTCAGATGGGTAAACAATCGATGGGTACACCAGGAACTGCTACAGCATACCGAACCGACAACAAGACCTACCGCCTACAAACCGGTCAAACTCCGATCGCGAGAGCCCCGTTGCACAACGAATACGGCATGGACAACTTTCCCAACGGAATGAACGCCGTCGTTGCTGTCATCTCCTACACCGGATACGACATGGACGACGCTATGATCTTGAACAAATCTTCACACGAGCGCGGTTTCGGCCACGGAACCGTATACAAGACGAAGATCTGCGATCTCGAGGAAGGCAACCGAAAGAGCCGTGCGGCGAGGTCAGTGACCAAGTTGTTCGGCTTTGCCCCTGAGGGCTTGGTCAAGGCCGCATCCAAAGAGACTCTTGACGAAGATGGTCTTCCACGTGTTGGCACCATGCTGCGCCACGGCGACGTTATTGCCGCATGGCACATTGTTTCGTACGACGCAGCTACCGGCGAGTACGTTAATCGCGACGGCCAAACACAGTTCTTCAAATACAAGGACGATGAACTCGCCTTCGTGGAAGAGGTCCGCATCATCGGAGCCGAAGACGGAACGCAACCCTGCCAAAAGCTCAGTATCAAGCTACGCATTCCCCGTTCTCCCGTCGTCGGCGACAAGTTCTCTTCCCGTCACGGACAGAAGGGTGTCGTCAGTCAAAAGTTCCCTACACCAGACATGCCCTTCTCCGAGAGCGGCATGCAACCCGACGTCATCATCAACCCCCACGCCTTCCCCTCGCGTATGACAATCGGTATGTTCGTCGAGTCGCTAGCCGGAAAGTCCGGAGCACTCCACGGCATGGCCCAAGACTCAACGCCCTTCCGTTTCGACGAGCAAAACACAGCCGTCGACTACTTCGGGCACCAGCTCAAGAAAGCAGGCTACAACTACTACGGCAACGAGCCCATGTACTCTGGCATCACAGGGCAAGAACTCCACGCAGACATCTACATCGGCGTGGTCTACTACCAGCGTCTCCGTCACAGTAAGTATTTCCTTATCACAACTGTTCACATACATATACTAACAACACCCCTAGTGGTAAACGATAAGTTCCAAGCCAGAACCACCGGCCCCGTCGTCTCCACAACCGGCCAACCCATCAAAGGACGCAGCAAGGGCGGTGGTATCCGTGTCGGAGAAATGGAGCGCGATTCCCTGCTCGCTCACGGCACAGCTTTCCTGCTGCAAGACCGCCTCATGAACTGTTCCGACTACACAAAAGCATCCATATGTCGTACTTGCGGCTCCTTCCTCAGCACTACACCTACCGTCGCTGAGTACGGCCGTAAGAAGGATCGGAGCGGCAAGGATCTCACGATCCGCTGCAGGAGGTGTGCTGTCTTGGCGGATGCGAATAGCAGTAAAGCGGATTTGTGGATGGATGCCCAGGGCATGCGGTATAGTGGTGGTGAGGACGTCGCTGTGGTGGCGGTACCTGGTGTGCTCAAGTTTCTGGACATTGAGCTTGCTAGTATGGGTGTGAGGCTGAAGTTCAATGTTGGTCCATAAAGGAAAGGAGGAAGTACAATTGCTGGGATGAGAAGGGATCAACGACACGAGAGGACGTTTGTTTTACGCATTTTCCCCGGCGTAACTTTGGTTTTTATGATGTCGGTCCAAAAGTTGGCTTTTAGCAGCATCTACGGGCGTTCTTGGTGCACGAGATGGACGAGTGTAGAGTATGTCGCACGAATTCAAACAATACGCTATATGTGTACTTTCTCGTCGTCGCGGTGATATAAAACGTGTATAAATATCTTATGTGAGTCCAAACGCCAAAGCTTATCTACCGCCCCGGACCCTATGCAACCCAACCCAGGGTATCATCGCTTTCATACAGTCATAAACAAATTCGACACTACAAGAAAGGGTAAAGACGAAGACGCAGCTTAAGCATTCGCTTGCACAACCTTGAAACCATCCGAGACCATTTTCTGAATATCCTCGTCCTTGTGCTGAAGCTGATTCAATGCATACGCGACATCGTTCCACTGTCTCTCGTTCTCTGCTCTCGGTAGCCTGGACGCAAGTTTGGCTGCTAGCTGTTTGGCATGTTTGTCCTAATCAAAGTAAGTACAGAGTCATCAACACGGTCAGATCGTTCAAACGTACCTTTTCAATGAACCCAGCCAGGAACTTGATGATCCTCTTCAGGGCATCCTCGCTCAGTCCTGAATCGGCGCTGAGTACACTGAACATGTCAATGAACTGGTTGTACACGGCATTGTCTTTAGTGGACAGCTCGGTGAAGAACATCCGCGCCATGTCTGCAATCTTCTTGTCGCTGTCTTCGAGACATTTGGCCATTTCGCCTAGCTGGCCCTTGACCTTGACCTGGCCGGCTAGGATCAGGAAGGTTAGTGTCATGAGACATGTTCGCTTGACGCTTGGGTCGCCGTCGTTCAGACGGCGGTAGAGGAAGTCGGTGTTTTCGTCGATGAGATGGTTGAAGCAGACCGCCATGTCGCCGAGTGCGACGACAAGGTTACTGCGCACAACAGCGTCCTGGCTTCGTTCGAGGATGGTGAGCAACAGACCGAGGTTCGTCTCACAGTACTCTGAGCTGACACACATGAGCTTAGCTAAGCACAGTGCAGCTTGTGCTTGTAGCGTCGGGTGGTTATACGACGTGTTGTTGGCGCAAATGTCTGCTACGAGGGGGCCGAAGTTTGCGAGGAGGGATTGTGGACCATAGAGCAGTTCGCGTTCACGAACGTGTGCAATAGCTTCTGTGAAGTCATCTTCGTTCGTTCCCGCCATGAGGTCTAGATCGTCTTCTTCAGGCGCTGGTGTTGGTTCTTTGGTCGACCCCCGCTTCCGCCCTTTCTTGAGTGGTGTGGGTCCTGACGAAGACATGGATTTTCGAGGTGTCGGTGCCATCTTGTCTTTCTCAGCCTTGCGACGCTTGAATTCAAGCTCACAAAGCTCCAAGTGAACGATTTGTTTGATGGCAATGTGACCGACAACGAAAAGCAGCTGCGATAAGGCAAGCGCCGAATTCTGCTTCTTCTGTTGTGGTTCCTCAACCGCAGGCGCGTCGGGCATCTCCTCATCTCCCTGATCGACCTCCATTGGTTCTGCAGCACTGGAACTCGACGTCGGCCGTGACTCAGCTTTGGCTTGTCCCGCAAACACACGCTTTGTGACTTTGCGAATGATCTCGGAGCACAAAACGTCGGGATGTTTCGAAAGGACGTATATAGCACTGATGGCCTGTTCTGCAACGCCAAACCATTCCTTGCTATCGGATGGCATCTCTGTGATAGCGGCCAGTCTGACGAGAACTGCGTGATCGTTTGGAAGCTTGACGGTCTGTACTGGCTTGTCGTTCGAGGCCTGCTTTCCAGGCGGTGGACTCATGCGGCGCAGAGCTATACAGGTGTATCGAGCCAAGCCCAGGTCCCGTCGGCCCAGTTCCCCAAGGCCAATCCGCAAACATACTTCCATCTCCTCGACGATGATCTGTGGAGCCGAAAGTGCGAGCATACCCAGGACGATGATTGCTCCGCGGCGCTGCTTCTTGGAAATGTCTTTCTTCTGGTATCCATATATTTGCCAAAGCTTCTGGATGACCAATGCGTTGACTAGTCCCTGCTTCATCATGGTGCTGAGGAGCTGCTCGAGTGACGTGAGCTCAGCGGGGGTTGTGCCAAATGTTAGACTGATCATATTCTTCGAGATGTAGTTTGCAACTGCATTGGCGTCGAATCCAGGTGGCGCGTCGAAGAAGAGGCCCTTGTAGCACTCCAACAGGTGCGTCTGAACACCCTTGCCTTCGTCGCTGTTGCCCTTGGTCCAGATAAGACGCAACATCCTCCGGATACCGAGCTTCGCATTCGCGATCTTGTACGCGTCGATGGTGACAAAGAAGTCCATGGCCTCGATGACTTCGCTCTTATTCTTGGATGACAGCAGTTGAGTGACCACCTCAGCGGCGTCGTTGAGGACTTCGATGAACTTGAGCGCTTCCATCAGATACTTGCGTACTGCTTGGAATTTCTCCAGTTCTTGCGCAGTCGCAGCGTCCCTCTGTGCCTTTGCAATCACAGCAGCTCTCTCTTCCTCGGACATCTCGGATGGATGTTGGGGTGCTTCATCGTTATCGGCCTGAGTTGCGTCTTGCAATAGAGTCTCGTCTACAGTCTGTTCACCAGGGGCACGCTCGCGTAGCTCTTCCGGGGGCTGTAAGGCGTCGATCTGAGCGTCGACATCGGCTAACCTCTGTTCCCAATCCTTCGTCGATAGCAATCCACCGTCAAAGGTAGTGAAAGGATGGGTTGAGATGAGCTTCGCGAGCAGCTTGACTGCGTTACGACGTACATTACTGCTCTTGTCTTCCAGACTACGTGCAGCGAGTTCGGCGACCTTCTGCCTGCGCTTGGGGTATTTCTGCTCTAGATCTAACAGTTTGATATAGACTTGCATCACTCGAGCACGGCAGTAGGGGTTGATGTCTAGGAAGCGGTCCTGTAGGACGTCGAAGAAGATTCGAATTTGTTGCTTGTGTTGCTCGCTGCGGTCGTCCTGGCTCAGCTTGCTAAGCATGATGATCAAGTTTCCGCACACCTCAATAAGAGCGCAACGGAGGGTATATGACTCGCTGTCTAGTAGGTTGGCGAGCAATGTCATTTGGCGAATGACAAGATGCGGCGTGAGTTCGGAGATTTTGGTAAGAAAGGTCGAGATGGACTTGGGCCCCTTCAGATCGGTAGAACTAAATTCTTTGCTGCTGATGTCCTTCAAGACGTCTTCGGTGAGCTGTGGATAGTCGAAAGCGTCGGCTAGTGTGAAGAGGAATTCGGCCATGGGCTCTGCCAGATGCTCGAAGTATGTCAAGCTCTGGTTGATGGACGTCTGAGCAGCTGCCATGGGTATTAGCATAGTCACTTGTCGAGGTCCTCTTCTACCTACTGTATGCATGACCGTGAGACTTGACGGCAAAGCACAGAACCCTGAAGCAGTGACTCCGTATGGCGTTGCTCTTGACTCTTGCCTCATTCTCGAGGATGTGGTATACTGGCTTGGTGAAGAGGCCGATGAATGTGTCTCGCTCCGAGGTGGTGACGAAGATTCGGCCCAGCTTGAGCCTCAGCACCTTGCTCATGCGGTCGAGAGCCGTCTCTAGTTGCGCTGAGGCATCCCAGACGACGTCTTTGCCGCCTCCCGCTTTCGTCTTTGTGGCCTTACCCCGCCCCCGCGCTGCTGGTGCAGAGGCAGACTTCTCAAGCGCTCTGGTCTCGACGGCGGAGATGGTCCATCGGAGAAGGAAGCCATACATCTCCAGCAGGTTCTTGTGGTGTGGTATCGCATCTTGGTCTTCGGCTTCGAGGTCGGCGTGGATGATGTCGGTTTGCGTGGACAGCGCCGAGGAGATGAGATCGAGTATCTTGCTGAGGATGGCTGGCGGGATTTGCGATGAGTGCCTAGATAGTCGGAACAGTTTAGAATTAGGTTCCGTGTCATATTGTTTTGCATCCTTTGGATATGCGGGGACGCACTTCAAGAGAAACTGCAGCGTGTCAAACACAGAGCTGCGAGTAATCGCATCTGGACTCTCCGCCACGGCATCGACCACAGGATTCAGCTCGCTGTTGATCAGTCCGGGCGACGACAGCGATTCTGGCTCATCTTCGCAGTCTTGCAGCGCCTGCGGGGCCTCGGGGGTGGGTATCGCGGAGGGATCGCTGTCGAACAGCTTAACCGCCTCATTGATGTCAAAATCCACCCGGGCGTCCATGATGATCAGAGTCGCTTGAGGAAATCAGAAATCAGAAACAAGAAGCGACGAAATGAGCGTCGGGCCAGGGTGGGGGTGTTTGCGCCGTGAAAGTTAAGATGCGGCCGCAACCGTCGCACATGCACCGACCCAGGAAGGCGCGTTGCAGCTGTTTGTTGGTGGTCCGAGCGTCTGCCATCAGTCTTCCCCTTTCGGCCTAGCCAGCCAGGGTCCAACGCGTCGGCCGCCATACCGCGAAGAAAGATTCACGCATCGTTCGACACAACATCACAAGCCACGCGCACCATGGCAAAGGCACGCACTTCACTGCGTCATGCAGAGGCAATCGACGTCCATGAGGACGACATGGGAGAGGACCAGGCCGAAGAGACACAGGACGAAAGCATGAACCCGCTCGACGAAAGCGGGCGCACTGCCGACAGCAGCGACGAAGAAGTCGAAGATTCCGTTCAAGAAGACATGGCACGCTTCGAAGAGACGTTTGTCGGAATCAGCAAGCGGTTCCGACTGATTAACCGCATTGGAGAGGGTATGTCCTACATCATTGGCTTGCAGCATGCAGGGTAGCGGGCTGGACTTACGCTTTCCACAGGAACCTTCTCCACCGTCTACAAGGCCGAGGATCTCGAATACACCAAGTACACCAACGATTGGGACATCGACGAGCGCGAGGAGGCTAAATCTCTCCCAGCACACAAGAGGCAACCTGCCAGAAAGCCTCGCTACGTCGCGATCAAGAAGATCTACGTCACGAGCAGTCCGATACGCATCTTCAACGAGCTCGAGTTGCTGTTTGATTTGAGGGACGCGGATTCAGTATGTCCGCTCATCACCGCCTTCCGCCACCAGGACCAGGTCGTCGCTGTGTTGCCCTACTACCAGCACCGCGACTTCCGCGATTACTACCGCGACATGGGCATCTCCGACATGCGCTGTTACTTCAAGAGCCTGTTCACTGCACTTGCAGCGGTACACAAGAAAGGCATCATTCACCGCGACGTCAAACCTACCAACTTCCTCTACAATACCTCGCAGTCTCGTGGAGTCCTTGTTGACTTTGGCCTCGCCGAGCGAGAGGGCACAGACTGGCACAACTGCGCCTGCCACATGTCGGAGGAGGACCGTCGATACAGAATATCACACAGTGTCTACGCGCAGACACAGTCAGCAGGCCACACCGCTTCCGCATACCCCAAGAATGATACACGCAACAGCCGCCGTGCCAACCGCGCAGGTACCCGTGGTTTTCGTGCGCCTGAGGTACTCCTCAAGTGCACCCAGCAGACCTGCTCCATCGACGTCTGGAGTGTCGGTGTCATCCTGCTCACCATGCTCTCGAAGCGGTTCCCTTTCTTCCACAGTGCAGACGACATCGATGCGCTCCTCGAGATCACGACCATCTTCGGACGAAAGAAGATGCGAGAGACAGCCCTCCTGCACGGCCAAGTATTCGAGACCAATGTACCCAGCTATAGCGAGGGTGGGCACAGCCTGGAGAAGATCATACTCTGGTGCACAGGCCGCACAGGCGACAAGACACAACCAAAGAGGGAGCTGGATGAGGACGAGAAGGAAGCAGTTCAATTCTTGCACCGCCTGCTGGAATGCAATCCGGCCAAGCGAATCACCGCAGAAGAAGCGCTCCACCACCCGTTCCTTGTGAACGCTTACGAAGAACATGAGGGGGACGATGACATGAAAGAGGAGTTTGTAGAGGATTAACGCCATCAATCACGTCTATGATGACGATGTATGAGTAATAGCATGGAAGGCGTATAACGGCATGGGCATAGTACAGGAGTTTTGGCCATTTACAGAGCGGCGACTCAATGAGTTATTGCGATACCCTTCCGTACGGTCAAGAGCATGTTCAATATACCTTTGCTCAATGACGATCGTACATTATGATCCATTTGAGTCAGTTTGATCCCGCATGGTTGACTGCTAACGGAAGCATAGAGCGATGTCATTGGGATAAATACATGTTCATTCTCATTTCTCATAATTAAAGAAGCAGCGCTGTTCGCTCCAGAGAACTAATACGTCCAAGACGACTTTAACCTCCTGAGAGTCGCAATCCGACGTCTACTCATCCTGAGCACACTTCTGCGTTATACTGCGGATCTTCTCGCCAAACAGATAAACAAAGATGCCCAAGAACATCAGTGCGGCCACAATGCCGCCGCAGATATTGAACGCACCCTCATACCCAGCCTTCTCAACGAAAGCGATCGAACCGAACGAGATTCCAAAGCCAATGAAGCCTCTGAGCGAGCAGATGAGAACGAGCGCAGCATCGATGCGCTGAGGGTAAGCATCCATGCAGTACACGAAACTGGAAACGACAATACCGACGAAACCGAAGTACTCGACGTTGAGCGTGACAGCGATGCCAGCCCAACTCCAATTGTTGGGATTCTGTGCGGTCATACCGTAGATGATGGTCGAGATGAGGATAGACACCAGCGGGATGATAAGAGCGAGGAGACGGTATTCCGGCTGGCTCACACCGTCATTCCTCTTGCTCATCGTCTTGACGATCAAATCGCTCAGGGAACCGCAGAAGAGCGGGACTGCAACAGCCGTTGCGACCTGTCCCGCGAAGACATAGCCCAACATATCGAAGTTCCAGAGGTAGGGCGGTTGGACGAGGACGCCGGCGAAGAGGGCGGACATGAGGACGTAAATACCGAGGGCGGCGGAATTGATGAGAATGAGCCAGAGGATGTTGGGGAACCAGATGATTTGGAACATTTGCTTCCAGCAGGAGATTGCTTCGGACCAGTGGGCGTGGCCTTTCCAGGGGAGCATGTCTTTGACGAAGGAGCGGGGTGCGTAGTTGATGGTGTCGAGAGGGCGCTTGGTGTTGGTTGTGACGGGGACGAGGGTGCCGTCTTCGTCGATGCCTTGACCGTCTGGAGGGTGTTAGTATATGTGCTGGACTATGTGGTGTAGGTCGACTTACTCAGTGCCTCAAGCGTGCGCTCGTACTTAGTCTCCGCGACGAAAATGATGCTGAGGACTGCAATAGCTCCGCTCAGGCATCCGAACACGCCGTACCACCACCTCCAGCCCAGATCGTTCGCGAGATACGAACTCGCTACGATGAGCGCAGCAGTACCAAGCGTCTGCAGCGCGCAGAACCACGCAATGACATGGCCTCTCTCGTGCAGGTAGAAAATCTCCTGTACAATGATGGGGCACAGCGCTTCAGCTTGGCCGGCGGCAATCGACATGACATCCCTGCCTGCGATGTGCGACTCCAGACTTCCACTGTACGCGCACCAGAGACAGCCGAAGGAGAGCACGATGGTCGACATGAGATAGACTGGCCTGCGGCCAATGGCATGGGCTACGGGGATCGCGAGGAGGTTCCCAACGCCCATGTAGAAAGCTGGCCAGGTTGCGAGGTCGCTGGTCTTTGGGTCGCCGCCGTACGAGGCTTGTACGATGGGTAGGATGGCGGTGATGCCACTGGCCATCAGGTTTCCGGTGGCAGCGTAGAGGCCGACGATGATCAGGATGATGTACTTTTGCCATTTTGGAAGGTTTAGAGGATCTATGTTCGTTAGCGGTCCTCATCTTGATGGTTTTGATGGGCTGGAGCTACCATTGGGATCTCTGCTCGGTGTTGGGATCAGCACAATGCCATCCTCGTCGTACAGCCTGATGGTGCCAACCACCGGCCTGGCAGCTTTCTTGTGGGCATCAACTATCTCGATGTGAGCGCTGGCTTCGTTCTTGGAGTCGTGAAGCGCCATGATGGACAGCCGCTGATGCCTCGAAACAGAGAGGCATTCCCCAGATTTTGTACACTCCCAGCTCCGAAGTGGACGCAGCTACCAGCGCCATGGCATCTGCGTCGTGACTTGGAACACGACTCTCAGCGCAGTGCAACCCCGGACCTCGCCCGCACTGGGCCGCGCAGCCCAATAAGTATGCGAACGGATTGTGGAGGAGCACGGGCTAAGCCGATTCCAGGTGTGGGGATAGCCCGGTCCAGGCAGGGGGGAAAGCTGGGAACGACATGGGGGACACGAGACGAGACATGCGGGGTACGCGCGTACCGTGTACTTACAGGCCTGGGAGATTTTGAGCCTCAAGCTCCTCGGCAAATGTTCACCACCCACACCACGTACGTCACCTCCACGCACCATGAGCGAAGCCGGCATCAAGACATCGCAGCGCGTGAGCCGCTCGTGCGTCGAGTGCAGCCGTCGCAAAATCCGCTGCGACAAGAAATCCCCCTGCGCGCCCTGCGTGCGCCGCAATGCCGGAAACTCCTGCCGCCGGCCGATCGTCCGCGTCAGGGGACAGCTAACCGTCTACGCCGACTCCGAGGCTGGCAGCGCGGAGGATGTGCAACTCGAGGACCTCCTGCGCGAACGAGGCGCCCTGCGCGCCCAGATTGCTGAACTCGAGACTGCTCTTGCGCTGTCGAAGCCGTGTGCTCATAGCCGCACCAGCGAATCTACCGACTATTCTGCACCGTCGGCTTCCCTGGAGGACCTGATCCCGGCGTTTGAACAGTTCGATATCGGAATCACGACCAATGCTGCGCGTGAGGGTGGCGAGAAGGATCTCATAGATAGACTTTACGAACCTGCTGCGGATCCCATCTATCTGCTTCTTCCCAGTAAAGACGCTAGTATCCAACTCGTTACCTTCTCGCTCCAAACGCTGGGTTGGCTGCACTGCGCCGTGGATGCTGATTTGTTCTTCGGAGAACACGAAGAGTTCTGGCAGAGTACGCAGCTCGGTGCTGGCATCGATCGCGCACGGAGACCTTGGCTGGTTGTCTACCTTGCTGTCCTTGCTGTGGGCATACTCTATTCTAACCCAGACGAAATCCCCGATGTCAACCAACTACCTCAACTTGGAATGCCACTAGACAACCCTGTCTCTATCGCAGTACACACGTCTCGTCTCTGGTATGAGGCCGCACTCAAAGAGCTGGAGAGGTATGGGTTTGCAGGCTCACCTTCTCTCCCTGTTGTTCAGGCTCTGTCAGTACTGACACTATGTCACTCCAACTTTGGTGAACACCAGCGAGAGTGGCTCATCACCGGCTTTGCGACAAACATGGCTAGATGCCTTGATATGCACAAGCTGGGGAATGAAGTCAACATCTCCAAAGACCTGTGCAAAAGACCGGAGTGGTCATCTCCTTCTCAGCGAGAAATGGGGCGTCGGTTGTGGTGGGCTTGCGTTATCCGGGATTGGTAAGTACTGGCCACGTACGCTTTGGCCCAATCGATCTGACTGACCCTCTCTAGGCTTGGAAGTTGGTCTCGACCGCCATCAATTTCACCCGCCAGCTTTTGCTGCCATGTATCGACCATCACCAGCCAGGACGACTACATACTACCCAGAACACCCATGGCTGATAGTCCTGCTTCTTTCGAGTCTGGAAATCTCGCTACTCCTTCACCGGCTCATTACCATTCAATCATGTGCCGTGTCTCTTACATAGTCTACATCTACATCAAAGCCAACACACACCAGACGAATTTGAAGTTCATCAAAGCCATCGAGGAGGTTCAGACTGTTCGACGAGACCTGCCCCTGCATCTATCGCCAAACTTTCCAGCCAATGAAGACGACCGGATATGGGAGTTAGAGTACCCTTGGATACCATTCCAGCGCTATCAGATCCACTTCGTTATTGACTTCTTATTGCTGACCATCGCTCGTGTATTGTCACCGGAGAATCCAGATGATGACCCAAACTTCAGACAGCTGGCCCTCCAGTCGGCGAACAATCTTCTGAGCTACTACGCGAAGCCTGTTCCTAGGGTTTACAGGTTAGTTTGGGTTATATCTGCGTCAACAGTCGCAGCTGCTATATACGTATCCTTAGACATGCTTGCCAACCCGCATGACTATCGAGGTGACGCAAAACTTCGAATCATCAACCTTCTAAGAATGGCATTTACTGAGCTGAGAAAGCACTCTGCCGTTGCTGTCCATGCAGCGAAAGGCTCGGCTGTACTTGAGGGGCTTTTGCCCGTGCTGGAACGACACGACACTGAGCTTCCTGGAACGTCACGTACGATACACGAACTACTGCAGCAGCTGTCGATGGCTGATCACAGCAACACCAACGACTTATCCAACTCGGCGCCTCCAATGGACGGCTTTGCCCACCACGGCAACTACGAGAACATCGACATGTTCGATGGGATTGGCAGCACACTCAATGCAACATACGGTTTTGACGACTGGGACGAAGTGTTTGCTCAAATGTGAAGGATTTTTATACAACGCCATAAAAATTCGCCTCTGCCTAAGAAAGTCATACACTATGCCCTACTCAATACGGCTTCACACCCGCCAGCTTAAGTAGCTTATCCGTCAACTCCGGCTTCTCAAGCGGCTCCGTCCGCTCCCATGGATCAATCTCTCCATCCACCTTGGCCTTCCCTTGTGAGTGGATATTGATGTGTGGCCAATGTGTAGTCGCCTCCCACTTCTCGAAGATCTCCTTCTTCTTCGCCAGATCCTCCTTGGACGCCATGGCTGCTGGTGTGTAGCAAGCATAGATAATCGTGCGGATGTTGTCTGTCTCGGGGTACACAGCGTAGTGCATCTGTCGCGAATCCCACAGGATGAGATCGCCGGGCTCGGCGCAGACCTTGACCATCTTGCAGCCTTGGTCTTCGTACCACTTTACGTCGGTGTCTTGAAAGGGGTAGAAGTCGTAATGGAGGGCGGCGAGGGGGCCCTTGGTTCGGTCCGGAGGGTGTTGCTTGAAGAATCTGTCGAAGAGCTTGGCGGAGCCTTCCATTACGACGAGGCCGCCGTCTTTGGGACCGGCTTCGGAGACTGAGAGTTTGTTAGCAGGATGCTTTGGAATGGTTCGGAGCGACGAGTTTTGACGTACGGTTGATGATACCCTGGACGCAAGACAGGCCTTGTCGCTCGGGTGCCTGGTCGACGTGCGGCCATGGTTTGCTGCCAGCCATCTTGCCAGCATTCGGCAGTGTGAGGTTGATAGTGTCGTATGACACGATGAGCTCGTTTGTGTTCCACAACTTCTCAAAGGCAGCCAGAACGCCTGGTTCTCTATCCGCAAAAGCATCAGTCACCGAGATTGGCGCGTCATTTGCGAAGAGGGGTACTCACTGTCTTGCCTCCCAAACATACTTCTCGTGTGCAGCGCAGTAGTTGAGGTACATGCCGTTCTTGAAGCTTTGAGGCAGATTCTCTTTGGTCCATGTCTCTGGCTTGTTGATATCGAAGTCGTTGGGGAAAGTACCGAGCCAGTCCATCATTTTGTTGCGGTACTTCAGAGCACGCTCCTTGGGCACAACGCCCTTGAGAACGACATAGCCCTTCTCGTAGAAGTCATCTCGCCAGTCGCCGTACTTTTGCTGAGCAGTGCTCGTGTTCTCGTTGTCGTCAAGGAAGGGCGCCATAGTCGCAATACAATGAGTTGATGAGTTTGAAATGGAGTAATAGATTCGGAGGTGATGGCACAAGATATTCCTCCACTGATATACTCCACACCCCTCTACAATCCTCTCGGTCACATTACCCCGGCTCGCCCGTCCACGGCCGCTCCCTGCGGGGACAGACAAGCTTCGTTGTGGGGCGGACCCTGCGGCTCACTGCATCACGGTCGAGATCGGGCGAGCCTTAGCGTGCATGTGCATCTCGAAACGCTCCACATGCCGACGCTACACCTCGAGAGCCGTGTGTAGATTTACAAAGGCAGGTCACTCGATAGAAGTGTCGCGGCCGAGAACGGTCGGGCGGTCTCCACGGAGTCCACCGGCAACAATACGCTCTTTTCAAAACCACGATGCGGCCTCCTCCTTCCCATGTTGCTGCAAGTCACTCGCAACAACTTCTTTGCCCGCTCTTTTCATACTGCAATCATGCCTCTCGCTTTTCAGGTCGCCAATCTGGCTGTCAAGCCGCCCAAGGTGGGTGAAAATGGCTACCAAGGCTTCAATCCGCGCAAAGAGACTCTTCGCAAGGGGTACCAAAGTCGGGATGGTGCCCGCGCACTTTCTGAAGACATGATTGCTGAGCACGATGTCGCTGTCAAAGTCAGAGATGGGTGTACTTTGTACTGCGATATCTACCGGCCTGTCGGTAGCGATCGGAGCGAGAAAGTGCCTGCGATTGTGGCCTGGAGTCCTTTTGGCAAGAAACATACGGGTATTGATATGATGTCAAAGGTTCGTATTTACCGTACAGAACAAAGACTCAGAATGAGGAAAGACTAACATCATCCAGGTCAAATGGGGTTGCGGTGTACCGAAAGGCTGCCTCAGCGGTCTTGAGCGATTCGAAGGACCCGATCCGGCGGAATACGTTCCTCGGGGGTATGCTGTCGTCAACGTAGATGCGAGAGGTGCAGGAGACTCAGATGGAGACATTGTCATTATGGGAAAGCAAGAAGGCGAGGATGGGCACGACGTGATCGAAGAGCTCGCAAAGATGGACTGGTAAGATTCGCACCAGTCTTCCGGATAACACCGATCTAACGATGATACAGGTGCAACGGCTCGATCGGACTGGCAGGCAACTCACATCTCGGAATCGTCCAATGGTTCATTGCCGCAACACAACCTCCCTCACTTAAAGCCATCGCACCCTGGGAAGCCTGTGGTGATCTTTACCGCGAACAATTCGTCCGCGGCGGAGCTTGGGACAATGGCCTCTTCGACTTCATCACCGAGCACGTAATCCGGGGCAAGAACGGACTCGAAGACTTCAAAGAGATGTACCGCCGCTCGTCAACCATGAACCCCTACTGGGCAGACAAGCGCGCCGACATTGCCAGCATAAAGATCCCAACATACATCGTCGCGTCCTACTCCAGTTTCGTGCATACCATGGGCTCGATACGCGGCTGGATGCAAGTCGATACGAAAGACAAGTGGTTGAGATGGGACCCATATCAAGAGTGGTACGACCTATGGGCCGTCCAAGAATCCATCGACGAGCTCGCATCCTTCTTCGACCGGTACCTAAAGGGCGAGAAGAACGATTGGGAAAACTCACCACGCGTACGCATGTCGTCGCTCAACTACGGCGACAAAGAAGCCATCTACCCCATCGTCGAAGAAGACTTCCCAATCCCACGAACAGACTACCGCACCCTCTACCTCTCCGCCGACAACAAGCTTGAAGCCACCGCACCACGCACGGCCGGCACTTTAACTTACAACTCCGAAAGCAACACCAGCCCTGTCTCCCACGCAGCCTTCACAATGACCTTCGACAAGCCTACCCGCTTAATGGGCCTCCCCAAAGCCGTCTTATACATGTCCTGCCCCGACTTCAACGACATGATCGTCTACGTCCTGATCCGCAAACTCGACAAAAACGGCAAGCCCATGATCGCCATAAACATTCCCTGGTCCGCCGCGCCTTACAAATCTGCCGCCGAAATCCCAGAGTCCGATTACTCAAACTTGATGGTTTACTACGGCCCCACAGGCGTCCTCCGCGCCTCCCACCGTAAAACCGATCCCTCGCAGTCTATCCACCCGCAATACCCATTTCATACGCACGACGAAGTGCAAAAGATACCGGCGGGGGAGGTGGTGAAGCTGGAGATAGGGCTATGGGCTATGGGTGTTGATTTTGAGGCTGGAGAGGGAATCAGCGTGCAGGTTAGTGGTGAGTATCCTCTAGTGCAGGAGTTTGGTCCGAGGAAGAAGGAGGAGCTTGAGGAGAGGAATAAGGGGACGCATGTGGTGCATGTGGGTGGAGACTTTGGTAGTCATGTTGTTTTGCCGTTTGTGTGAGGGGGGTGTTGAGGGTCGGGAGGATGGTTATACTTAGTAGACATGGTTCTATGGATGTTCGTTATTCTACCAATGTACAAAATGCAGTGCCCCAGAACACAGCCACAGCGCGTCAATCCTCGTATTCCCTCCCGTTAGCCGTCCAGAAAATCTCCCGTATGTCTAAATTGGCACGCCTTACTGCCCTGGATCTTCCCTATTCTGTCCTAGCTTCCTGCCAAAAGCTCTTGGCGTACCGGGCGCCTGACTGGAACGGGTTACGCGCGGTGAGGCTCTTCGTACGACTACACCTACGCGAGGAAGATTGAAAGTTAATAGGGGCCCAGGCGTCGGTGAAGTGGGGAAAAAGTCTTCTGGTGGCATGGTTGGTATAGGTGTTAGATGAGTGCCTCGGGATGGGCATTGCTTGAGTACGGTAGTAAAAGAAGAAAAGTGGGTAAAGTGCCGCTGGTGCCGGTGGATGGGATGAGTATAAGGGAAAGGTAAAAGTAACTTGGGTATGATTTAACACAGACGGAGTTCCACATATCTCCCGCACGACTTCGGATCTGCGAAAACATCTCTTTGTCAACAATACAGCGGCACATCCTTACTCGTACAGCACCATTTCACAACCATGTCTTCCCTCACCTCCCTCGACACCTTCCTATTCCCCACACCAACCTCCTCCCTCGCCCCCTCGGGCACACAAATGATAATATCCGGCACCCCCCTCGCCACACCCCTGACCTGCCACCCCTCCGTATCACGAGAAATGTTCTTCAGCGACGTCTCCGGCAAGTATTGCACGTACAACATCGCCGCCGGCAGCAGCAACAAAACGATCCCCTACCTCGCCTCGTGCTGCAAACCGGGGGCTGAGGTGAAAATGTGGCAGGACTGCATGCTTTACTGCGAGACTTCGTCGAAGCAGGCCGACGAGTGGAGGGAGTGTGTCGAGGAGATTTATCCGCAGGCGAAGACGGATCCGCATTTTGAGGTTGTGCAGGTGTGCTATGGATTGGAGGGGAGGGGGTTGGAGTATATAGAGGGGCCGAATGGGACGAGGGCGCCCGAGGTGGCGCAGAGTAGGACGAGTGTGGGGGGTGCGGTGCAGACGGGGGATGGGGAAGGTATGTTGAGACATGACGAGATAAGTGTGAATTGTTTGACTGACTGATTGGTGTTAGGTAAGGCGAGTGGAGATAGAGCTTCTTTGAGGCTGGTGGGATGGATGGTGGCTTTTTTGGCTGTGGGAGCTGGACTTTTGGCTTGAGTGTTAGTTCGGTGTTGGGCTGAGCTACGAACCAGAAGATGTCCCGTTATATACCCATGAAGGAGAAAGCGCTGTAAGATAGATGCGAGGGCTGCTTGATTAGTATAGTCATCACCGTAGTGATGCTGAGCATCAGTGACATCGTAAAGCGTATGCCATGCGCTGCCACCACTCACCATGCAGGCGGCCTTGAATGCGTCTGATGTATACACAATATGTTTTACAATTCCCACCTCACAACTAACTCAGGCAGTCTGCTTCCTCGCATTCTTAACTTTACTCTCCGCCTTAACCTCCGCCTTCGTCTTCTTGCCCTGCTCCAACCGCCTCTCCTTCGCCGTCTTCTGCTGTCCAGCCTGTCCGCCATGCGCCTCAGCCCGTGCCTTTTCCGCCTCAGTATGTATCCTCATGCCCTCCATAGCCTCGGCCAATGTGGGTATTGTTAAGCCTTGTTTCCGCGCCAGCGCCAGTCTCTGGATACTCGCTTGCCTGCCCCGCTCCGCCGACCGTACGTCCTTCAATAACCGCTCTTTGATGCGCTGTTCGTCGAGTTGTGCTTGGGTGAGGACTGGGGGCCGGTTTTCGACGGGCTCGCCAAAGGGCGCGACGATGGAGGTTACGACGTGGCGGATTACTTTGGAGGTGCGGTAGCCGGATGTTATGCGCACAATGTCTCCTTCGACGACGGAGTTGTTGGGGTCGCGGGCTATGTATGTTTTGGGGGCTGGGAAGTGCTGGTTCGTTCGTCAGCACTGCTATGGGCTAATGTGCGATTTGTCGTGCCAACACACCTTCCTGAACTTCTTATTCCATTCGTGTTCTGCGACGCGCACTCGTACTGCTCTCGCCATCTTGCCTGCTGAAACTACGACGCCGACTTTCTGGCTTGTGAAACATGGCGGTAGAATTGGCTTTCCGGCTATCGCCTTGGTCGCTATCGACGCCATGGCGGGTGGTGGTGGGTGTCGAGTCGAGGCGTGGTTGGTGTGCGGTGGTTGCGGAGGTCTTGCGGAGGTTTGCTAGCGCGGGCTGCGCACGCCAAGGTCGACCTGAGGGTGTGTATATGGAGACGGCAACTCAATGCGTCCTCGTACTGTATGCGATGGCGTGTCGGAGGCGTGTGGGGTGGTGCAGCCTCGATTCACCGTCGTCGCGTGGGAAATGCCTCGCATGAAAAGTGAAGTCGGTAATGCCAAGGCTTAACTCCGATTGGCCGCATAATCTACGTTACTGCTATCGTGTCCCATTCGCAACATCCACTTTCACATTCCAAGTCGCCCTTCCGCTTTCACTCTCCCAATTCTTTCTTTTCGGGGTCGCTCGTACCTGAGTTTCACACGCGAACCCCATGTAGAAGTTTGCTCCTGCATTTATCTCGGATACTTTTATTCCGTCCACTCACTTTGCCAACTCCAACACCGCTGTTGGCGCAACTCACAGGACAAAATGCTCCCACGGTTAGCGCTTTTCTTTCTGGTCGCCTTCCTGGCGCTGATCGTTGTTGGTGCAGAGGATTACTACAAGGTATGTAAAAGCGTCCTCTGTACACATCTGTACTTTCGCCTCAGTTGCAAGATGAAGTGCACTTGCTAACATGATACTGTAGCTACTTGGCCTGAAGAAAGATGCCTCGGAGCGCGAGATCAAGAAAGCCTATCGAACCCTCAGCAAGAAGTTCCACCCAGACAAGAACCCGTACGTTCGTAAACCCATCATATCAGCTCACATCTCTAACGTTCAACAGTGGCGACGATGAGGCAAGTGGGAAGTTTGTCGAGATAGCCGAAGCCTACGAGGTCCTCAGCAAGAAAGAGATGCGCAAGATCTACGACCAGTACGGCCACGATGGCATCAAGCAGCACAAGGAAGGCGGTGGTCCACGCCAGCACGATCCCTTCGACCTCTTCTCGCGCTTCTTCGGCGGCTCAGGACACTTTGGACACCAAGGCGGAGAACGACGCGGACCGAACATGGAAGTGCGGGTCGCACTACCCCTGCGCGACTTCTACAACGGCCGAAAGACGGAGTTCACAATCGAGAAGCAAGCGATTTGCTCAGCCTGTGAGGGATCAGGTTCGGAAGACGGACACGTGGAGACTTGTGGTACATGCGGCGGGCGTGGTATCAGGATCCAGCGACAGCAACTCGCGCCCGGCCTATTCCAGCAAGTGCAGGTCCATTGCGACCAATGTCACGGCAAAGGAAAGACGATCAAGAAGCCTTGCCCGGTCTGCCACGGTAGCAGAGTCATCCGCGAAGCCGAATCACACGATCTCGAAATTGAGAAGGGCATGCCAAAGGGCGTACGCATCACCTACGAGAACGAAGCAGACGAAAGCCCCGACTACGTCGCCGGCGACCTCATTGTCCACCTCGTCGAGGCCGAACCTGCCATGGGAGAACAAAACCACGAGCGCACAGACGGAACCTTCTTCCGGAGACGGGGCAAGGATCTCTTCTGGCGCGAAGTGCTTTCCCTCCGCGAGGCATGGATGGGCGGCTGGACACGCAACATCACCCACCTGGACGGCCACATTGTCCAACTCTCGCGCAAACGCGGCGAAGTCGTTCAGCCCAACATGGTTGAAATCGTCAAGGAAGAGGGCATGCCAGTATGGGCCCAACAACTCGAAACCCACGAGGGTCTGCAATACGGTGATCTGCACGTCGAGTACGTAGTCGTCCTCCCCGACCAAATGGAGAAGAGCATGGAGAAGGAGTTCTGGAGCGTGTGGGAAAAGTACCGCGCCAAGAAGGGCGTTAGCATTGATGAGGAACTTGGTAGGCCAACGGAGCCTATCACGATGCCTGAGCCGGATGCGCACGACGAGTTGTAGGACGGCGTTCTGAAGTGGATGTCTTCGGTGTGTGCACAGCGTATAGAGCGTGCGTGGATGAAGATGCTGGGATGAAGCGATATGTTCAGTGCTTGTATGAATTGAGCGTGGTATACCCGGTGATGATGTGGAGTTGGGGAGTCGGTTAAGGCTTTGGGACGTGTTGCTTTGGCATATAGAGCTGTTTTTGTTATGGATATATACTAGAACAATGGATGAATACACTATGTGTTGGTTCTGTGAGGATGTATGCGTCGGTGATGATGATGATGATGATGATCATCATCATCATCATCATCATCATTCCTACCGAAAGGTACGTGCTGCACCATCACTCATACCTCCGATCTAAATTCCAAACCCATAAGATATTGTTTCACGAGTTTCGGAAGAACGAAACAGGTTTGATAACAAGAGTACTGCGGAAGAGTAGAAGCATAGGTACGTAGCTAGTCGAAGTTTTGTCCCAAAACCGAAAGGCAGAACACATGAGGTCTTCAAACCCGTATTTTTGGAAATTCTCTGCTGGCTTATACATAGTCCAGCTTGTGATTTTCGACTGGAGGTCGCACATGAGAATGCTCTTCACAAATCTCGCGTGTTCCACCACGAGGAAGGAACGACTCCATGGCGACTCCGTCCGTCAGTTTTGTTCTGAGTCTGAGAACGACGATTCCCATATGCCAAGTCTGTAAGCTGTATTTTGATGATAAAGTGAAAGAAGTAGGTAAAAAGGCAGGAGCGCAGAAGACATCCAAAAAGCATGGGAGGTTTTTCGGTTCACATGCGTTGGTATTTTGTAGTTTCGAAACCTTTTAAAGAGGCAAGGCAGCCGGAGGGAGGAACATAACCAGTTGGCGAGGGCAATTTCGGAACACATGAGAAGTGTATCTGTGGTTTTAGAATATGCACAAAATGATTGCAGTGAAGAGGTGAGAGTAAAGAGCTGGTCAAAGGGAAGCCTTTATACATCGGGGAGACGTGAGGGATTCAGACATACAGGGTGCTGGGGAAAATTTCGGGAAGGAGCGAAAGCTCGAACGTCCATGGTGTCTTGCGTGCGACATCTTGGTTTTAGACGCGAACATGAACGTGTAAACGAGGATTTTCTGTGGAAAACTCCATCCGATTATTTTCTTGTCTTTTGAATGGGTTGAGTTGCTCAGAGGCTCAGACATAGCATACCCCGCAGCTTGTTTTGGTTACAAGTTCTAAGTTCTTTGAAATGTGCTTCTCCATGTAAGCAGTTTGGATGTCTTTTGGAGGAAGAAAGCAACATAAACTATAGGTGTGTTTTTCTGGATCAAACGCGGATCAAGTAGAAGTGGAAGTAGCAGATGGCAGCTCATGGGAGGACTGGATGGGCTTTTGGTATTTCGAAACGAGAGCAGGCGCACGAGCAGACATGGATTGAACTCAAGGTCTTTTTGGAGCATAAGATAGAACTTTGTTGTTTTGAATACTTCATCAGTCTTGAGAAGTGAGGTAAAGAGAAAGACAGAGAACGCCTGGGTGACATTTTATACGTCGCGAGGGAAACCTACGCGCCAATCACGTGGTAAGGTACGTTGATATTGTACCAGATTACCCACCTTTTTCCAAACTTGCTCGTTTTGAGTCGAGAAAGCTGCCGCGTTCCATGAGGCCCTCAATTTCCACTTCGGATCCAGCGGGATGAAACTGGAAAGCAATTATGATGCTAAGGCTCAAGTATACAGCGGCTATTGCGTCCACCCAAATTGAAGATTGGTACACCGTGCCAACGACATGACCGGCTTCGAGATGCAGGTACGCTTTGCTAGACCGACGTCACCGTCAGCTAGGCCATGCGCTGTTATGATCGCACCCTTGTTTTCGGGCCTTTGACATGAAGAAAATCCATAAACACGAGCCGCGACGGGCACTTGCTAGGTAGTGCTACCAGGAAACGAGGCAGAGCTGGTACCGAACCGTTTGTCAATGAGCGTCGTACGCATGGTCGAGGCCCACGGGCTGCGTGTTGTGAAGGTCAGACCAAGCATTAGCGGGGTGACCCGCTCAAGCATTAGCGACCCTCGCTGATTGGCTTAGGGCGATTTTAGCTGTAATCATCTCTCAGGGTGCAGTTGCCCGATACACAAAGACATCCCACACCCCGCCAAACTTCAGCTGGTACTCGTGCATGAAGTCTGCATGATGCAAAGCTCGAAATCTGACGATGGCGGCTGATGATTACTCGACAATGTTGTTCCCTACCTACACCCTTCCAAATACTTGTGAATGGCGTGCTTTCTCGACGAGCTGAGGACCAAATCCTGCTTTTAGCCATTTCTCCTGACAACTATTCACGGGATGCGCGATTTACGACCCCGCGACATTGCATCAAGGGCGTTGCGGCGCCGAAAAGCAAGCGCTGCAAGTCACATCCCCGCGCGCCGACGCTCAAGAAAATCCCGCAGTGCTGCGCCATCCTGCCTAAACAATGAAGCAGCTAACTACACGTGGGCATTCCGTTCTCACGATAAGCACCAAGGCTAAGAGCCAACCAAAGCTTTTCGTCAGCGGTAGAGCTTGTTACCAGATGAGATTGTCAGACAGTCACAGTTGCGGCCAGATAACGGGATGGTATAAGTCCTGCGAGACTGCTTTACTGTCATTGCGTACAACACCGACAGCCTGGTATGGATACCTCAATACACTTTGCAGATGCAGACCTGCATCCAGTCCGATCTTCGCAGTCTGTGGGCGGAGTGTATCCTATGCGCTCGCGTACGAAGTCGCATGCGAATCGGACTTCGGTTGATGCGAAGATCAGCGAACTGGAAGACGCGGAAGACGAAGATGCAGGTCTGCGCGATGAGCGCGATTTTAAGCGCAGTCAGGTAAGGAGGCATATGGCGCGGTGCGATCCGGCTCACTGACGCGACGCAGGTCTTCAGTCTGACACAGATCCTCGTTCTTGCATACCAATCCACCGGTGTCATCTATGGCGACATTGGAACATCGCCGCTCTATGTTTACTCTTCGACGTTCACAGAGGCGCCTAGCCGTATCAATTTACTCGGTGCCCTTTCGCTCATACTATGGTCTGTCACCTTGATGGTCACCGTCAAGTACGTCTTGATCATCCTACGCGCCGACAATGATGGAGAGGGCGGCACGTTCAGCACATACTCTTTGCTATCTAAATATGTACGTCAAATAACCTGCGTGAGATCTTCAGTCACTAATGTATGCAGGCAAATATCGCGAACAGAGATCCACGCGAAGCAACCCTGATACGTTAGTGTGCATCCTGCCATAGGTTTCCCTATACTAACTATCATGCAGGCATGGAGAGACACAATACCGATACCCTGGGCCGATCCACAAGGAATATTCGCTCAACCATTGAAAAGTCCAAGTTCTTTCGCGGCCTACTGCAAGTCATCGGTGTACTAGCCGTGTCGATGGTCATGGCTGATGGTGTTCTGACTCCAGCCCAATCCGTCTTGGGTGCCGTGCAAGGTCTCAACGTCGTGAAGCCTGATATCGAGAAGTCGACCATCACCGGTGTCACATGTGCCATCCTCGTTCTACTGTTCGTCGTGCAGCCGCTTGGTGTCACGAAACTGACGTTTGTCTTCTCGCCCATCGTCATTGTATGGCTTGCCTTGAACGCTGGGTTCGGAATATATAACCTTGCCAAGTATGTGTTCTTGGTACTTTCGAAGTACTCTTGACTGACGACTACAGCTACGACTACGCGATCCTAAAAGCTTTCAATCCTTTCTACGCATTCGACTACCTAATACGAAACAAATACGAAGGCTGGCGCAGTCTCGGCGGTATACTCCTGGCCTTCACAGGCGTCGAAGCTCTGTTCGCCGATATCGGTGCCTTCAGTCGTCGTGCCGTACAGATCAGTTGGCTCGGATACGCCTACCCGTGTTTACTGCTTGCCTACAGTGGCCAAGCCGCCTACATCAGTGTGCACCCGGAGGCATACTCCAACCCCTTCTACAACTGCGCCCCACCAGGATGGCTCATCTTCTCGCTCATCGTAGCCATCGCAGCTGCCATCGTCGCGTCTCAGGCCATGATCACGGCGACGTTCCAGCTCCTGACCCAGATCATGAAGCTTTCGTACTTCCCGCAGATCAAGGTTGTTCACACTTCGACAACATATCATGGTCAGCTGTATATTCCCAGCATCAACTGGCTACTGATGGTTGGAACTGTACTTGTTGCTGCAATCTACAACAACACAACATCCTTGGGTAACGCATACGGTGTATGCGTCATGTTCGTCACATTCTTCGACACTTGCATGGTTACCCTCGTTGCGATTTTAGTGTGGCGCATCAAGCCATACTTTGTGATTCTTCCTTGGCTGACCATCGCTTGTTTGGACGGTGCCTACCTGTCATCGGCACTCACCAAAGTGCCAGACGGTGCTTGGTTCACCATCTTGCTTGCCTGTCTTCTCGGATCCATATTCATCCTTTGGCGATTTGGCAAAGAACAACAATGGGGCGCTGAAGCTAGCGATCGCTTCCCAACGACGCATTTCGTGAAGACATTACCAGACGGCCGCCTAGAGTTGACCGAGCAATATGGGAGCAAGTCCGTTGGCACCATGGAAGGCTTCGGCATCTTCTTCGACAAAGCTGGCGAGACAACTCCTATCGTCTTCAGTCAGTTTATCCGCAAACTAGTCACCATCCCCGAGGTCATCGTCTTCTTCCACCTCCGGCCGCTAGAAGTACCTTTCGTCGCCCCAGAAAACCGATACAGTGTTTCGCGACTCGCCGTCCCCAACTGCTACCGCCTAGTAGTCCGCCATGGCTACATGGACGAAGTCATTACCCCAGATCTAGCATCTTTGATCTACGAGAAAGTCCGCAACCACATCGTCGCACGGGCCCTGGAACGCGATGGCGAGATATCAGCCAAGGCTACCGGCGCCCAGCCGGAGAAGACTATGGTTACCGAGACTGTTGCTGGGAGTGGCATATCGACTCCAACGCGCAGCTCAACTACTTCTGCGCGTCTAGAAGCACTTGAGCGTGCGTACAACCGTGAGGTATTGTACATCATTGGTAAGGAGCAGATGAAGCTTAAGGTCGGTACGAACATCATCCGCCGGTTCTTCCTAAAGGCTTTCTTGTTCATCCGGGATAACTCGAGAGCGAAAATTGCGAGTTTGGATGTTCCTATGGATAAGGTTATTGAGGTTGGGTTTGTGAAGGATGTGTAGTTGAGGAAGTGTGCATCCGTAATCTAGTCTTTTGGGCGATAATCGTTCGCATTGTGTCGATGGTTTTCGCAAAATTTTGTGTTGTGGCATGTCGATACCTCGGTACCTTTACGTGCCGTCGCTATTACTAAGTGTTAATGCCAATGCGTCGCCATGACGTGCATTCCTAGTCATTGCTTGGACCCTTCTGACGGTTGCTGACTAGCCACTCCTCCACGCCTCACCCTCCAACATCTCCAATTCTCCTGCAAATCTCCTAAACCCCCCAAATCACCCAATTCGCGATCATGAACAAGTTACCCGACGATAGTACCACCTGGCGTGTACTTTGCCAAGGCGGCAGGACCGTTGAATAGCTCGTCACCCCCTCGCGGCCTCAACCGCGCTCCTCAGCCTGTACCTCTTCGCGTCCTGAGCACGCACGCCATCTAGATTGCCGCCATAACGACATAAGATCAACATTCGTCTCCCCTGAGATGAGGTACAATACACATGGCTATACCAGGTCCGGCTTTAATTGCGCCGCACGTCGTGCCGTGGCGCGCATTCCCGGTGTGTCAGGCAAATCAGCGAGCCAGATGAGACGCGATAAAGGTTTTTTGCTTCGTGTCGATGCGTGAACGCTGTTTCGGGCATCGTGTAGGGTGGAGGTTTGACCTTCGCGCAGTTGGATCTAAGATACATCTCCTTTGTTTCTGCTTTGTGGAGTTGCTCGTTCATCCTTCTCCTCCAGCAGTAGTTCCCACCCTGCAGCTTCAGTATGGTGCTCAGCCTCTTCGAGTGGGCGTATGTTGTCGCCTACGTCACTTTCGCAATCGGCTTGCTGTCTTCGGTCGCCCGATTCTACTCTCGCGCACTAGTCTTGAGATCATGGGGTTGGGATGATACAGCTTCATGTCTTGTACTGGTAAAACATGACCAGCTTTGCGATGTCTCCACGTTTGCTTATTCTCTCAGGTCGTCAGTATTGTTCATCAAATTGTTCTGCAGCTGTTTCTGAACCTGGGCTGTGGCAAGTAAGTTTGGGGATGATCTTCTGAGATTGTGCGAAGACTTACCATCGACTCCAACAGACCAGGCAATGTGAAATGCAGTTTCCAATCCCTCGATCTTCTTCGGGTAAGGTATCTACCAGCATTCTCATGAGAAATAGAAGGACTAATGAAGTACGCAGATATCATTTATTGAAGAGATCGTGATCTATGGCGCACACTCAGTCATCAAGATGACCTTCCTCTTGTTCTATCTCCGGCTTTCTGTTGGCCAAAAGTTCCGTGGCTTCGTATATCTTGGATTCGCACTGGCGTTTTCGGTCTTCCTCTCCAGCTTGTAAGTTGAATGGTATCCGCAGTTCATATGGCCGCAGACTGACGGCATCTAGACTCATGACAGTCCTACAATGCGTACCATTTGAGAAGATCCTCAACCCCATGTTGCACCCCGAGGTTACATGCATTGATATGCGTGTCATGATGCTCACTCCACCTATCCTTGTACGTATTGGCTACCTACACTCAGCCACCACGTTTTGCGCGCATACTGACACATGTCGCCTTTAGAACATCTTTATGGACCTCTACATTATATGCCTCCCGATACCCTCCGTTTTGACCCTCCAAATGAATTTACGCCGCAAAGTCACCGTCGTCTCCGTCCTCGCCTTCGGTATCATCTCCGTCACAGTCGCAATCATCCGCCTACCCATCCTCATGTCGGTATCCTCGATGAAGACAGACCTATCAATCGATGTAGGGAAGATGATAATCGTGGCATCATTCGAGGTCCAATGTGCGATCGTTGCGGCGAATCTACCCGCAATGAAAGCACTGTGGGGTAAGATCAGAGGCAGAGACAGCTCTGCGGGCAGTTACGAGCGATCGAACGAAAAGCCATACCATCTCTCGTCGATGCGCCGAGGACTTCGAAATAAGCGCGCTTCCATGGGAACTATAACCAGGCTAGAGCAAGGGCTGACTGGCAACGAGTCGCAAGTGGAGCTCGTGGAAGGGATACACAAACAACCAAGTCCACTGGTTTTCGGGTTTGGGGAGTCGCATTCCAATTCTGTAAAGTCATCCCGGCAGAACTCAATCATTGTGACGACTGAACTGGATGTGCGACATACACCGAGATTATAGCGCCTTCAAGACATACGTCCGAAGGCTTGCGTTAGAGCTGGGTTGAGACTTGGTATATATAGCTCGGCATAGCGATTCACTCCTGCATTGAGTTACTCAGTATCGTAGTGTATCAAGCCGCGTATCCATGGGAAAACTTTAGGATCCCATCCTCCCCCGCGCTAACGGTCCGTAATCTAAGCCATCTCGAATTGCATGTCGCTAAAAGCCCGATTGGGTTAAAGCCGCATCCCGCTACTCCAAAAGTATGCAAGGCTCGAATCCTTTCATCCCACTCAAGTGCCACGCCGCATATCTTCCCACTATACAGAGACATCAGTCATTTAGACCGAATCAATATGGTCTGGCTTTTAATCACTTCAATTGCAGGCATCAGTCTCTTGACTCTACTTACATGGCGCCGGTACTTCTCCGCAATTAGCGATATACCAGGACCGTTTGCTTCTTCCTTCACTCGTCTTTGGCATATGCATCGTGTTCTGAAAGGCGATCAAAACCTCGAACTCATACGCTTACATGAACAGCATGGTAAGTGTACAAGATATGCAACAGCGCTTGTTATCGATAGTTCGCTCACAGTCTTTCTAGGTCACTTTGTTCGCATCTCATACGACGAAGTCAGCGTCAGCCATCCAGATGCCATTGCGAAGATCCTCGTAGCTCCTCTACACAAGGTACTACTTTGAAAGGCCCATCGATCTACGAAACGATTAACATGAATACAAGGCAAACTGGTACAAAATCCATGCCCTACCAGACTATCGCTTCCAATCACCCATGAGCACCACCGACCCCAAGAAGAAGATCGAGAAATCAAAATACATAGCCGCGGCATATACCGTCTCCAACCTGCTCCGATCTGAGGAGCACATTGACCACACCTTCGAAACCTTTCTCGATTGGATGAACAAATACGCATCCGCGAAGAAACCAATGCATCTCAACACCTACATCTCCTACCTAACCTTCGACGTAATCGGCGAAATCGTCTTCTCCAAACCCTTCGGTTTCCTCGCCCAAGGCAAAGACATCGGTAACTCCATCTCAAACTCCCTCGCTCTGAACGCGTATATTGCCGTAGCGGGCTACTTCCGCTGGATCAACATCGCCCTGCTAGCCAACCCAATTATGACATGGTTGTCCATCTTACCTATGGGCCACCTCTTCGATACTGTCACGTCTGTGTTAGCCGATCGAGAGAAGAATGAGAATGTAAGGTATGATGCTGTTCAGTACTGGTTTAAGCAGCACGAGAAGCATCCGGATAAGTTTACCGTTCGGGAGATTGGCACGCAGGCGCTTGCAGCTGTGGGAGCCGGGTCTGATACGGTGGCTGCGGGGATACAGTCTTTTATTTATCATATGATTCGGCATGAGAATGCGTGGGAGCGAGCGCATGAGGAGGTTGTGAAAGCAGTAGAGAAGGGATTGTGCGGGGATCGGGTGGTATCTTATGCTGATACACAGCAGCTTGTGTAAGAACATTCCTTTAAGCCTCGCGATCTGAAGTGATGTGAAGCTGATATTGAGCAGTTTCGTACAAGCCTGCGTAAAAGAAGCGCTTCGCATCTTCGGTCCAGTGCCCATGGGTCTTCCGCGTATAGCGCCTAAGGGAGGCTTGACGTTTGGCGATCGCACTATACCCGAGAATACGATCGTATCAATCAATCGTAAGTGAAGGAACTTCGATAATATGCTTTATTGACCATGCTGACATCAAACTACAGCATGGGTGATGCACTACTCGAAGGAGATTTGGGGTGCCGATGCGCATGTGTTCAATCCAGATCGCTGGTTAGCAGAGGATAGCACTACGAAGGAGAAGTATTGGATACCTGTAGGTTATATCTGTCTCCGTACTGATTGCACAACAGCATCTTTGTGTGCATGCTGACTGTCTCCGTAGTTTGGTGCAGGTTACGGCGGCTGTCCAGGCCAAAACATCGCTAAGATTGAACTCGCGAAGATCGCAGCGACGTTAGTCAGAGACTACAAGATCAAGCAAGTAGACCCTACACAAGACTGGCAGTGGAAAGCCTACTTCACGGTTGTCCCGCATTCATGGCCAGTATACATCGAGAAGAGGGTATGAAATTGAGGGCAGGGTATATAACAAAACACAATCATTGAGACTACTCGCTCCAACCTCAAACTCCAACACAAGACCCAAACATAAGAAAATGCGTCAAAGCCAACGATCCATACTCCCAAACGGCGGATACTTCAACCCACTCGGTTTCCTCCTCCTCATCCACCTCCCACCCCCACTCGCACTACTCCCTACAGTACTACTCACGCAATCCCAATCCCACGGCATGCTCTTGCTCAAGGCTTCGTAACCGGCTACTCTGCGTAAGGTTCCTCGGGTCCGCTCTTGTTGGACGTTGCGGAGGGCTGTGCGGGTGTTTTCCCGGACTGTGGTTGTTGATACCCTAGGCTCGACGATTTGGGTGTGATAGGTGGGTTCGCGGGGGCGGGATGGTGGTGGGCAACGTGATGGTTCGCGGGTTGGAGGTGGAGGACAGGGGGATGAGATGCTGCGTTTCCTGCCCGAGCCGCGGAGGTGGCCTTCTTTGATGTCGACTATGCCGAGTCCGTGGTGGTGGTGGCTGTGACCATGAATCGGATGCATGAGTAGTGGATGTAGATGAGGGTGTCTGTGGTGGTGGTTCAGGTGCGCGTCGAAGTGCACGTGATCTTGACCACCCCCTTCCTCCACCTCGAGGCTCATACTCGGTACTCTGACGCGGACGTCGCTGAAACGCGGCGACGCTGGACTACGGCGAACGCGAACGAGTTCCTCCGCACATGAAGAGTCGGTAGAAGGGCGCTGTTGCTTTTTGCCTTTGGCTGGTGTGAGGGTGAACCAGCACATTTCTGGTGCGCGGCGAGGAGAGATCAACGCCGGAATCGATGCGCGCGGGCAAGGGGTAGAGTCGTGTGGGCGGGGCAATACGATGGTAAGCAGTGTGTGAAAAAGATGGGGCGTAAGTTGAAGGTGGTCGCGAAGGTTGATAGTACGAATAAGGTGTAGTGTCGTAACGGGGCATTCAGAAGACTTGAAAGAAGAGCAGACAATGGGGTGAAGGCGGTACTTTATCCTATGGCTGACACACAATGTACATATGATCAGATCCTTCCGCACTCCTTCTCTTGATGGCGGCCACCTATGTATATACTGTTGCCCTCGACGATCATTTGCTACTATCACGCACGCTGCGCCGGACCTGCACGCGGGCCGCACGTATGCTTATACGTGAGAGGACAAATGAGACAGAGTGAGTGAAAACGGTGCCTGCATGATTGTTGCTGGTGCCTGCATATAGGCAATGCAAACATGTGTTCATGTCCGCTGGGCGAGTGACTGAGGCTGACATGGGTGCGAGATGCGCGCGTGGGCCGGCGCCATGTCTTGCCTGACCTCAAGTCTCAACGAGCGGCATGTGACGCTTGAGCCCCAACGCCCGTTCCTGACTTGCGCGATGCGGGAGCTTGTAGGACCTGATGACGTATGTAGAGATGTGTTAAGGTCGTGCAATAGTCCTTCCGATGGCATATTCTTCTCTTGCGATGCGTCTGCGCCACGCTGATCCGTCGCTGTGTGTAGCGGCATGACTGCAGATATCTCTACACTCTTTGCGCATGCGCATGCCTGTGGGCATGATCGCATTCCTGGTCTTTGGTTAAATAGAGTAGATGCTATTGCGATAAAGGCGATGACGCACGCCAGGCGCGCGGTACTGAGCATCGCTGCTTGCATGAGTGGCGATCACTGGGAGCCCAGTACTAAAGAGGAAGACGTAGCCATAGCAAGGAAGCAAGCGATAGCGCTCATCACTCATCGTAGAGTCTACGCGAAAGAACAGCTCGAAAGTGCGCAGGTTGTAGTGTAGGTCATTGGCGCTGATCCACCGGACTGGTGAAGGCAACAGCTAGGACGCGGCTATGTCTTGGCATTACCGACAACGCCGGAGCTTCGAGCTCACATCACCACGTCAAACAATCAAACAACCCCACCCCAACCACTCGATCACGTTTCCGATACCCTCTGAATCCCGCCAATACACACCGTCGCAATTATGGATTCATTAGTATCGCAGTACAGCCGACCGGCGTATACAGAGGAAGGCCCGTCCGAGGAGGAGCAGCTGCAGCTCTACAGCGGCACCCCAGAGCTGTCTCTCAAGTTTGCCCTACCACCAGTAGCTCAGGTGCGCTATTCCTTCACTATGGCCTATGAGGAGTGGAATGTACTGACGACCCCATAGTCAGCATCATGGCTCCGCGCAATGACGGACGACTACTCCAACCCAAACTGCCCCATCAAGATCGCCCACGGAACCACAACCCTCGCCTTCCGCTTCAAGGGCGGCATCATCGTAGCCACCGATTCGCGTGCGACGGCTGGAAACTGGATAGCCAGTCAGACGGTCAAGAAGGTCATTGAGATCAACAACTGCTTGTTGGGAACCATGGCTGGTGGCGCTGCTGTACGTACAGGACAAATACTAGAAGGAGTGTGAAGGGAAGGGAAGTACTGACATGCGGCAGGACTGCCAATACTGGCTCGCATACCTCGGAATGCAATGCCGCCTCCACGAGCTCCGCCACAAGCGCCGTATCTCCGTCGCCGCAGCCTCCAAGATCCTCGCCAACCTCGTCTACTCATACAAGGGTATGGGTCTGAGTATGGTACGTCTTTCCCACCTCCCCTCCATCCTCTCTCACATCTAACCCCCTCCCCAGGGAACAATGTGCGCAGGCGTAACCCCGCAAGAAGGCCCCGCCCTCTACTACATCGACAGCGACGGCACGCGCCTCGCCGGCAACCTCTTCTGTGTCGGTTCCGGACAGACCTTCGCCTACGGTGTGCTCGACGCACAGTACAAGTACGAATTGGAAGACGACGAGGCGCTCGAGCTGGGCAGGAGGAGTATTCTCGCTGCTACCCATCGCGACGCGTACTCTGGTGGTTTCATCAACTTGTACCATGTCAAGGAGGACGGCTGGGTCAAGCACGGCTTCAACGATACGAATCCGATTTTCTGGGAGACGAAGCTTAAGAAGGGCGAGTTCTCGAATGTGACTAGTGCGTTGGAGTAGATTGTGGTGAGGGAGAGAGCAGGAGTGAAAACCTGGCATGCGGATACTGCGTGGAGTAGGTCTTACATGGCCCATGAATGCTATAGTGTAGCAGGTCACTCAAATCACGACTTAGACATGTCCAATGACATAACGGAATATCAGAGCATTTCTCTCACGATGTAGGCAGGGAGAACATTTTGTGAACAGGTGTGCATTTGCATTACCAAATCATACGCGACTAGTCACCATTATCTATGATACTATGCATGCAACCCCCAAGACCGAGCCAATAACTGAAAAAGGAAAGAGCCGCAATCCATGCTGGCTGACTGGGTGTCAAAAACGCCTTGACTCTCCTCCCCTCTGCCCTCCATCGACTACGTAACACGGAAAACAAGAAAGAAATGACGTGCAATGTACACTATCCCAGTGTCAGATAGTTGGGTATAAGCAAAGACCTCCTAACAAGGAAGTAGTAAACGCCGCGCAAGTCCCGTTGTCCCCATAACGTTGGACATGTTCGAACGCCGTTGACCGAATTGATGCAAGACAAGACAAAACAGAAAATGATGTGGAAAAATCAAGGAAAAGGGAGGAGAACATCTCCAATGATAGTGAAGTAGTGCCAAGAAATGGTGTGGTGTTGTACGATGTGCTTAACGACTCCGCCTCCGTAATCCCAAATCCTCCTGTTGTAGCTGCTTGATCAGATCGAAACTTGCTTGGTCGAGGTTGGGGTCGATCATGTTGATCATGCTTCCCATGGGAACATTCATGCCTCCATTCATGCCCACGCCGATGCCCATGCCTGTTCCCATACTCATGCCGTGTTCGAGTTTGATGCCATTGCCATTGCCGTTTTCTTGCCGCTTGCTAGGTGTGGATTTGGGTGTTTTGCTATTGCGGCCAGCGCGGGAGGGCGTTTGACTGGCTTTGCGGCCAGAGGAGTTCTGGGTACGGGCTTTGTATGTGTTGTTGAGTGTGGGCGTGACGGGTGGGGGAGGGAAGTCAGAGTTTGTGGTGAAGTTGTTGTAGGTGTTTGTGGCCGGGGAGGTAATGTATGGGTTGTAAGTGTGGTGGTTGTTGGTCGCTGTGGGTGATGCAGCGGAGACATGTCTTGGCGAGACGGGTGAGGATGGGTTGCGAACAGCGTGGTGTTCTGATCCGGGCTTTGATGTGAAGCCGTTCGTGTGCGTCTGCGCAGTATCGTTGTGTGGTGGCGGACCAGGCGTGAGCGGCTCTATGCTAGGACCATGGACTTCGCCGTTGCGGCCAGTTGGTTCCATTTCATCCATGAGCATCGGATCGGTTGGCTGATACTCAACTGACGACATGACCGTATCGCCGTTTGGGTGGTACGAGTTCGCTACGTCATGGCTGTAGTCGCCGTTCGTATATGCTTGGAGGGCAGGATCAACGGGAACTAGATCGTCATTCTCGGGACTTTGATCCAGCGCTTGCTGGGCAGAATAAGCCATCTCTTGGAGGAAAGACGAACCGCTACTGAACTGGTTCGGAAGAGAATGTCGCGCGTGCATGTCTCCATGCAGATATTCGTCGTCGTATGAAGATTCGTGTCTCATCCGCTTCGCTGTCGATCCTGAGTCCTCATCGCTGACTCTTCGTTTCTTTGAAGCTGACCCCCGCGGAATGGGGATCTCGTTGGCCTTGACAGGATCGACGTTGCCGTATTCATCGTGTATGCATCGACGCTTGCTCTTCCTACAGTCCGCACAAGCCTTGACTCTGCCAGACTTGAGTGCATATGGGTCGCCGTTGACATCAGCCATGATTGGCCCGCCATTCACTGGCCCATTAGCGGCGTTTGACAAGCTATCTGCAACAGAGTGATCGCTAAGCCGCCGTTTGACAGATATGCCGTATGAGCCAGAGAGATCGATGGTGTGCATGCCCGGCTTCGATGTATCAATAAGCTCGTCTTTGTGTTTGCATCGGATACGGCGCTTCCTACATGCATCGCATGCAACACGTTTGGGTCCAAGCTGAGATGTTTTGGGTGTGGTGATGTGAGGGTTGTTTGCCGACGGTCGTAGGAAACCAGTCAATGGCCCGGACGTTACAGGCACCATTTCGTAATTGTAGTTCTCCACTTCGACGGGCGGCGAAGGCTCGGGGATCACATCAGAGGCTTTGATGCGTGCCGAAGACCTCTCTGCCGTCGCTCGTAAGGCTTCATGGAGCGTCTCACGCTCCAGTCTCTTAACCTGTGCAGCACTGAGCTTCTTCTCTGTGGTCTCCATCACTTCGGGAAGAACAGCATCAGAGAAGGCCCAAGATGGTATGGTCTCGTTCCCGCGCTTCCATGTGATCCACATCGCAAAGCGTCGGGCTAGCACAAGCGGCTCGCCATGGCCCTTGGGAATCGACTTGTTGACAGCACTACGGGTCTTTTGAGGCACATCAATCTTTCCTTCGGTGATCAAAACAGTTCTCCAAATGTAGTTCAAAAGATCGCTCAGTCCTTCAAGTTCGTGCTTGGAGTAGTATCGTTTGTTGTAGTTCTGTGCGCCGAGGTGCGAGTTGTGACCGAACCTGTCCGGCTCGCAGTAGATGGGTGTGTCCCGTGTGAACTGCTCGCCGCTTTGCAGAAGCTCTTGAACTGGACCAGGAATTGGATCTTCTTCCAAGTATTTGATGGCTGTCAACCACATTATCTTCTGGAAGAACGGATACCGAAATTGCAAAGCCACCTTGGTGTTCTTCTCGATTTCCAGAATCTTGATCTGCATGCCATAATGGATGCGGGTGAGGAAGTTACCGCCGATGACGAGGCTGTCCTCGGGAGTCCAGACTGCGTGGATCCAGCCAGAAGGAATCAACATGGTATCCCCAGGGTACAGATCTACTCGGTAACATTCCTTGACCTGTTTGCCAAGCCAGTCGTGTCCTTGATTTGGAGAAAGACACCAGTCTTCGTATTTCTTGAGGTTTTGCTTTGTGGGTGGGATGAAGAAGAAGACCTTCTTTCCCTTGACGATGTGGTAGTAGACGGATGAACCGCCAAAGTCGATGTGGAAGTCAGTGAAGCAGTCCGCGACAGACATAAGGCAGTAGAACTGCACTGGGGGCGGCGCAGACTTATCATCCTCCCGCCACACGGAATCTTGGAGGTCCATGTCTCGAACAGCTTTGGGCCGCCGTATGAGCTTCCCGAGCCTGCTTCGAGATACCTCTAGACTGATGACATTCCGTACTGGCTTTTCTCCTTGTTGCTCGTAGTAGTCGGCCCACTTCCCCATGGTCCACTTCTTGCCTTCGCCTTCTTGTGCTTTGACGTCGATGACGGGAACGGGTTCGTTTGGGCCGTAGAGTTCCGCCACGCGGCGAACCGTCAGACCCTTGGGTATGACCATATCCAAACTGTCTTGACCGTCGTCGGCGACTGTATCGTACCCAGCGTGTGATCCTGACCCGTCTCCTTGCCCCTCAGTGTTTCCCATGACAATGTCTTCCTCCGTTGACACCGCCGAAGGGTTCATGTAGCCAGGAATCACAATCGGCTCCTTGAACCCGTTCATCTTCTCGAGGAAGTCGCCGGTGATGAGCTGGGCCGGGACACGCGCAAAGGTCTCGGGGGTAAATTCGATGTCGCCATTCTTGAAAGCTGAAATATAGTGGTGCTCCGGGTTATCGTCTGAGGTCTTGAGAACACCCTCGTTTAGACCAGCGTAGTCAACAGTTGTGTGGGCTCTGACGGATTTACGAACCTCTGGACCATGTTAGAACTATAAGCCCAATGTGCGTCGGTAGACCTACTCGTTGTTTCACCAAACTTGGGTCTACACGGTTCGCAGTAGAATTTGTTTACCTCCCGTACCTCCCGTTCGCTGTTGAAACCAGCGCAAGGGTAGTGATACCACTCTTTGCAGCCATCGCAGCCGATCCATTGCTCGCCGTCGCCGATTTTGGTAAGTGATTCGGACGATTTGCAATGGGCGCAGATAAGTTCTGGTTCGGCTGGAGCGGGCGCAGGCTGCGCGACAGTAGCGGTAGGAGCAGGGGCGACTGCTTGGTTCCCAAGAGGTAGTGATTTGGCTCGTGAGTAAGTCGAGAGCGGCTGGTCATCTGGTATTGGTGGAGCGGATATTGAGAAGGAATGACGACGTGCTTGCGAGGGCGAGGTTTGGGCTGGTCCAGCTAGAGGTACCGTGGGAATGGAGCTGTCCGTTGGGACCGCAGCAGACTGGTCGGCGGGCAGACTCAGCGGCGACTGAAGCTGTTCCGGGGCTCCAGAAGTACTTGTGGATGGCGCATTTCTGGGCTTGGGAGTCGACTTCTTCCGTTTGCTGCTTGCTGAAGGGGTGCTACGAGAGGCGCGCGCCTTCCCTTTCGGCAAGCCCTGTCCTTTTTTCGCCTTTGGCTCTTCTGACGGCACGGCATCTTGCATCTCAGGCTGTGTAACGATAGTAGGAGCTTCTTCAGGCGGCGTATGTGTTTGCGCAGCCGAGGCGGTCTGGGCTATGTCGGAGGGTGCGTCTAAAGGGTGTTTCAGGTCGACGGGTGCCTGCGTAGGTTGGCTGTAGTGGTCGGATGACGGTGGTGGCGGCGGAGGCGCTAGAAAAGGATTTTCGGGCGCTTGCTTATGTTGTATTTGTTGTACTGTTTGCGAATGTTGTAGAAGTTGTGAAGGCTGCTCGGCTGGCGCTGATTGTGAAAAGACCAACCGCTTTGCTGTCGAGGGCGGAGACTGCGCAAGCTGCGTTGTAGCTGCCGTGAAGAAATCGAGCAGCAGCTCAGCTTCAGCACGTCGGTCATCAGGCACGGCGCTGATATGATGCATGCCATTGCCGCCGTTGGCCGTGTGCTCGACGCTATAGGACCAGCCCGGGATGTGGCTCGTAGCCGGTCTCGACTGAGACTGCCCATACTGCGGAGAGCCGTACACCTCGGAGCGCGCTCTCTTCGCGGGTCTCTCATCGTAAGGATATATGGGCTCCCTAGGGGAGGCGTGTACGGGGGCGCGCTCGCCGATCGGGTAAGGGAGGGTCGCGGGCGACGTCGCTGGGTGTGAAGCATGGCGCGACAAGTCAGCGTAGGGCAGGTTTGTGTGCTGCCTGGTGACAGCGACATCTGCGAGGGCCTCAATGGGCGATGCCTGCGCCAGAGAATACTGCGGCGGCGGAGGTGCGGAGCGCGACGAGTGCCCGTACGTCACCGCCGGCGACGACCGCTCCGCAGACGCGCGCGCGCCCTCTCTGAGAGTGGAAGGATTGTGCGGAGCATCATTGATGTGCCTTGTGCCTGATAGCGACGCGGTTGGGATATTCGCATTGCCGGCGGGGTGCGCCGTCGAGGGCTCCGTGGGCGGCAGGATGGGCGACAGCGGCTCGTAGGCGGGCGGCGGAGGTGTAGGGGCGCGCGCCGAAGCTCGCCTGTACTGCTCCTTGAAGGACGAGAGGCGCCTCATGGTGGTCGTGGGTGCGGAGGTGGATGGACTGGGGCTTCGGAGGTGCGAGGTGCTCGCCGGTCTGGCGTCTCAGACAGATGCGCGGCTATGGAGCAGCGGCACTATCAGCGGAGAGACGGGCGGAGTAGGAGCCGGGCATGGGCATGTCCTGCGGCGGGGCGAGGCGACGGTGGGCGCGGTCGCGGATGAAGGAGCGTAGGGGGAGGTTTGGGAGCAGAATGATGGTGGTGGAGAAGTCGGCGGGGATTGTATTGGGAATGTTGCGACCACGACCAGCACAATCCAACCACGACTCGGCCACGCCAGCGCCGACGACACTCTCAGCGCGCGATAGGTAGGCGAGGATGCGGCGGCTTCACAGAGAGCTTTAAGCGCATGTGTCTGTCGTGTGCAGATGGTTGGCCGTTGCAGGAGCTCTGGGGAGGAGACAAGCCGCTTCATTCGCTGCAAGTCCGCGTCTCCGATTCGAGCGCTCGATGCTACAGCAAGGAGTGCACCCATCACCATATCACCTTCAGGTGAGACATCCACGTTAACCTAGGGAAAAACTTAATAGGTCTACAGCCTATACTTTTGTTATTACAGCCTACATTAACGTGTAAACACGCAAAGCAGGTAACCTAATGTCAATGTAGGCTGTAGGCCTGTTTAGTTTTTCCCTTGTATGAGGTGCATCCATATTTCAGTGCATGTCCATAATCACTACACGTTAAATCTCCGATTTCACAGCCTCTCGTTTGCGGCGCATGTGCATCGTCATCTCGGTGCTGCATGAGTCGCTGTTCTTGGTATGCGTCCGCCACGTGATGCAGCTCGGCGCTCGGACGTGCACGCCATCCACGATTGATCCCGCATGTTCACCAACTTCACTTCTCACTACAACCTCCCCACCGCCCGCCTCCCATTACAAACCTCGCAGCCCGTCCTTTACCGTTCATCACAGTCGCCAAAGTATGAGTCGAGGAGGAAAATTGGCCCCGGAAGTCAACCGGTACGTCCGCCATGCCGCATCGCGTGCCAGTCGCAAGGCCGATGCGACCAACTCACACGACATCTGCGCTAACATGTCATGTCTACAGAGCTCTCTTCGTAAAGAACCTGAGGTTAGTAGATGCCTGCGGTATCATATCTGCCACGCGCTAATCCTCCGCCAGCTTCAACGTCACCCCAGAGGAACTCTTCGACCTCTTTGGCAAGTTCGGCCCAGTGCGGTACGTCGTCTCCCTCATGCGCTGGCGCATCTTGGCCTTCACCGTCACTCCAGGTTACTGACTTTAGCACAGCCAAATTCGCCAGGGCATCGCCAACAACACCAAGGGCACAGCCTTCGTCGTCTATGAAGACGTAATGGACGCAAAGTCGGCTTGCGACAAGCTCAACGGCTTCAACTTCCAGAACCGGTATCTCGTCGGTACGTGGCAGGCGCTTCTCCGACACAGCAATCACTAACAGTAGCAGTATTATATCACCAGCCAGATAAGATGCTCAAGGCCGCGAATGATCTCGCCGAGCGCCAAGAGAACTTAGAAAAGCTCAAAAAACAACACGGTATTGATTAGGGGTGCGCGAGGACTCAGGAACAGGTGACATCGCGCGAGCGAAGTAAAGACAAAACTCCTGAGGGCCTCAAGACCGATAGCGTAATCTCTAGAAGCTCTTCGAGCCGCGGCGGCGACACGCGTACCTCGACGACCGATTCGATTTCAGCGGAAAAGACCGGCGCTCCTTCCCCGACGACTACACCCGCCTGCCGTAGCTGCGACTGGCGTACTGTAAAACGATCGTTGAAGGGTATATTCAAGTCGGCACACGGCGTTAAGAGGTCATGAAATGTTCACGAACCATGACAGATTGCTGCATTTTCTTGGAGTGGGACTTTACTTAGGATAGCTGGTGATGCATAGGGCTATAACAGACTGCAACAGGCCCCGGCTTCCTCTACAGCGGGCAGTCGGTACTCATCCGACTAGGAATCAAGGACTTCTGGTTCCAGCAATTGCATATGACGCAGTGACATACTAACATTCATTTTGTCAAGGTAACTACCTCGAGGTCCTTCGCACCTTCCACTTTCGGCTGCATCACGGGACTAGAACCGCCATTTGACCGAACTCGTGGTTTTCGCCAACCCAGTCGAAGCCATTTTCAAGGTCCTCCATCTTGAATTCAGTCACCGCATCAAAACCTCTCTCTTTTCCAAGCTTCAAAGCCCCCACTTCAACCATCTTAATCACGTCCCTCACATCCTGACCCCAGTACATAGTATGACCATGAACCGTGATGCTCTTGAGCAGCAGCTCCATGGTCGGAATCTCGACATCTTTCATAGCACCGCCACCAAAGCCCATGATAGCCGCTCGTCCGTACTGCTTTAGCGCGCCGAAAGCAGCACGAACATGGGTGCTTCCCTCTGCACCCATGGGCGTCATCTCCAGGAATGCATCGACGGGGCCATGCTTCTTCAGATTATCCGTATCGGTATCGACGTCGTTGGTCCTCGGAACGGCCGAAACCATCTTCGGATGCGCATCCACAAGGCGTTGAAGCGCACGCCCATTCCTTCCCGTCACCAAAACAGTCGCCCCCATCGCAACAGCAATACCGACCGCCGCCCCAGAAAAAGGACCCGTAGCAGGCGTCACCAGCAGCCTCTCCCCAGCCCTCAACCCAATCCCCTTGAGCCCGCTATATGCAACGAAATCAACACACAACCACACCAACTCCGGTATCGTATACCCCAGATCCCCACAAAGCCTCTCTTCATCCAGCTTCCACGTGTTCTCCAACGGCGCACAAACATACTCTGCAAACGTAGCGTACCGCCAATTCTGCGCAAAAAGCTTCTTGCTCCCTTCGGTCGTGCCTTGCATTGATCCCCACATGATCCACGTTTCGGGGTCGTCTCGAGCTCGCACGAATGGCTCGAGTAGGACGAGTTGGCCGACTGATAGACTTGTCGTGTCGGGGCCTGTAGCGGCAATTCGGCCTACGGCTCGTCCGCCGGGGATCATGGGGGTGGGGTAGGTGAAGCCAGAGGTGCCGGAGAGGATGCCGGGGAGTTGGTGTTGGAGGAGGTTTGCGAGGATTTTGACGACGACGGAACCGGGGCCGGGGGATGGTGTTGGGATGGATTTGGGGATGAGGGGGCCGTTTTGCTCTTCTTGGAGGAGGGCTTTCATGGTTGGGGGGAGGGTGGTGGTGGACATGTTTGGTTTTGAGGGATGGATGATCTCTTGATATCTAGAAGATCGATATGAGATATAGTTTGGAGTGAGGTTTGTGTGTTGTTCTTTCCGTGCAGTTAAAGTTGCCGTACTTATATCTGTTCAAGATCACTTTGCCTGTAACCTTCTTACCGCATCATCCATCAGATCTTCCCACGGAACTAACATCTACCTCCACTCGGACTTTACGTATCTTACCTGACCACCTTCGCTGTGTCCTAGCGCTTTTATTGTCCTCGCACCACACCTCCGTCGTTACTACCCAATCAACCAATCAGACCGCCTCGCGACTGCTGTATACGAACGCGGGTTAGACCCGCCCCTTAGCGCGGAATCCAGTGGGCCCTTCCCGCGGCCGCTGTATGCAGCACGACCTCATCGCTTACGCCATGCTGACACCGGCGATGAAGCAGCTAAACTCCGCGTCTGTTCCGTCTCGTAAAGTCTTACACGCATACCTAGGTATATAACGGCGGCATGGACTCTGTATACGCGCGCGGGTTAGACTCGCATCTAAGCACCTCCAATGCCCTCCCTGTTTGCAGGCTTGCCGCACACCTTATACGCACTTCAACAAGAACGGAACTCGAATCGAATCAACGCTATGCCTGCTCTCGTTCCCAAGCGTAGCGTTTTGTCAGCGGAAAAGGGTGCCAGGAAACGCCGCTGGAATGCGAAATCGAGAAGTGGGTGTCAGAATTGCAAGTTGAGACGGGTTAAGGTTAGCTTTCTCTTTTCTTTGTTGCTCTTTTCTTTGGGGCCGGTTAGGCTGATGGTGTGGGTGGTAGTGCGATGAGACGAGGCCGCGGTGCGCGAAATGCGTGACTTATGGCGTGGCGTGCGACTTTGAGGGTCAGGAGGGACAGTTGGACGTGCATGTGGAGGGCGTGGGGACAGTTGATTTTGGGGAGCTATCCACGATTACGCCGCACCATGGGAATAACGGAGCGACTCGCACGCTGTGGAGCCCGATATCGTCCAACGGCGTTGTGACTTCTATGATTGGAGACTCTCTTCGATCTGGGGCGTCGGCGCTGGATCCAAACATGATTACTGGACAGTCATCTTGGGAATTTTCGGAAAGTCATCTTGAGATCCTTGCGAGATTTCAGAGTAGGACGTCTCTGACTGTCGGAGGTATGGTATAACATTGAACCGTTTTGAGTATGCGGGCTGACTGACGGAATTCGCATAGGCGAGAGAATGGCCCCAGCATGCAGAGACATAGTATGCCGCCTCACATTCAACGTAACGTCCAACTCATTCTTCCTGTAGCTGTTCAGAACTGACTTGTAGTGTAGCACCCATTCCTAATGCACATGATCCTTGGCCTAACCCTGATGCACGACTCTGCTCTTGCCCACTCTCCCACCCAATCTATCTCTCTCCAAAACGCATCCCTGTGCCACTGGTCCCACGCCACAACGCAGTACCAGCGTCTTCTCTCCGGCCCCATCCCTCCGTCGCAACGCGATGCCATCTGGGCCACCGGCGTCCACCTCGGCGCAGCATCTTTCTGGTACCTCGAATCCGATGACCCTTACGCCGTCTGGCCTCTCAAATCCTCCGAGCCGGGTGACCTGGCGTGGATGAAGATCGGAGAGGGAAAACGCCATCTCTGGCGTATCGCAGATCCAACAAGAGAGGATAGCGTGTTCAACCGCGTCCTGAAGAAGAAGACAGGCCCATGTCCTACGCCGCCTGAGTGGATGATCAGCAACGACACTAGTCTCGTGCCTGAAAAGGTTAGACTGATGTTCGGTATCACGGAAGAGTCTAATAAGGAGAATAACGTCTATCACTTCCCCGTCCTCATCCTCTCGCGCATCCAGCATCTACGCCTATCGCATACCAACGTATTGGATTTCCTATACTTTACCGCGTTTCTCACGCCCGATTTCCTAGCCCTGCTGGAACACAAAGACCCCAAAGCCGTGTTTTTGCTAGGCTGGTGGTTTAGCATGTGTCGCGATGGCACGCTTTGGTGGGTGACGCGTCGTGCGAGGGTCGAAGGAGAGGCTGTGCGGATCTGGCTGGGGAGGGTGGATAAGCGTCTTTTGGATTTGTTGGAGGAGCTGGGTAGGAGGAGGGTGCATGTTATGGAAGAGAGGTTCTGGGCTATGGAGAGGGTGGTGGATGAGGAGGGGTTTGAGACTAATTGGGCGTTGGATTCTAGAGGGAGGATATTGACGGTTGCTTGACAAGATAGCACTTACTTGTCGTGCTGTGTTCTGGTGTCCCTATATTTGTGGTGTTCGTGGTGATGACGAATCGCGAGTCTGAGGCTGCAGGTGGCTGAGAACGGGCTGGATTGGCTGTATGTCGCCCAGCTTCATAAGCCGCCACCCAGCCTGATTACCCCGCGAACACGGCCTGATGTCCGCATCTTCACACTCATGATACTGTATTCTGTCCAATGTCCGGACTCGAGGTGGCCGGCGTCGTACTTGCGGTGCTTCCGCTCATCGACAAAGCTTTGAAAAGTTACTCCGCGAGTGTAAATGCTCCAGCCCATCTTCAAGGATAGACCCACTGACAGCAACACCCTAGGCTTCACTTGTCAAGACCATAATCAACTACAAGCTACAGTATGAGGAGCTGAGCATCAGGTTCGACATTGCTTACACGATGTATCGTGCTTCTTGCGAGCAGTTGATCTCACCACTTGCGATCTCACCCGGGGAAAAGGAAGAGCTAATTGAGCATCCGAACTCGCCAAGGTGGAAGGATCCACATCTACGTATCGAACTCAAGAAGAGGTTGGGGCTGCGGTATAACAGCTATTTGGCGGCGACGCAGATAGTACAGTCAAAGGTGGAAAAACTGAAAAGGAGATTAAAGCTAAGCGACGAATATCTGGTAAGCTGATCGATCATTGCTTCTTACGCCGCTAAGAAACAGCCATCTTGGATCAAAAAATCAGGAAGCCAACTCGTTGAAGACGAAACGAAACGTACGGAATTCTTCAGTCGAAAAGGTGTGAAGGAGATATACCGACTCGTGCGCTGCCAGGCCATTATTGAAGATATCAGCCAGGAAATAGAAAGAATTGGTAGCTTTATTGAGAACGCGACTAAGCTAGAGGCTCCGCGAAGAGAACGGCGGGCTCAAATCGACTCCAATTACTGGTTGGTTGTTCGTGACCACGCGAAGCGTGTCTTTAAGAGCCTTGAATCCCGGCTGACATGTCCATGCTCCTGCGAACACTTTCATCAAGCAAGCTTACAGCTGCGCATCGAGAGCGAGTCTTCTCAAACCGAATTTAGGGTCAAATGCATTCTTTCCGTTGAGAAGAACCCTGGGTCAACCCTCGTGCCCCCATGGAAGTGGCGTGGCATCGAAATAGAACCTGAGCGTGTCGATTCGTAAGTACACAATCATACCCGTGTCCAGGAGGTAACAGATCGCTTATGCTTAGACTAGACCACAAGTACGGGCTGTAAGATCGGGTGCACCATCAGTACGCTTTACAGCGTCCACGTCGTCTGCTCCCAACACGTCGCCCACACCATCTTCGAAACCAAACTCCCGGAAGAATTATCTTGCGCCAGAGATACTGGACATATGTCAAACGCTCAAGAGCCCGTCAAACAGAGGGCCTTGCATTGGCTACTTGAACGATGACCCATGGAGATTCCACATACATGAATCGATACACCGTCATCAATCGCCTAGTATCCGCAAGATTATGTCTCTACGGGAAATAATGAACAAACGGCTACAGAGTGGTGTTACCTGCGGGGAAAGGTACGTGAAGTTGATGGTCGCCAGGAGTCATCACATTGACTATTACTAGGATAGCGGTCGCGCTGAGACTGGCAGTGGCAGTGTTACAACTTCACGGCACGCCGTGGATCAGTTCCAACTACGGCCTTGGTCATTTGTTTTTCCCCACAAACGGCTCTGCGCCAGAAATACCGTTATTTGAGCCAGCCTACGTATCGCGAACGTTCATTACCGCCAATGTGGCGAGCGTAGAGCCTCCTGTAGTATCAGAGGCAAGGATCAGAGGCAAAAACCCGCTGGTGTATGCGCTTGGTGTTTCGCTCATGGAACTGGTCTACGGTCGACTGCCGGCTTTGGCGAAGTCTTCTGAGCTTGACCCTCAGGGTAATGAGACACCAAATACCGAGATGCTTGTCGCAGTGAGACTGTTGAAGCAGATCAGAGATGATGAACCCGGTAATTATGCGCATGCGACAGCATCATGTGTTCATTGTGAGTTTGGGTATCCGTATGACCATAGCTTGGATGACGATCAATTTCGGGCCAAGTTCATTGAACGAGTTATCATCCCCTTGAAAGAGGATTACGATGCGATAGCTTCAGCAAGGGGAAGGGTTAGCGGATATCAGTGCAATTAATCAATCAGGAGTTCCGTTTGACAAGTACGTTCCTTACGGGCACCTATCCACGTCGTCAATAGACTTCCAACTTTCTCATTGTACAGTTGTAGAATGATGGTATATTTCAATCAATAGTGTCTAATATAGCGCTATGACCAATGGTTGCAGATACCTCGCAGCTACGTTCGGACACATAGGCTCGCCCTCGAAATGACCAAAAGGGCTGGTAGCCATGGTCTACATTCTCTCGGGACCCGCCCTCCAATAAAGGGCGACTGCTGGCCATTCAAAAGGGTGTTACACAAGGCTAATTTAAATGTAATCGCCCTAGGCCTAACGCAGACTAAAGCAGTCCAATCCTCTCTCGCCCCCGCCTTCAGCTCACAGCCTTCCTGCTTCTAACACCTCAACTGATTAGATTCATCAATCGGTTCAATCGTTTTTGCGCTTTTTCAAGATGGATTCTGGACTCGCAACTCTCTACACTTCGTGTTACGGCTCTTTTCAGGCCCTGTTATCCGCTGTCCGCTCACCAAATCGTGACATCGGTGATCAGATGCCGCCCAGCATTATCGAATCGGAGCTGGACAAATTCATCCTTTGGTCAAACAATGTGGGCGCCATCTACTCTGGAGAATCTTGTGAGATATCTCTCGATTATCGTTTGCGCAAGTCGCCTTTTTACAAAGAAAAGGTATGCCTATTATCCATAGTTTTCCTCGACAAAGATCTAGGGCAAGGCTTACCGTGAACAGGTAATGGACTTTCTCAACAACCTAAACAAATATGTAGGTATCATCCCATTTTCCCCTTCAAACCTTATTTGGCGCTCTCAATATGAATTGCCACGAATTTCTTCCGGTCCGACGGGCTCTGTACTGCCTGTATCAACTTTGGTCGTCATCAGTGTCGATTCTCATTGTTAACACACAAGCTTACCAAATGATACAATAGCTCTTAAGGGGTACGTATATTCTGAATCCGTCACCTTTGTCTCTGCTAGACGTTGACCCTATTAGCAACGCAGATCGTCAAGAATGAAGCGAAGCCCTTTGAGGATCTGATAGACGCACATCTGGGTGTTGGGTTTATTGACTCCACAGAGGATTTTGACAGGATTCCTGACACAGATTCTGATACCAGCGAAGAACAGGATGAGGAACAAGCTGAACGGCAGTCTCGAGTTTTGGATGTGCTCACCTCCGCTAAAAGTAACGACCTGGAGCTACCAAAGACACTGCAATTAATACAGCTCATCGTCAAGTCCCTATACAAACTGCCTACACGACGCCCGGCTGCAGTAGAACGAATCAGAGATCGGCTAACGTCACAATTTGCGCCATATCAGCAATCGGATATACAATTTGTACGGGATTTACACCCCGAGCTTGATACTGCTATAGCCGCTCGGCTTGGGCAGCTCGTGTCTCTTCGACGGCAGATCTTGGCTTACCAAGAAAGACACAACCAGAAGCTGCAACCAAAGTCGACAAGATATGGCCTCTCATCCAGGCTCACTGTAGACACACATCAAGAAGCGGCAGGGGTGGACTATACAATGGCCCACACAGAACAAGCATCTGAGATCTCACGTCCTTCAAAAGCTACGACGTATGAACATTCTCCGGATGGTCCCGAGATACAGAGCTTTGAATACCCCCCTTCAATCACATCTTCACACCACTCCAAAGCGTCTAGCTACGCGATAAACAGCATAGACGTCTCTATACCTCCAAGACCGAAGAATGCAGACGGAGTTCCACATACCTTCTTCCTCTGCCCCTACTGCAGAATCATGCAGTTCATACAAACGGAGAAATCATGGAAGAAACACGTCCTACGCGATCTTCGACCTTACGTCTGTACGTTTTCCGGTTGCGGGTTGCAGGACCATTTCTTCGAAAACCAAAACGCATGGTACTTGCACGAGACTCAGGAGCACCGCTTTTCATGGCACTGCAACGTAGAAGGGCATAGCACATACAATACGCAAGAGCTTTTCCTGGACCATATCTCGCAGAGTCATAGTACCAAGCTTTCTCGGGAGCAAACGACAGACCTAGCACCCATGTTTCGTCGTGCCGTCCACAACTCTACTGGAGGATGCAATTTGTGCTTCAGGGAATCTAAAGATCTTTGCAATCACGTCGCTCGCCATCTGGAACGAATCGCCTTGTTCGCGCTACCGCGATTGTCTGAGAACGACGCAGACTTGAAGTTGGCACAGAACGCACAGTCCTTGGAGGCCTTACTCAGTCATGACGGAAGCCTCTCAGCATCAGCGAAGTATGAGTCTGGCGACGAAGTCAGCGTTTCGCAGTCAACGAGTAAAGCATCTGATTCTGATGCTGAACCCGCGCCTGCCCCCGTCAAGGATGGGGAAATGCCGTCAGATGTACCTGATAATCATGTTCCAGATTCTGAAGATGTCAATTGGGGCGCTATCACCACCCAACTCTCTAAGGCTCGGAAGAACGACAGAGAGCCTGATGCTTCGCCGGAGAGCCTCCTGGACCAATGTTTTCCAGACACATTGCCTCAGACCAAGGGTGTGCGCTTCACGGAAGAGGATATACAGAAAATCGAGGACCTTTTACGGTGGTGTTCGAAGGATGCATGGGGTCGCATACCCAGGATATACATTGTTCTTCGATTGATCGGCCAATTAGATGCTATCGAGAAGTTCATCGAGGAAGAAATCACCGATATCTGGTTTCCATTCCATATACGTAGCTTAACGAAGCTGCTCACAGGGGAGATTGCTCAGACGCTATTTCTCGAGGTCCAAGAAGTTGTCTTCAACACTCAAGCTCTAAATGCGTTGTCCATCGAACGGGGAGAAGCGTCCCATGGCCACTTCAGCAACGAGAGCGATATACCATTGAGATTCATCGGTAGCCTGGGACGTACTTTCTCTGGGACAATTGATCGTGTCTCTAGCACGATCGATCATAAAGAGTATACCTTAAAAACCATTGGAAGACCTCTGCACATACCCAGGAATAACCATAATGCTATACGATATTTCGAAATGGAACTCCGCATCATGAAACGTATATGGGAAGGTCACCACCACATTGTCAATCTTGTAGCAAGTAAGGATATTTGTCCACCATTATCATTCGTCAAGTAGACTGATTGTTCTTGAACAGGTTACACCAGTCCCGAGTCACTGGCCATGATTATGTCTCCTGTAGCAGATCAGTTCCTTTCGAAACGTCTCGATAATTCAGAAACTGATGAAGAACGGTGGCGCTTACGCCCACATTTTGGCTGTCTGATCTCTGCGCTAAGGTAAGCGTATTGTTCAACCGTATTCGTTATGTTGGAAAGCACTACTGATCACATGCAACTTATAGCTTCCTCCACAAAAGCAGAATTTGGCACAACGACATAAAGCCTGATAATATAATGGTGCGGGGTCATGATGTATTCATCACCCATTTTGAATCCTGTTCCGACTGGTCCGACAGGTCCGACAGCGATGGCAACGAGACTGAGGGACGGCCTGATTCGCTCACACGAGCCTATGCAGCACCAGAAGTAATAGCGTGGGAGAAACGAGACTCGTCTTTAGACATCTGGTCGCTAGGTTGCGTGTATCTGGAGATGTGGACAGTGCTGAGAGGAGGAAGTATGAATGATCTGGAAGCATGCGCGGTCGAGGAAACGGGCTACAGTTCACCAGACATCGATTTTGAGGCTTGGATCGCACGCATGGAAGCACTTCCCGGCCCACCGTCGGACAACTTACCGAGCGAATGGATACGACAAATGTTACAACGCGACCGCAAGCTGCGACCGACGGCTGATGCTCTCCTTAGTATCGTTCGAGACGCCAGTACGAAATTCGACGCAGAACACATGTTCATTGGAGAATGTTGCCTTCGATGGGGATAACAGCGCTGAACGTGACGCATCAAGTACTGCAGACGCCTAGCAGGACGGTTGAAGACAGGATGCAAGACACAGGCTGCATACTGCTGAGCTGTAAGGCCAACGGCAGGCGCTTCACTAGGCTGTCGCTATCGCAGCAGATCCAGAAAAATACACAAGAGAAGGGGTGTTGTAATGAAGGGTATCACATGTCATTCACAATCTAACATCACCATCAACTATGCTGTCCATGTCTCATGCAATGCTGAACTTTTCTTTGCCCCATTTCCCATCCCAAAAACGCCATGAAAATGCACACATGCCATCACACTACCACCCCTGCCTCCTCCCCTTCTCCCCCGCACTCCTCGCCTTCTTATTAACCCTCTTAACATCATGCCTCCTCCTCTTCTCCTTCATCACCTTCTCCGGATCCAATACAGCATCCACCTTCCTCTTGCGCCTCCTCTCCTCCCTTCTCTCCCTAACACCACGCTGCACCTCAGCCATAACATTAAGATACTCCTGCGTACCAAGCCGCTTCTGCAACGTATTCATGACCTCGCGCGCCTTATCCGACAGCGCTTTGTACGGGTCTATAGGCGGGTTGTTGTTGGAGGTGGGAGCGAGGGCGGCGCTGGCTTTGGGGAACGTGGCGTCGGTGGAGGTTAGGGTGGAGAGTGTGGTTAGGAGGTGGGGGAGGGATGATGAAAGCGGTTCTAGAGGGAATTTCGCGGCGATGGTGTCGAAGAGGGACATTATGGTTGTTTTGGCGTTCATGGTGGATTTGTCTTTGCGGACGATGCCTGAGAGGCGGATCATGAGGCGGTGGATGGCTGTTGGTGGGGTTTCTTCCGCTCTCTCCGTCTTCTTCGTTTCGGGTGGAGGTGAAAAGCCACTGAAGTCGTCTTCGTCGTCTACAGCTGATGCGGCGCCGTTTGTGGGGGCGGCGACTTCTCCTGCCTCTTCCTCGTCGTCGGTTTTCTGCCAGTGCCACTTTGCGTTGTTGACGGCGAGGCAGCGCGCGAGGAAAGCAATGTTCTTTACGCTTTGCATACAGAGTTGTTCTGAGACCTCGGGGTTGAGCAGGTTCCTCAGGAAGGCGTTGCAGAGCTGCGTCATGCTCTGCTCTGCTAGTTGCAGACCCCCTGACCCCTCCAGAGGCAGAGCGCCAAGTCCAGTGTCCTTGTTCGATACACCAAGATGGGCAAAGTATGTACCCAACAGCTCCGCAGCCTTGAGCTTAACCCATAAGTGTGGGTAGGTTGCGCTAGCTTGCACTGCGGTCCATAGGCTATCCTTGTTCGATGCAAACATAGTGTCGGTGTACTTCTTGCAGATCTTGGAGAGCAAGGTGAGAGAGTAGTACAACAACTCCCAGTCGTCTTCGTCGCGTCGTGTCAGGCACTCATCGATCGTTGCGTCCAGCCGGTCAAGAACGTATGCCACCTCCTTTGGTTCTTCCTCTTCCTCCAATGCTTCGAAGTAGAACCCGAAACACTGGATACCAAGACGCTTCAGGCCAACATTATCGTCCTGCTCCAACCAGCTCTTGAGGTCAGCCGCAAAACTTTGTAATCGCTTGTCGCTGGCATGTTGGAACAGTCTCTTGATGAGCAAGCTGGCCATTTCTCGGCACTTGCTTGAGTCGTCATTCGCAACAGTGTTGATCAACGGGAGGAACATGATACCGTGGTACTCGTACTGAGCCTTCTCGGGGAAGCGAGGTAACGCCTTTCCAATGATGAGGTCGAGCGCCTCCATGACTGACTGCCTGCCTTCTATGTGCTCGTACCGAAGGTTCTTGAGGAGGAACTCAATCTGCTTCTTGAAGCGCTTCTCGCTCTGTGTGTACGAGGTCAAGAATTGGAAGTAGTGCGAACGGGCGATGTCGCGCGCGGATTTTGTCTGGTTGGTGATCATCATTTCCGCCACCCTGTCCATGGCTTCGTACATCTCAGGAACATCAATGTGACGGTTCATGACAGCCTTGAGGAAACCAAAAGTGACACCTGATCGATCTGGCTCGTCCAGATCAGGAATCATGCGCTTGAGGAGATGACCGACATCTCTTTCCTTGATCGGCACGTTTGGTCGCTCGCGTAGCACCGCTGAGACTAGCTTCAATGAGGCTTGCGCAAGCTCCGTGTTGGACGACAGTGCGCCCTTGATGGCGCGCATCGCTTCGTCGATGTACACGGGACAGTTGGTGTCCAGCTCTGTCATTGGTACCTTGATGATGGTGGAGAGAAGGCGCACAGCCGAGACCTGAACTTCTTCTTGTCCTTGCACCATAGCATCGCCAATGATCGGAAGGAAGCCAGCCAAGTTCTGGGGAGTTTGGAGGTCTTCGTGTTTGCGGAGCACAGTCCGAAGAATATCCATGCCGAAGCGGATCATCTTGAATAAATAAGAGTTGGTGCTAAGTCTCGCGCCAGACTTGGCCGCTCCACGGTTGTTGATCAGATAACGCTTGTTCTTGGGGTCGATCTTGGCCTTCTTCTCGGTGGTCGTGGTTGCAGCGTAAGCCTCCTGGATGAGCTCATAGCAGAATACCAAGATATCCCTGTTGTTCACCGTGGGGTTCTGAAGAACACCGAGTCCGATGCGTCGCAAAAGCTCGTCGATCTTTTGAACCATCCTTGCATTGAGCTTCTCGATCAGAAGAGACCTGATTGGAAGCACGAGCTTGATGATATGCGCAGGGGTGGCACACCGTGCTACGATGTCCATGGAGTCGAAAGATTTGCTGCTCTTCACCTCCTTCATCTTAGATATATATTCTTCAGCATCCTTCTCCTGGCCTGCAGCGCCGAAAGTGTCGTCCATGATCTAGATACTACGTTAGTTTGTTCTCAAAGTGGATACATTCCTTTAGGATACTTACAACATCGACTAGCTCCACCAAACAGTAATCAAGATCACCTGGGTTCGTTTGGTCGGCGAGCTTGACCAGAATGGTATGCAAAGTGAACGACAGAACGTGGAGCTGGTAACCGCGTTGAAGCGCAGTCCGCAAAGCCTTCAGGATGAAGCCCACGTAGCCAGGACCCAGTATCGTAGCGATATCACTGAGGGTGTTTCTCGACATGTCGCGTGCTTCTTGCGCGCGGCTCTTCAAGATGTAGCAGATATCCAGAAGAACGCCCGGTAAGCGTGTCTCGATCTCGAGCGGCGGCAGAATCAAAAGAATCTTGGCAATCGCGGTTGCAATCGGCACTCGTAAACTGACGGTAGCCTCGTCCTTCTTGTGTAGGAAGTTGGTCAAGTCGGGCAGGAAGTTGCTGATTAGGTCGGTGCTAAGTTTGTCCTGTTGTGGGAGCGTCTTGGCCAAAGTCGATAAGGGCTGGTCAATTTCCATAGCGTCCCCAGCTTCCTCGGTCTCGGATGCGCCTTGAGAGGAGAGCTTAGCAATGTAACCTTTGGCACGTCCTGCTTGGTTCAAACCGTCCATGAGACCTGCGATCAATCGGATGATAGGCTTTTGCAGGTCTTCCTTGCTTGTCAGGTAGCCGATGTAGCGTTTGAGTAGGGAACGGAACTGCGGCCACTCAAGGCTCTCGGTCAAAGATGTGAGTGTCTTGATCGTCTCTCCCAGAAGGCTGTCTGCAGCCTCGTCGTCACCCTTGTTGAAGACGAAGTGCTCGAGGAGTGGTATCAGGATGTGATAGATGTTGGTACCTCGCAGGTGGAACGCGTGGGTGGCCAGACGGCGCAAGGCTCGCAGTCGTCGATGACCCTGGATGTGCAAAATGTTGCCAAAGAACGATGCCTCGTCATCTTCTGAGAGGAGGACATGCAGATCGGCTACGGGAGTCCAGTCTGAATGTGTCTTAACCAGATGTTCCAGGACGGCAAGGTATTCGACCCGCACAAGCTCCGAGTTCTCCCGCATACCATTCTGAATCCCAGGTAGGACTGCAGATGACACAAATTCCTTGAACTGTTCGCTCGACGCGACCTCGCTGAAACGACGTAGAGATAGTGATGCATTGACTCGAATGCTGAGCTCGTCGTTATCCTTGATGAGATACAGCATGTTGTAAACTAGAGGCTTCCACTGTGTGAGCGTGTATGATCGATAGCTTTCTTCGTTTATGGCATTGAAAGCTTGCGAGCGGCGTTCAAAGTCTGGTTCATCGAGCCGTCCAGTAGCGAATGAATTCAGATCATGGCACAGCTTTGCGATTACTGTGAGATCGCCGTTGGTGTCGGAGAGATCCTGGAGAACATCGCAAAGCAAGCTTCGGGCTGTTCGATCCTGAACGAAACTGAACATAGGAGAGATGGCATCGTAGGTTGTGTCAAAGAGCTCAACCAAACTCTGGCTATCACATCGCTGGATAAATTCATGAAGGATCTTGAGTAAGCCAAGCTTAGTACGTGGGTTGACGCGCTTTGAAGGCTGGCGAAGCAAGAAAGTTGCGATTTCGATCATGCTTCGGGATTCCGTGGCACCAACTACATGAGGCGCTAGGTCTGCCACCGTTTGTACACCGGCTTCGAGCACTTCTTTACCGGGGCTTTGGCGAAGTAGTTGACCAACTCGGTGGAGTATCGCAGTTGAGTATGGCTGGATGATATCGGTATGGATACGATTCCTGAGGAGTTTCGACTCTGTCGTCGGTGTCTCATCTTCTTCGGTGACAAGAGAAACGATGCTTCGAACGATGTCGTTCAAGACAAAGCACTTGACCTCGTCCTTAGCCGATGGTACCTCCAGGCAGTCGATGATCTTGTGCAGAATGGCAGGGTTGAGTTCTACCAAGAACGGAGCTGTCCGGCTTGATTTAGACCATGCCGCGAACAATCGGAGTAGACCTGAGACGGACTGGGCTGTCTCAATGGGCAGCTGCTCGAGCCTGGGCTCGACCATCTCCTTGACTAGAACACCTGCGTACGGTTTCCAGTCAAAGTCCGGACAGTTTTCAAACAGCCTACCCAGAATCTGCAGCGCCCGCTGCCGGATAGTCTTCATTAAGGAGGTCTTTGTCGCTCGACCTTCGTCATCTTCGCTTTCGCTTGGTCTTGACAGTTCTCGCGATGCCTTGATGGCTGAGTATAGAATGGGATCCACGACGATTCCGGCAAAGGGCGCGAATGTAGTTGCAAACGTACTCAACAAGTCATCAAGTAGGTTCAACATTCCCACCTGCTTTCGCGGGTCTACAAGCTCTTTCTGCAGCAGCTCTTCATCGACCGCGGAGTCTTTGAGAATTGAGATGCGACCTAAAGGCCCGAACGCGATCTGCAAGAATTGGCGTATAGCGTCATCTCCGAATCTGGTCTTCAGGCCGACAAAAACGGCCTTCCTCTTCGACTCCAGACCTCGCTTGCCAGCTATGACTTTTCCGTATAAGAGTCGCAGAACAATCGGAAGCACTTGATCGACGTCGGTATCCTGCAGCTTTCCTTCGCTGAGGAAGATGGGTAGCTCGTCACGGAATCGCTCATCATCAAGCAAGTTGAGCAGTTGTTCTTGGTGTTTGACAATGACTGGATCTTTCCACGTGAGAAGTGCCTTCAGAGCGGCTTTCTGGATCTCGATGTCTCCGTTTCCTAGTAAAGCAAGCAGAGCTTCGCGAACCTCGTCCGTACGGTACAGGACCTTGGGGTTATTGAACTTGGCGAAGATTGAGAGCATTGCTTTCTGGTCTTTCCTTGACCAGCGATCCTGCAGAATGGCATCCGTATCTTGTTCGGGATTGGGCGCATCTTCAGGCTCCGGTGTGGCCTGGGTCAGTGCCCAGTTTAGCAGCACGGGGACAAGAAGGCGAGAACGCTTCTCCGCGATGTGTGGCAGGGAATCCAATACTCGGAGAGCTTGTGTCCTGCTGAAAGGATTGTGGAAAGGTACTTCGGCATGGTTGTCCTTGAATAAAGTCTCCAGCTGTTCCTCAGTACTGTCAGCCTGTGACTGTACATTGGCCACACGCTCTTGCAGCTCCATGAGGTTGGTGCACTCGAAGTCTGTGGCGTAGGGTCGCTGTGTGGATTCCGGTTGAGATGCGTTCGTGAAACTTTCGCTGGCATCGGAAGCACTCAGCCATTCAAAAACATGTTGGGTGACGAAACCCTCGCCCTCTTTTGTCTGGCAAATGGCCTTCAAAGCTGCGCAACTGTCGTTCCAGACCGAAGCTAGTTTGACGTGTAGCAATCCTAGACAGAAAGCGGGTATGGCCTCCCCTATCCATTCATTAGAACATACACCTGGGTACAGTTTCGCGATTTGCCCTATGCGCATCGCAATGGATCTCTGAGTCTCTAGATTCAGTGGTGTCTGCTCGATCAGCATCGCGGTATGCAGTATGTCCTGATGTTCCTGGCTCTGCCCTGCAATGATCTTCAAGACTTGTATAGCTGTGAATCTTAGGTCATGTGATGGAGACCCCAAGCAGTGCATTAGTGTTCGCTTCAGGGGTTCCATGTGAGAGCCGGTAATGTCGACTTTGGTGTTTTCCCGCTCCAATAAGCGCAGGAACGCGCGCCAGAAAGCTAGAGAATGGCCATATACAGGAGATGCTTGACACAACGCAGGCCATAAACTTGTCGTCAAGTCATCACTGTCGCCTTTACTGATGAGGGCCTGAAACCCGTTGCCGGTGGCAAATATGTCTACAGTTTGTCGGGGCTTTGCGCTGTCGGTGTCTAAGGCGTTCTTGAGTAGCTCTGCAAGGTCGGTCATTATTCCGTGGGTCTTATCGTTTCCTAGACGCAGCGTATCTACAGCGAATAGCAAAGCATTGCAGTAAAATGTTTCGTAATCTGAATCGACATCGCCGCGTACAGACTCAAGAAGCTTGTCGAACGGTTCATGTACGATCACTTGCCATTGATCAGAAGCCTGTAGATCGACTTTCGCCAGCGCGCTGTTGTCGTTGTTGTCGCGCTTGTAGTAAAGTCGAGGGAGAATAGCGCAAAATTGTGATCCGTGCTCGTGTGCCTTCTGCGCGATGAACCTCTTGAAATAAGGAAGTAGCAACGTCCTGAATCTCTCCACCCCTAGGTCAGCAAAGAGATTGCAGAAGGGTAAGAAGTATGATTCCCAGGGGCCGCGGGTAAGCCCTTCGAGCAACTTTCCGTATGGTGTCGCTGCGCCAAGAGGACAGTATTGGAACACAACAGAGACGACCGACAAGAGCTCCCACGCATCAACGGAATCGAGAGTGGATGATTCCTTGGTTGAGTCCAGCAAATGACTGACCAAGCTCAGCACGGGTTGCCAATCATCGACACGATCACCTTGTCGCACACCACAAGCGACTAGCAGCAGACGAGACGAAAGGCCCATGTAACGCGTGTCGGAAGATGTCTTGTCGATCTGTGCGAGGATCACTTCGAGGAGGGGCGCGAAGTTTTCTGCGTCGGTATGATGGATAGCAGCGGTGATGACGCCAGTCACCACGGGCTCCAGAGGTGGGATCCGGAGTTGGACGTGCTCTTCGTTGTATGTCTCTGCTAGGAGCTCCTGTAGTATGGCCGTCGCGCTGGAGTGGAATCCGCGCTGTACGCCCTTGAGCGAGTCGGTCAACAGGTACATGAGACCCTGCTGGAACGCGTAGTCCTTGCCCGACTCTTGCTGGTCCTTCAGCTGGTCCGATATGTGCTTGATGATCGTCCTGAGAGGCATCTTGTCGCGGTGGTAGCCGGCACCGGCTTTGCGGACGAGGAAGCTGAGCGATTCGGCAGCGAAACGGGAGACGAAGGCTTTCTGGCGCTCTTTGCCCAGCAGAGGCGACATGAGATCGAAGACCGGGCGCAGGTTGGGGACTAAGAGGCGCGAGAGGTACTTGAACAGCCATGCAAGACAGCCAAAAGCCCACTCTATCACCTCTACATCAGCATGTGTAGCTGCCAGATGCGACACCGTCTTGACTGCCTTTTCAAAGTACTTCTCGAACCTCTCGCCCATGTCGTGTGCCAGATGCGCCGTGAGACTGAGCAGCGGTTCCTGGCTGAACTTCTCGCCCTTTTCGATGTATTCTACGAGCAGCTCGAATATGCGGTCGCTGTGGTGGAGGACCTGGGGGAGGCTGTCGCATAGTGGCGCGACCTTGCGGGCGAAGGTGGTGAAGCCCTCGGACATGTTGAGCTCCCGCCACTCATTGAACGAGTCGCGGAAGTAGGAGAAGGTGGACTCGAGTTCGGCATCGTCGAGGAAGGTGCTGCGACCGCGGCGGATGGGTTCGATCTTGAGCTGGGCAATGCGCTGGGTGAAGCCTTTGAAGACATGGTTGCGCGTCGATTCGGTTCCGCCCTTGACTCGCTTCTGGGGGCGCGCTGATTTGGCGACCTTAGATTTGGGCTTTGCAGCCGGCTTCGCGGTTTGGCCTCTCGACATGGCGGCCATGGTGTGGTGGAGTGGTGTGAGGGCTGGCGTGGTTGCACCTTCTTCACTCGATGATGCTCCACTAGAATTTCCTGGCGCTAACAAAAAAGCTGGACCCTGGCACCACCGAGGCCTCCGACGCGCCAATCACCCATACTCAACACCACGCGTCGCCAACATCAACGTATCAAAACAATCGCAACAGGCTACAGCAGCTGCAGGAAATAACGCGACTATATCAAGTTTGTCAGGTAGCCAAGGTGCGCCTTTCATCGTCGCCACTTTTACTACCACCTCGACGACCAGCTGCTTTCCTAGCTGCGTCATCAGCAATGGCCTCCAAAATGTAAGTGAAATGCGCTATCATGATATTTGGCTGTTCTAACATGTGCAGCGTTGTCGTTGGCGCTGTGAACGGCCAATTCAAGACTGTCTTCCAGAAGCTGGGCGCTCTACACGCGAAGAACAACTTCGCTTTCGCCATTGTCGCAGGCGATCTCTTCGCAGGGTCAGTCGAAGCTGAGGGCACAGACGCAGCCGATGTGCAGGCGCTCATTGATGGCAACATCGACATACCATTGCCGACGTACTTTGCTCTTGGCAACAATCCCCTCCCACCAGCAGTCGTCCAGAAATTGGAATCATCAAGTGACGAGCTATGCCACAACCTCTTCTTCCTCGGCAAGCGGACGACTATGAAGACATCGGAAGGCATTCGCATCGTTTCCCTAGGTGGACAGCTTGACCCCAACATTGTCGCCGGCCAATCTAAAGACAAGTACCCGCCCTTCTACAGCGAGACGGATGCGAAGGTATTACGAGGTGCAACCACAGCAGATATCCTCATCACCAACGAGTGGCCAGAGGGCATTCAGAAGCGTTCCAAAGTCGAGTTCAATCCTGAAGTAAAACCGACAGCGCAACAGTGTATCGCCGACCTGGACGTAATACTCAAGCCCAAATACCACTTCTCCACATCGGGCGGCAACTTCTACGAGCGAGAACCATTCTTCCATGCGCCTAGCGACGAAACCGACAACCTCTACCCTGTGACCCGATTCATCAGTCTGGCTTCGTTTGGCAACCCAAACAAGCAGAAATGGATATACGCCTTCTCTCTCGAGCCATCGGCCAGCCATCCAGTCTCGCCGCCAGCTGGCTCTACTGCTTGCCCTGTGACACTCTCTGAGAAGAAGCGAGTCGCACCGGAGCATCGCGAACAGCATCTTGTCTACGATGATGGGAACCGCGGCCGGAGAGGTAACAAGAGGCGCAAGGGTGAATCCCGAGGGCCCATCACAGCCTCAGAGTGTTTCTTTTGTTTGGCAAACGAGAACATCGCAACACATCTAGTGACTTCAATCGGCGAGAACTCTTACCTGACTACGGCCAAGGGTCCCCTCCCAACCTCGCATACATACCCAAAACTCGGCTTCCCCAGCCACATGCTCATCATCCCCTTCACACATCAGCCAACGCTTGGCTCCATGGAAGAGGAGGAACGACACGCAACATACGCAGAGATGCAACGCTACCGACGCGCCATGAACAGCATGCTCAAGTCTGTCGCGGATACCGAATACGGCTCCGTCACATGGGAAGCCAGTAAATCGAGCTTACCACATACCCATTGGCAATATCTCCCAGTGAGCGCGGACCTCATCAGCAAAGGGCTTGTTGAAGCTGCTTTCAAGGCCCTAGCAGAGAATCTACACTGGCCGAAGTTTGAGAAGGAAGATGTTGGAGACGGATTCGAAGAAACGAGCGACTTCTTCAGAGTCCTGGTATGGAACCCAAAAGATGACCCTGAAAAGCAGACAAGCTACGTCATGCGATTCGATGAGAAGATCCGTTTCCACAACCAGTTCGGACGCGAGGTATTGGCAAAACTGTTGAGGCTCGACAACCGCGTTGACTGGAAGAACTGCGGGCAAACACAGGCCCAGGAAGAGCAGGATGTTGAGAAGTTCAAAGAAGCGTTCAAGGATTTCGATTTCGCTGCTTGATACCCTTAGTAACTGGCTTGCACATTCTACCCTTAAACCCAGAACCGACCACACAGGCACCCATCGACCATTCCGCCTACGAGTACGAGCCATCCAAGAGGAGGAGAGAAGACTCTGGCTATATCCTGCCTACCAACTTGGGCTCTGACCCCCCGCCTCTGCCATCGTACCCAAATAGCATGAATTTGTACGCATAAGTCTCGATTAACATGACAATGACCGATATAGACACCGGGGTACATCTGAGCGTTTTACGGCCTTTGTGATAGTAATGTGGTTCTCACGTAACCTCCACTTCGGGATCGACTCATGAGCCAAGTCTCCAAGGCCCGACGTCGCTGCGAACATACTCGAAACGGCAGTTCTGACAGGAAGGTGTCCAACACAGCACTAAAGATTGGCATACCAAGCCCCGGTCTCGCCAGGCTTATTCCCGAGCCGCCGAGATGTCTCATGCTCGTCGACACTCTTTACGCAACTTTCATTGTATCGAACAGCTTTCACTTCGCAGCATCAGCTTGAGAATCCAAACTCGTGTATTCCAGGTTTTACGCCATTCAGACAGCACTTCACCATTCTGGGCTTGGCACTTCCTCTTGAGGCTAACGGCTTTCTTCTTCCAGCCAAGACCGACGCTTGGCCTCACGTGTCGGCTGAGACAGGCTAGCGTCTGGCTCTTCTCGGCGTTTCGGGTACGGAGGGCAGCTGCACCCGGCGTCGAAGAACAGCCGTGCCCACTCTCGCTGGAAAATCTGCCGAGCCCCGCTGAAACTCATTTCCCAACTTCGCGACTGCTCAAGAGGCCGGGCTCCGGAAGGCGCTCGCTCCGTGGCGCAGTCGAAAAAACGTTGCAGCGTAAAAGAACACCGTGCCCAGGCCGTGGCAGCAACGTCCAATGTCGAAGTGTAGGGTAACCCGGTACAGATATAGGAGCTTTACTACAAAAATAAGATCAATGGCCACCTATCGCATCAATTCGCACATCTAACCTTCCCTTACCATACCTCCCTTCATGTCTGCACGACCGTACCATTTGCGCACCAACAGGCTATTTAGTCCGCTTGGGATCGATGTCTTTCCCGTGGAATTTAGTTGGCAGCTAGCAGCTAAGGAAGGCATTCATGATGTCACGCAGTCGTCCTATGAACTTCAAGTCTCTACATCTCTAGCCTTCGAGTCCGAGAACATCGTTTGGGACAGCGGGAAGACAGCCACAAGCAAGATTCCATTATTCACCGCCATCTACGCGGGCGACAGTGTGAAAAGTCGCACTCGGTATCATTGGCGCCTCCGCGTATGGGATCAATCCGACGAGCCTAGCGACGAGACCTGGGACACGGCCGAGCAAGCATGGTTTGAAACAGGGCTTCTGGAGCCATCCGACTGGAAAGCGTCTTGGATCAGCGCTCCTGTAAGGACATCAACCGGGAATTCAGTAAAAGATGGCAGAGTCATATACCTCTCTAGCATCTTGCAGCTCGCACGAGAGCCAGCCCGAGGACGAGCTTACGCCACGGCTTGCGGATGGTACAAGCTTTTCGTCAATGGAAACAACGTCACCGGCACGGCGTTGGTACCACGCTGGACGCCTTTTGATCAGTTCACCGAGTACCAGACTTACGATATTGCGAAGTATCTGGAGGCTGGCGAGAATGTGATCAGCGTCGTTGTTGCGGATGGGCGATTCAGAGGTCAGATCGGCGTCACCGAAGGGCGCTGTCGTTACGGAGACCGGCTTTCTGCGCTTGTACAGCTTGAGGTGGATACAGATGACGGAGAAACTGTTACATTCTGTACCGACGAGACATGGCGGTGTCCAAAGGGCTCCATCGTTCGATCAGACCCCGTGTGGGGTGAACATACCGACTTCCGGATCGCTGACGAGTGGCTGGAGAAACGCCATACTGAGTCTTCGGATCGTGCCGAAAAGGTCTCGGTTTTGACGAAGAAGCTCATCGCAGAAGAAGTCGAACGCGTCGAAGAAGTCACGCGCTTGCCACCCAAGACCGTACTTCGTGCTCCGTCAGACGCACAAGTTGTCGACTTTGGACAAAACTTTGCCGGAATCATGGCAATCAAGCTGCGCGGCCGGGCGGGGTCCAAAATCACCATGACCTATAGCGAAGTCCTGTCAAGCAACGGAGAGCTTGATATCAACTACCTGAAGCTTCCCATAGTGCCGCATATTGTACAACAAGACGTTGTAACCCTTGGAGACAACGAAGCCACATTCCAGCCATGGTTCGCCATACATGGATTCCGCTACGCTGAAGTCCGAGGCTTGGACTACGACCTTAGCCCCTCTGACGTCCAAGGAATCGTCATCGCTTCCAACATCCCAGTTACAGGATCCTTCACCTGCTCAGACGCCCGCCTAAACAAGCTCTACCAGAACATTGTTTGGACTACCCGTGGCAACTTCACAGACACACCGACTGACTGTCCGACTCGAGAGCGAATGGGTTGGACTGGAGATATTCAGGTGTTCACGCCTACTGCGACTATGCTGTTCGACTGTCAGACTTTCCTGCGTCGGTATCTGCGTTGTCTGGGTGCGGAACAACTTGCCGACGGCAGCATCCCATCATACATCCCCAGCGCTGGTTCACAGTTCAGCAGCCAGCTTTCACTCACCACGAAGCTGATGTCAGGATCAACTGGATGGGGCGATGCTTCTACAATGGTGCCTTGGGCTCTATACCAACACTACAACGACAACGTAGTCCTCTCGCGCCAGTACGACAGCATGAAGAGCTGGGTGAATAGCTTGGCACATCGAGCACGAGACAAAATGAGCTGGAGAAGATGGTTCTGGGCCAAACTCGGTGCTGGATGCGGTGACCTCGAGCAGTACATCTTGGACACTGGCTTCAGCTATGGCGAATGGCTCCGAGTCGGAAGCGGAGTTCCCACAATCATCAAAGACGTCTTGTTTCCCAGCGCCGCTATTTCGACCGCTTACCTCGCCCACTCATCTCGTCTGCTCTCCAACATCGGCAAAATCCTTGGCAAACAGGACGACGCCGAACGTTATCTCAACATCTCGGAAAAGACATGTGAAGCATGGCGCGCTGCTTTCGTCCGACAAAACGGTGCGCGCATCGCATCCGACTACCAAGACGACTACCTCCGCGCCCTAGCCTTCGACCTCATCTTACCAGAGCAAAAGCCCGCGGCTCTCGAACGCCTTGTAGAACTAATAGTACAAGCCGGCTACCACTTAAGAACCGGCTTCATGAGCACAGGGTTGCTACTCCCCGTACTCGCCCAATACGGCAGAGCAGATATCGCATACCGCGTCCTGCTCCAAGACACAGTGCCCTCATGGCTCTACCCCATCACAAAAGACGCAACAACGCTCTGGGAGACATGGGAAGGCTACGACGGCAAAGGCAACGCGAAGATGTCGCATAATCACTATGCGTTTGGCACTGTGGCGTCGTGGTTGCAGGAGAGTGTGGCGGGGTTGAAGGCTGTTGAGCCTGGGTATAGGAAGATTGGGGTTGAGCCGCTAGTTGGAGGTGGGTTAGAGCATGCTGAGGCGACGCTGGAGACGCCGTTGGGGTTGGCGAAGAGTGCCTGGCGTTTGGAGGCTGGTATTGTGAGGCTTGAGGTAGTGGTTCCGCCTTGTGCGACGGCTGAGGTGCTCTTGGAGGGGAAGGTTGAGACTGTGGGGTCTGGAACGTATTTATTTGAGTATAAGGTAAATTCATAGCGATCGGGCTTGAGGATAGGGCTCTCTGGATACCTGGGTACTCATTCGGGATCACGTGTATCCGAGGGGTTCCGGCCGCTTAGACAGGGGGCGCAGAACACCGAAACTCAGTAATCCTTTCACCAAACCATCTCAACTCTTCTGCACCTCCATCCTCACGTTTACTATTCCTTATCACCCATTCGCTCTCTCTCACAACCCCAAAAGGGATAACGCGCCGAACCGCAGGAAGCGCCGGTACGTTGTCGGAGGTTTCATATCGAGCCCCCAATCAAGATGACGATCATCGCCCATGCCAATGCGCCCCGCCACCTATCACACCCCGCGATAAGAGCACCTGCGATCATCCGCGACTTTGCTTGCTACACAAGTCATCTTACCTCCTTCCAGTCAGGTCTACGCTACTATGCAGGTAGGTCGGCGCCGCGCTCCTTAGTAGGAAGGCAAACCACTCGTTGTGTGTAGCGGGCTCGTAAGCACGGCTGATCAGGTACACATCCCCAATGGGGGGTATGATGGGCGTTGTGTCGGTGACTTGGCCGTTACCTCCACCTGCCTCTTTCGGGGTCGTGAGAAGAGTAGCGCATTGGTATAGTATGCTGTGTGATGCGAAGACGGGGTGAGCGGTGCAAAAGCAAGGGCAAAGGGGTTTGGGAGGCGCGTGGTGCTTATCATTGGAAGAGACGATGTCCGAAGTATAACGCGCCGACTACGGCGAGGGAGAGGTAGAGTATATAACCGCCTGAGAACCTGTGTTGTAACGAAGGATAAGTCAGAGATCATCAAGCAGCTCTACTTCGCAGCATAGCCTACTCCCTCACAAAAGCAAAATCGCCACTCTTCCATCCCATCACCATGAAGGCCTCCATCTTCGTCGCCGTGGCCTCAGCCGCCCTCGTCTCCGCTGCCCCAACACCAGCCATCCTCGACGCTCGCGCTCCCCCCAACATTCCCAGCAAGTCGGCTGCTACCACACAGCTCGCTGGTCTCACCGTCGCCGCCCAAGGCCCGCAAACTGGTTACTCTCGTGATCTTTTCCCTCACTGGATTACTCAGTCTGGAGCCTGCAACACACGCGAGGAAGTCCTCAAGCGCGACGGCACAAATGTCATTACTAGCAGTGCATGCGCCGCGACTTCTGGATCGTGGTTCAGCCCCTACGACGGCGCTACATGGACTGCAGCCAGCGATGTCGATATCGACCACATGGTGCCTTTGAGCAATGCGTGGAAGGTGCGTCTTCCTTTCCCCATCCCATCCACCTATCCCC